>NC_132849.1:34182552-34499552 GCF_048164855.1 Canis lupus baileyi
TGAATGAGAAAAAAAAAAGAAAGAGGGATTCCAATCCATCTTTTTCCAGCCTCATGCCCTGAAACACGTACCTCATGTACCCAATAATTGGGGATAATGAAAACATGGAATTTGTCTCCCAGATTCACTATGGCTCTGGGCCTTTTCTCATAACTGGAATGTCCTCTCTGTGCCTACCTCCACCACACCTTGGCAAAGTTGTGTAAGAATACTTACTCTCTAAAGCCATTTCCTCTGTGAAGGATTCAAGCTCTACAGCTACAACTAATCTCCTTTTCTACTTTGTTCCTATCACACTTCGAAACATACCTTCTTCAAAACATTTATCACATTAGGCATAATTATAGGATTTTATCAAACTCCTAGAGGGCAGGGATTGTGTCCTTTTATCTTTGTACCCTCTAAGCATGCAATGGCCCTTTACTTGATTGAAAAACTGATGAATGAAGTAGAGGCAGAAAAAGCAGGGACAACTGTGAATGTTGTAGCATCCTGTGTCAAAGTCAGAATGAATGATCTAGAAAGGGCCTTCCGAATTACCTCATGCAGTCCTCTTGCTTCGCAGATAAGATTGGGACTCAGACAGCTAAAGGGACTTGCCCAAGGTGACGCGTCTCCTTTGTGTCAGTCTCCAGGCTCCTCACCCTGGAGTGACTTGGTCACAGCCCCTTCCACCACCAAGCCCCCAAGTGTTCTTGATTTTTCAAAGGGTTTGGAAAATCAATGTGCTGTTCTTCTAATTTTGGTCTATCTGCATATGTGACTTTGTGCTTTGGTGCTAAGAATAGAAGATGTCAAAATAGCTCAGCAACGCTGAGTGTACAGAAAATGAAGCGGAAATGGAAAGGGTGCCCTCAGAGAGGATGTCACATCACCAGACTTCAGTTTTGAAGCTACCAGAAAGCTGAGGTGTCAGCAGAGAGAAGCTGTTGTCTGAAGAAGATATATTTTTTTAAGATTTTATTTATTTTTTCATGAGAGATGCAGAGACACAGGCAGAGGGAGAAGCAGGCTCCCCACGGGGAGCCCGATGCGGGACTCAATCCTGGGACCCCATGATTACGCCCTGAGCCAAAGGCAGATGCTCAACTGCCGAGCCACCCAGGCGTCCCTGAAGAGGATTTCTTAATGTTCCTGGAGGTTGGCTGACTGTGCATTAGGGTCTGAGCAGCAATGCCATGATGTCTGAGTGGATGGTGGGCTCCGATTCAAAGGTATGGGGTTACAGCTCTGGTGCGGGCGAGCAGCTCGAGGTAGCATTTCTACTTACCCCACTGACTGCAGGCACCACTGTGCACTCACCTGAGGTTACTGTCATGAATTTAGAGTGAGAGACCAGGCCCTGCGGGGTGGCAGCTGTGGAGGATTTGGCTGATTGGGTTTGTTAGGAGAGACACAGAAAGAGGAGGTGGGTGAGGGAGTGCAGAGCACATGCAAAAGAGTGAATCTAATGGCAGATTTCTGATGCAGTAGGTGGAAGCGAGCTCATGAGCAGGCAAGGGGCAGTGAAATGATGGTAGAATCAAGGGACTATCGCTTTGTGTGGCATCAAAGAATTGTTGGGGATGGAATAGACATCTTAACTAGGGATTGTAGATGGCTACAGTAAGAGGTGATGACCCAATGACCAAGGGAGTGAGTAACTGAGAAGGTTTGGGGATAAGATCTTTGGAAGAGACGATGTCAAGAAGCTGGGAGGTCAGAGTATCATCAATATGGATAATAAAATAATTAGGGACTACAACAAGAGTGGTGTTGGAATGAAAGTGAGCCAGGGGGATGCCTGGGGTGGGGCTCAGTGGTCTGGCGCCTGCCTTCGGCCCAGGGCATGATCCTGGAGACCCTGGATCAAGTCCCACGTTGGGCTTCCTGCATGGAGCCTGCGTCTCCCTCTGCCTGTGTCTCTGCCTCTCTCTCTCTCTATGTCTCTCATGAATAAATAAATAAAATCTTTTTAAAAAAAGAAAGTAAGCCAGGAATGAGGTGATGTCTATAGATGACCTCAAGAGATGTGTCACTCTGGCAACTACAGCTGCCCCATCTTTGCAAGATGATGATGCAGATCTAATAACTGAAAACAGTGACTCTCTCACAAGGTGTTAAATCTTCCTTTTCCTATTTGCATCCTGACAGAGTTATAATTACCTGCCTTCTGGCAGCAAAGGAAAGACTCATTGCCTTCATGAAATCCATCTGCTTTCATTCATATCTCTTATCTTACATAAGGGGTTCTTATATGTATTCTATTATACTGACTTCGGCCCTTTCCCCATGACTGCTTGTGGCAGATTTCACTTTTCTCTTTCCTTTTCTTTTCTTTTATTTTTCTTTTTTAAGATTTTTTATTTATCTGAGAGAGTAAGCACTAGAAAGACAGAGCAATCACAAGTGGGGGACAGAGGGAGAGGGAGAAGCCATCTCCCTAATGTGGGCCTAGATTCCAGGACTCTGGGATCATGACCTAAGCCAAAGGCAGGTACCCAACTGACTGAGCCACCCAGGCATCACCAGATTTCACTTTTCAAAGATGGCCGCGCCAGTGTGTATGCCATTCCACAGGTTCTACTTATAATATGATGTTGACACTCCTTCATTGAGAGGTGGAGTCTGTTCCCTACCTTAAACCAGGAAGGACCCTTGTAACTGCCTCCACCAATAGAATACGGCACAAATGATGCTGTGTGACTTCTGAGGTCAGGTTGTAAAAACGAAGTGGTTTCTGCTTGGCCCTTGCTCTCCAGGATATTTGCTCTTGGAAGCCAGCCGCCATGTTGTAAGGAAGTTCAAGTCACATTGAAAGGCCACGTGTGGGGTATTTTGCTGATGACCTCAGCTAGGCATGTGAGCAAATGAGCCCCAGACATCACATGCAGACACAGGATACACCCTGTCTGAATTCCTGACCACAGAAACAGTGAAAGATAATACATGAAGTGTGGAGTCATTTATTATATAGCAATAGATAACTAGTACACTGCCTTAGGATATTTTCACCTCTTGGCACTTGACTGGTCTTGACAGGAGATTAATGCACCCTTCCCCTCCCTTTATCACATAGAAGCGTCCTTAACTGGTTCTTCCTTAAGAACACTAATCCTCGTAATTACTTTTGGGTGGGGAAGAAACAAGTAAGTTGTTGGTTCACACATTTTTGAGCAGCTTTAAGTGCCAGGCATGCAGCTGACCTGAGAGCCTAGAATCTGGTGAAGGAGACAGACAAAAAAATTAACACTGATAGGGGAGTGTGACAAAGGCAGTGAGAGTGGCATCCAATGGGCTCTCTTGGAACAGACAGAAGCAGCTCCCTGTGCAGCTGTGGGGGGCAGAGAAGGCTTTCCAGAGGTGGTGACAGAGCCTTATCTTGAAAAAGAAGTCAGGACTGGCTCAGTGGACAAGGTACAAGACCAAACAAGCATAGGCATGGACTCCTGTCACCTGTCACCTGTGAAGTTGTATGTAGAGCATAGGCAAGATGCATTTATATTACACATACCCTAGAAGCCCCTAGCTCTGAATTAATTTGGGGGGCAAACGACTTAAGAAAGTGGAGTGGAAGGTGAATTAGTCCTTTGAACTCATGATCAAACACTGACTACAGTGAAATGTCTTTTTGTAACATCTGGGCATGAACACTCTCTCTCTGTCTGACTGAGAAAATTCACCTGGGGTGAATTTTAATTCAATGCTTTTAATTTCTCATCATCAGAAATTGCTCTTTTCCTCTGCCTGGTGGCCCTAGTGCCTGAATCTCTGAGAAGATGAACAGATGGTCACTGCAAGAGTCACTGCATTTCCATGTTCATTCATTTTTAGCCCCTTCCTGGCAGGTCCCCTTTCTCTCTCATCTTCTCACAACCCAGTAACACAAGCACAGCCATAAAATTATAGTCCCATTGGACAGTCCTCCGCAAAGTCTCATTTATAATAATAATTAAAAATTATTTTGGGAAAAGAAAAAAATCTGGCATAGACTTTCTAGAAAATTTTGAGAGGAGAAATTTCTTTCCAATATTTTTTTCTCCCTTAGAAAAGAAATATTAAAAAAATATTTTAAAAATCAAGTATGTAAAATTAAGTATATTATTTGAAAATTATTTTATATGATTTGTCCTGTATTTTGATCTACAAATCTATGTAAGACATCTTAGGATTTAGATGAATTTAGTAATTGACCTTGGGTAAGTTTCTATGCCTCTGTAAGATTCAGAGTTAATATTGGTATCTACCTACAACAGATAGTGTGAGATTTAATTGAGTGAATGATTAAAGGAAGTCTTATCTTTAGGGTAGTACCTGGCACATGGTGGTCTGTCTCTCTGTTCCTTTCCTCTCTGTCTCTCTCTCTGTCTCTCTCTCCCTCTCCCCCTCTCAACAGAGAACAGAGAGAACAATTATTCATTATAGCATAAATCACAGATGCAAAAGGAAGGTGCATTTCTGCCTTCAGGGAGCACTGCCATTTCCATTAAAAAGGATTCAGGATTTTTTGGTTTGGTTTTGTTTCTGAAGTTTCCTCCCTTAGTGATTTTTAAACCTAGAACTGTGTTTTTTTTTTTAAGATTATATTTATTTATTCATGAGAGACAGAGAGAGAGAGAGGCAGAGACACAGGCAGAGGGAGAAGCAGGCTCCACGCAGGGAGCCCAACGTGGGATTTGATCCCAGGACTCCAGAATCACACCCTGGGCTGAAGGCAGGCGCTCAACCGCTGAGCCACCCAGGCATCCCTAGAACTGTAGTTTTTAAACCGTTTTTTGAGTCATGTACTCCTTTGAGAATATTGTAAGAGTTACGGGCTCTCTCTCTAGGAAAATGCACACGAACGTAAAGAATGTTCTCAGAACGGCTGAAGATCAGTCACGCATGACTGGTAAAGAATCCCTGATTTCCAGTCTGGTGAAATCTAGACCACTAGTCATCACCAAGCAAGTTGCCCTCTCATGACCTGATCCTGAAATGCGCATCTGGAATGTTGTAGTCGTCCAACCGCAGGTGTTTTTGGTCAAGGAATGCAGTCTGGGAATCCGCAGACTCCTCCTATGGCAATGCACAATACATCAGGACCTCCTTCTGGACTATTTATGATTCTTGCACATTTTTGCAGGACGTACAATAAAGGAATATGTGAAATGCACAGGAGCACATCTTAATCTGAGCAAATCAGCAGTTTACAGAAATTGCAGGAACGTGAAGCATAAGAAAAAGTGCAAATTGCTCCTAATGATAGCTCAGAAAAGGGCTGATCGGCAAACTGTGTCCCCCTGGGTTACCGTGGCCCTCAGGAGTCAAGATCTCTGACTGTTATCAACCTCCCAGGAGCAGCATCTTGCTCACTTGTTTGGCAGTCAATCCCAGTAGATATTAGAATGGATTTTAAGCATTAGGCAGCCTGGATTTAAATTCTTTGCTGTAAAAATGTGTGGAGGTTGCTTAGCTCTCTGAACCTTGCTTTCCTCATCTGTAAACTGGGGATAAGAAGAGTATCTACCTCATAGGATTATGAAAATTAAACAAGATAAGGAATGTAGAGTGCTCTGCATCCTATCCAGTGTGCAGAAAGTACTCTGTAACAGCTGTTTTTATGGACCGTGGCCAGGGGTGATAATAGCATAGACTCTGGAGTTAGGGAAACTTGGCTCCAAATCCTGACTTCACCAATTTTTTACCTGTTTAGCTCTGTGCGGGTTAATTAACCTCTCCAAATGTCCATTTCCTCGACTGAGGCATAATTGAAGCATTACACCTATTTCACAGGGTAGTTAAACGAGCTAATGCATGTATGTGCTTAGCTCAGTAGCTGGTACGCATTCAACACTCAGAAATGGTGGTGATGGTGAGGATAATGATAATGGTAATAATAGTAGTTAATCCTTACAAAGCTCTTGTGAAATGTCAGGAGCTGTTGTTCCATGCACCTTACATGTAGCACCTCATTTAATCTTCGCAACCAGCGAGATAGGTCCAGCGATTACCTTTGCTTTACACGTGAAGTTTGCAGAGGTTAAATAAATGATCCAATGTCACAGAGCTGCATTTAAACCTAAGCAGTCAGGGTTTGAGTCCACGCCTTTAACCACTTTGTTTTCCTGATGTGTTAAAGTCAGCATTTAAGTGTTCAACGGCATACCAAGGACTCACTGCACTAAGATCAGAGGCATCTTCTCTTTCCAGTGGAAGCTCCCTCACCCGTCCCCGTCATTTTTCATGGCATCCTGGGGGACCCACTGCCCAAGAGTAGGTGCATTGCTAGGGCCACATGCTGATCTGAGAACTAAGACTGCCTTCCCCAAGTCCTCCTAGATCCACCAGGCTCAGTCCGCCCTAACTGCTCTAGCACGAGAGGGACAGCTTTGCTGCCTGACCACACAGAAAGAAAGTATTTGGCATTTGCTTGATGATTTCAAAAGGGAACGCTTTGGGGCGGAAGCATTTTCCAGCACGCTTGTTTTGCTGCTTTACAGTAGCTTGGGCAGGCTCCAGCAACAGTGGCATAATTAGGGAGCCCAGGCTCATGGCAGACCCATGGCGTCCTGCTGTCCTCCAAGAGCCAGGAGGCTCCCACAGTCATGGCTCGCAGGAAGCCAGGAAGAGCACCAGACACAGGTGGTTGACATTCTGACATCGAAAAGGGTGGTAACTGAAGATAGCCAAATTGAATGAATGGCTTAGGGTCCGGCAATAGTACAGTAGGAGAGAAGGAAGAAATTAGTCCAGCCTTTCTGGTCAATTGGCGCAGTGGCAGTACCAAGAAATGGCTTTTTGTGGGGGCTCTAGCCTCTCGGATTTCCATCAGTGCTCCCCTTTCTTGCAAATCGCTCCAAATAAACCTATGATTTAAGTTTCAAGGCCCTCTCCAGTCTCCCTTCTAATGAGACTGCTGCCCCATGTTTTCCCTGCACAGAAATATTGGCCACCACGACTGCTCAACCTCGCTGCTCAGCCTCCTATGGTTTAGTCAGGACATAGAAGGCCTGTGGAGTCCGAAAGAAGGGAGCCTTGAAATGTAGAGCCAGCCTCGTAGGTCTCACTATCTGTAGCACGTGGTCAGTATCCTCTCTGCTGTACGTGTTCAGCAGACCTTGCATTTGACCTGGTCTTTGCAACTGGCCCTGCCTGGAGGGAATATTTCACAAACTATAAATTTAGGAGCTGCTCTCTGTCTTGGAAGAATTCTAGAATGGAGACCTGGAAGGCAAGATGAAGCATGCTCACTAGGAACCAAATACAGATATATTCAAATACAAATCATTCCCAGGCTACCCCCTAGGCTTCTCTGACAGGATCACAAAGCTGGTGGCATGGGGAGCTTCAGGAAATGGAACACCACCTGGGCTGCAGTGAGCAGAATCTGGAGGGGGTTGTCACGTGGCCTCTGATCTGTGGGTGATCTGGATGAAGACACAGAAGATACTCTTCTCAAATTAGGACAGACAGCACAAAGCCAGGAGGCAGATTCACTTGGAATAAACAGAACCAGGAATACAAAAGACAGCACAAAGTGGGAGTAAAGCACCGATAAGTAGATAAAATTTGTGGATAATGGCAACAGATATGGTCCTGTACTTGTGTCCCAAAAGCCAAAGACCAAAAAGCAAAGGACACTGCCTAGCTTTGCACCATAACTCTAACCCTGGGCACAAAAAATAATCTTTTGAGGTTGCATCTCCTTACTTGTAAAATCAGGACAATATAGCCCAATAAATCCCAGGAAGTTGTCATGGGGATTAAAATAGTTATTGTGGGCAAGTGCTTAGCACAGGTGTGATGATGATAGTCATGATGGTGATAACTAACAATGACACGGTTCTTCATTAAGTGCTTCACATCTAGGCTGTCTGGTTCCAGAGCATGTGTTCTTAGCTATCATGTTATACTAATTCTCATAAATGTTACGTCTAATGACTACAATTATTACTGACTAGGGAGATGTAGCTGAGCTACAGCATGTGTGAAAATGAGTTTAAGGATGTGGTTGGCAGTAAATTCAAAAGGAGTTACATAAAGAGTGTAATGAGGTGGTGACAGTTTTTGATTACTTTTTGCAGTGCAGGCATCACAGATGGAGAGGCCTAGACCTACAGAAGGAGAAGCAGAGGACCATGGCCAACTCATGGCATAAGAAGAACAGCTCTTCCTGAAGAAGAAATGACTTGGGGGGCACCATCACAGCTACCTTCTGAGGCTTGAGACAAGAAGTAGGAGAACTGAGGCTGGGTCTAGGTAGATGGATCCCAGCTCAATTTCAGAAAGGACTTTCTGATGTGTTGACCCAGGATGGACCGTGAACATCTTGACCCAGAAGCACCTGAGTGCCCATGGAGCCCAAAAGTCTGGGATTCAACTTTTCCAACTATGACCTTCCAAGGCTGTAGATCCATTGGCCCAGGTGATAAACACGATGAAGCAGGTTGTTCCCCTTAGAGACACATCTAGTTATTTCCCTCCTCTTAGTTTTTAATTTTTAAAAAAGATTTTATTTATTTATTTATTTGAGAGGGAGAGCCAGGGATCCCTGGGTGGCTCAGTGGTTGGGCACCTGCCTTTGGCCCAGGGCATGATCCTGGAGACCCAGGATCGAGTCCCATGTCAGGCTCCCTGCATGGAGCCTGCTTCTCCCTCTGCCTGTGTCTCTGCCTCTCTCTCTGTGTGTCTCTCATTAATGGATAAATAAAATCTTTAAAAAAAGAGAGAGTGAGAGAGAGAGAGAGAGAGCCAGAGGGAGATGCAGACTCTCTGATGAGCAGAGAGCCTGACAATGTGGGGCTCGATCCCAGGACCCTGAGACCATGACCTGAGCAGAAGGCAGACAGATGATTAACTGACTAAGCCACACAGGTGCGCCCCCTCTCTCTTTTTAAAATCAAATTTTTAGGGATGTCTGGGTGGCTCAGCGTTTGAGCCTGTGTGCCTTTGGCTCAGGGCATGATCCCAAGGTCCCAGGATCCAGTCCCACATCAGGCTCCTGCAGGGAGCCTGCTTCTCCCTCTGCCTCTGTTTCTTCCTCTTTCTGTGTTTCTCATGAATAAATAAATGAAATCTAAAAAAATAAATAAATAAAATTAGCTCAAAAATAAATAAATGAATGAATGAATAAATAATTGTTAGCTTGTCTTATCTAGGGAGGCCATTGGCCGAGAGCAGCTCTTTATAGAATGACCTACAGAGAGGTCCAGAAGTGGGAGATGAAAAGTTGAAGGAGGGCAGGGAATAAAGGTATCTCAGGGGGTAGTAGGAGGACAACAGGGTTGTTGGGGAGGAGAGCTGGAAGGGAGAAGTAGGTGCCCCAAGAGGGAAAAACTAATAAACTTGAGGCTAGGCAGAGCTTTTTAGAGCTTTTTAGGTGCCTAGAGAAAGGATGGACCCTGGACCATCACCGGGGGCTTTTTAGACATGGGACACAGAAGCTCTACCTCAGACCAACTGAGTCGGAATCTGCATATTAACAAGCTCTATGTGTGCCCTGTAGGTGAAAGGCACCGATTGTGGAGATCATCTAAGGGAGACCCAGGCTGGATGTGCCGTGCGTTCATCTGAGTTAAAAAAAAAGCACAGGGGCGGGTGGGGGGGGGGGGTGAGGAATGCTGGGGCAATGGGAAGAGCACCTTGCCATGGGAGTCTGGTGTCTGTGGGGACAGCCCAGCTGTGCTTCCAGCCCAGCTGCTCCAGTTCTGTCTGTTTCTTTATCTAGTCAGGTTCAGAAGCCAGTCAAATTTGCATAAGGAAGCCAGCGGTAATGGGGCTCGTGGGCACAGGTACTCATCTGACACCTAATTAAGCCATCTTGGTATATCATCTCTAGAATGCCTGTTATTATTTTAAGAAACAACATAAAGAGAATGATAATTAAAAGTAACACCCTGGGTGGGAATTTTGTCTTCATTCCAGTGGTTGGCAAGTAAAGCACCCTGGGTTTTTTTTTTTTTTTTTTTTTTAAGGTAACATTTCTATAAATTTTCATAGATCACACAACCTCAAAGCTTGTCTCTATGGCAGTTTTCCCCCTTTCCTCTGCCAAAGCTTTGGGGTTTGTGGCTTTATTCTCTGCTGTTTTCTTTTTCTTTTCACTGAGCATTTTCTGATTTTACTTTGACTTGCAATGGGTATTGCTTCTGGATATTACATGCCATCTGAAGCATAAGATGCTAAACCCAGTTACATGTTGTTTTCAGGTGAGGACGCAATTTTACACTTCACAGTTGGGCCCACACGAGGCATTTTCATGCAGAAAATTTTTCCATCCTAGACTCACATCAAGATGGCCTCCAGGGATTTGCAGCCAGTGGAAAGTTCGCCCACTGTCAATCTGCAGTCTTCCTGAAGGGGCATTCCTGACAGACCTGTTCTCCAGAGTGCCACTACATTCCCCTGGTCTCCAGGTTCTGCTGCTATAGTGTGCATCAGGTCCCTCATGTCCTTCGCTCTTTGCCTGGGCCCAGTGTCTATGATCTGAGTCCACTTGGTTAGTACCACTCTTAGTGACCTGTCTTACACCCTGTCCTTCTGCCCTTCCTACTTTACAAAATTCCAGCTTTGGATCATCTCACAGTCTGCCTTCTCTGAGAAAATCTGGAGAAAACTCCCAGAAGCACCAACTGAGGCCACCACAGATTCCTGGTTTCCATCCTCACCTGGTACCCTTCGACAAACATTTTACCTGCCCTCCATCAGCTCCTCTCTCCCGAAAAAAACTCTTCCTGACCCTGCATCTCCACCTCATGGAGGCACCCTGTCTTCTTCCTTTCACAGGTTACTGAAAGCAAATTCAACACTAGTGGTTCCCAGATTCCCTGGCCCCACACTAAAGTAAATGAACCAGAATCTCTGAGGTGGAGCCTGAAATTCTGTACTCAAGAAAGTTGCCTTAGTTGGAAACTCCTCTTTGGCCTGTGCTCCTTGATTCTCCTTCCTCACTTTCAGTGGCTTCTCTAGCTGTCATGGCCTGGCTTCTACCCTCACTACTCTGTAAAATGAGGTAAGCAGGAACAGCCACTGCAGCCCAACGCACTCTCCCCAGGTTTCCCTAGGGAGAGTACTCTCTGGAGCACTGATGAGGTTGGCCACTCCATGACTTCCATTCACCTTTTCTCTTTGTTTGCCTTCTATATCTAACCATCTCCCTCAGTGCTTTTCATGTGAGCTTGTCTTATACCTTAAATATTGGTGGTGCCTTCACAAATGTATCCCATTCTCCTTGTTGCTAGATCCTCACACTAAGAAACTTCTTGCAGCTCAGGGTGATCTTGAGAAAGCCTCCTTCTACCCTTGCCTCTATACTCCCTTAGCCCCATGGACATTACCTCTTCCACTGTCCTGACCACATTAGATTCTTTACTCCCTGTGAGCTTCTCAAGGGCAGAGATAGTGTTCAATCATCTTTCCATGGCCAATGCCTCAGGAAGCAGGTAGCAATCAGCAGGCGCTCCATAAATGTTGGTTGAACTGAATATAAATCTGCTCTGAGTACTTGTGTGAATCAGCCTCAGGCCCATAGTGCAAAACCCACAGTTATCTCTAAGGTCCTTCAGAATGGAGTGACCTTGAAGGAATGAACCACAGCCAGCCCCTGTCCAGATCCGGGGTGGGGAGAGTGGGTGTTAAACACCAGCTAGTCAGAGCTCTAGCAAATAACATCTCTTCTGGCAAATTTACTTGTTGTTAGTCTGAAATTTTCATAGGAATTACATAATGCCTGGCCAAGTGCTAATTTCTGAGCTTTCTTCCTGCCAAATTTCCACCAGGCTGGCTTGTGTTTGCCAATCTTGTAGCAGTGATGTGTTTTCTAGCAGGGAACACAAGTATTGCTTTGGGGGTTATTCTGGAGCCTCATAAAACTGTTCTTGGGACCCTTTTATTGAGAAGGATTCAGTAATGCACCCAGTTGGAGAGTATTATTGCTACCAGGAGAGTTTCTTTTTTCTTTTTTTCTTTTCTTTTTTTTTTTTTTTTACCAGGAGAGTTTCTATAGTGAACTTCCTCCAACTGTCTACGAGGGACCTGTCATAGAAGAAACAGCTCCAGGGTAACTAACATTCCATAAGTACCAATATCATGAGTTTCACTTTTTTAGTGTTATTCAAATTCTTTCTTTAATAACACTAGTTTTATTTCTTCAAGCACAGGACCTGTGCTATATACATGGCTGCATGTTCTCCGTGCAGGCAGGGCACATTGCTTCCCTGGGGCTTGCATAGTACCTGACACGTAGCAGGTGCTTGGTGTGGGCCGGTGATAAGAATGGAAAACGAAGAAGCTTGGGGAGCAGACCCATGGCTCGAGGTGCTTGTCTCCAGAAATGCAGAGCTGAAGGTGACAGCCAGGACACCATGCTCTGGCTTCTCACTTACAGCGGGGCCCCAGCGTGCCTGCCTGCTCCTACATTCCACAGACTGATGGCCTGGCCTGGAGTCCTGACTGCTAGTGGCTACAGAAAGGCAATTTCATTCATCTGATCAAGCAGAAACAGAAAAGCCATCCAATCCTCACCCCTGGCAGTTGCTGCTCCTCCAGATGGAACCTTGGAGAAGTTATTTTCTCCTGGAATGCTATCTTCCTCCTGTAGCTAAGCTAGTCTTCTAGATCCCTTCAGAAAATCAACTGATGATAAATTAGCAAAAAAAAAAAAAACTTTAAAGCCACGCTGAAGATTACAAAAAAGAAAACACACTAGTGTTCATCTCCAAAACAATGGCTATCTTTATATATTATAATACATAGTAGGATAACCATAAACTATCATTACCTTGAAAGGAAAAAAGGACCAGACAACCACTCCCACCGCCTTAAAAAAGACAAACCCTCTATGAACCAAGATGATGCCATCAGCTCATACAGGGCTTTACACAGAATTTCAGGGGGCCAGCAATTCCCTGAAAATCTCTCATTATCTTCCCAGACATACATGTATGGACCTTGGTGATGAATATCTGGTTTAGAGATTCCACAGGGTCTCTGAATCAGAATTAGAACCAACAGGACTTCAGAGTTCAACTGATGTAACCCCCATCTGATGAACGGTAGCAGATTAGGTTATGAGGCCCAGTGAGTTTTCCTGGCTGACTTGAGTGCATAGCTGGTAGGTAGCAAAAGGGAGACCCATGCCCAGGATTTCTGAATTCTGGTTATCCTGCAGTATTGTATTAATATGCTCTATTGAAAACAAATGTCAAGAAGAGAGAAGACAGGAGAGAGACTGAGTGTAGGGAAAGGAAGGAGTACCTTTCCTAGAATGTATAGCCTGGCTCTTACTGGGTTTCATTTTTGTGTTCAGCATAGTTTTGCTTGAAGCTAAAGAGATCAAGCCTAAAGCTCCCTTCCAGCTCCCTACTTTAGATCTGTAACTAAATCCTGATAGATCATCCCAGGCAGACTTGTGCAGGGGAATATAAGAAAGGTGAGCTCTGGGCACAGGGTGAGCTCTAAAGAGTTTCTGTCATTACAAAAAACCTTGAACAACAAAGAATCTATTGTTTCCAGGAAGCAGGAGGGAGGGGGGAAGAATTTCTAAGGAGGAAGTACATAGCCTTGAAGAGCAGAGGGTTTATGCAACAGAGAAGGGGGAGTTGGGTGGTGCCTGTGGGTGGCAGGAGTGTGGGGCATGAGTAAGGCACGCTGGGAGATGGGTCTGGGAGGCAGCTGGCCTGGGAGCCACGTAAAAGGTTTTTAAGCTGGGGGGTATCAAAGTAAGATTTGCATTTTAGATAGATAAGTTTAGTAACCAGATGGAGGATAGATCTAAAGAGATTTTTTCCCCCCACAGTTAGAGAGCTATTCTCCAGATTCGTTTGTTCATTCACTGCTCTCAATTTGTGAAACTCATAATACAAGCCGGGCAGTGATCTAGACAAGAAAAGACAGCCTAACCAGGATAGTGACAATGGAAATAGAACCCTATAATCAATGATACCCAATGAGGAGACAGATTTGAGAAATACTTAGGAGTTAAAAATCAGCAGGTCCTGATGACTTAACAATATTGGGGGGAGGGGAGACTCAAAAGGAAAGAGGAAGCGTACTGAAGGATTGGTTGAAACTACTACTGTTATATCCAGTGGATATTTAGGGCAGTGAATACTACTCTGTGTGCTATCATAATGATGGATACATGTCATTATACCTATGTCCAAGAGTGAACCCTAATGTAAACTATGAACTTTGGGTGATGATGATATGTCACTGTAGGCTCATCAGCTATAAGAAATGCTCCACTCCTGGTGGGGGATGTGGAAGAGAGAGGGGGGTGCTGTGCGGTATATGGGAAATTGCTGTAACTTCTGCTCAATTTTGCTGTGAACCTAAAACTTCTCTAAAAAAAATACAGTCTTAGTTTAAGAAATGGTATGGTAGGATATTGTTATGACTAACAATACTGGGTAAGGGGTAAGGAAAAGGTAAAAGTGGGGGAAAAGGTAAAAGTGGGGGAAAAGTTAAAAGTGGGGGAAAAGGTAAAAGTGGGGGAAAAGGAAAAGGAAAGAGGACCCGTCCTGATGTAGGTTTGAAGCTAGCCTTATGTCCAACATTTTAGAATCATAGAAAGTCTAAAGGAATTTTCTGTAAGAAGCTCCAGAATGATTAAAACATGTAGATCAAAACAGTCTTTGTTTGCACCATCTTTGAAACAGGAGACTATTTTGGAATTTGTTATTTCTCCAGAGCAGAGACTTTAGACCTGCCCTAGGGAAGTAATTATAAAATTGACTGAACTATGGGTTGAACCCAGACAGGGTGGAAGAAAATACAAAGGTTTTGCTGGGCCTTTCTCCACAGCCTCACGGTAAGCTGTTCGTACCAGAATTCTAATTTTGTCAAAATGGAGCTGCTTTCATGTAATTTTAGAAGGCGCTTTCAAAAACCAAGAGCCGCAAGAATAGCGAGTGAACACAGATGGGCTGGGGGACAGAGTCGGCTGGGTAGATTTCTATAAAAATAAAAGGTATCTTTTCTCAAGGAAAAGAATAAGATAGAATTTTACTAATGTTACTTTAAGAGGCAAAAGACCTAGTCAAAGCATTCCTTTTTTTGCTTTTTAAATTCCTTATCTACGACTGCAAGTAAAGAACAGCAAAATTAAAGGGAAAAAAAAGCCATGTGCCAAAAATGCCTATGAAAGACACGTGCTTGGTTCTGCACAATGTTGTGTACATGATAATATCTTGCTGGGCAGGTTGCCCACACTGCCTCCGAGTCTCACGGTTCTGGAAGGCGAAAGGGGGACGTGTAATGTTTACAACCCTGGGAATGAATTAATCTCTGGGGAAACAGAAGGCCTGAATTTTCTCACCTGCTCATATTTAGCTGGCTTCCCACCTGAGTAGGGTTCCTGGGAACCAATTTTCTCTGGTTGCCACTGGACAGGACACTAGACTCAGGTCCTGAAGCTAAACGCCCGACATGGCAGTACAGAGATCTGGCATTGGAATGTCCTCTCTCTGTGGACACCGATCACACACTGGTCCTTCCTGATAAACTGCTTCCAGGAGTTGCACTTTCGGGAAACTACACAGACAGCCCTGACAACAACAAACATAAACACACACTCGAGAAGTTCTGAAGATACCTCAGTAACAGAGTAGGAGCCCATCCTAAGTAGTGGCAAATGCTTTATGGGCTGCATTTTTTTTTTCAAGTAGGGAGGACAACTGCTCAGAAGAAGCAAAGCTAAACTAACTGCTGATGTGCAAACCCAGCCTGACAGCTTAGCTGCAGACTCTGCTCTTGGTCTACAGGTGAACCAAGCTATCAGCCTTGCAGAGGCCTTCCGGTGGTGGTGTAGCTGTGGCATGGGAGAGACACCTGTGAGCAAGGACCACGTGACCCAGACAGCACTGCCAATGCCAAAGTGCCCAGAATTACATCCAGAGCAGTAGTTTCAGAAGCTAGGTGAGGCATTCTCCTATTTTATTCAACATATTTTCTTCTTCTTTTTTTTAACTTACCCCCCCCCCCAAAAAAAAAAGAACAGCAAAGATGCTGGAGTCTTGCAGCCTAACAACACACAAAGAATATTGTTTGCCTGGAAGCCCTCAGGAATGGCAAAATGGCAGAAATTTACAGGGGGAGAGTGGGGGTGTGCGTGTGACTAAATTATTTGAATGGGCCCTTTGAAGGCTTCTGCTACCCCCATATTTGCTGAGGTTTTTTCACTGAGCTTTGGGAAAAGGATAGCTTTTCAGTAGGAGGATAGCTTTTCAGTAGATGCACAGAGAAAGGGGGAGAATGAAGAAGCCACGCAATACAGGCTGTTGTCTTCTGCGTTTTACTGATTGAAAGGGCTGAAGACATTTTATATGTTGCCCAAATTGCTAACAGGAAGAAAGGTAGGAGCAAAACGAGAGCCAGACTCTGCTAGGTCTGAGGGCCCTGCCTGGGGTAGAGGTATAAACGGGGGCTATGAGTTTAAGACAAGGGGATTTCATGGTATGTGCTTGCTCTGGCTCCTGAAAACTGCATGGCAACATATCCCTTTCCTTCCTGTGTGATAACGCCCAACTGGTGAGGTGAGCCTGCAACAAGCAAAATGGAGGCCAAGGCTCCGCCCCTCCCCCAAACACACACAGGGGGAAGGTCCCTTTTTACTGAGTACCTCGGCCACAGTCTCACAGCTACTGTAAAATAAGAGGTGCTACTTTCTTATGGCAGTGGGTTTTCCCTTCACCTGAAAAATTATTTACCAAATATCTATAACCAAGGTGAAAAACACCCGCAAAGTTTAGATCTGCATCAGCATTTCTCTCAGAAATAGTTGTATGAAGGGCAAACAAAAGGAAGGAGTTGAAAAACAAACATATGTATAAATTAATAGTCCCAAAAGGCAGGGCCTGGGACCATTAAACATCTTTGTATCACAGAAAGACATGGGCTTCGAAGGGAGCCTAAGGGCCTTGGCAGAAAGTCAAAAGGAGGCTGGCTAAATGAAGCTACAGAAATTGCAATTTGAAAAAAAAAAAAAAGAAAAGAAAAGAAAAAAGAAATTGCAATTTGTCAGATAAAGCATTTGGGACAAACCCCTACAGAATTCAAAGAATGATCTGATAAAAGTCCTCATGGTTACAATGTTGCCCCGAGCTTCCTCCAAATCCACCACAAATTCTCCTTTGTGAGCCATTCTTTCAGACATGTTTTGCAGCTGTCTCTTCCTGTGATAGTGAGTTCAGGTAAGGAGTCATTGGTTTCTTTTTTGGTACAATGATGGTAAGAGAGACTTTTCTCTCTGGGAGCTCCAAGTAAAAATAATGAGGATTTTTTTACTACCCTAAAATGAGAAATCTAAAAGAAATAAACACACAAACAAGGATTTAGAGTAGAAGGCACAGGATGGTGGATGGTTCACAAAATAACTGACAGTAGAGCCATTCATACACAAGGAGACCAAACTGGCCTGCCAGCCTCTGCAGAGCTTCCCCACCACCAGGCAGCAGCCCAGGGGAAAGCCAGAGACAGCCAAAGGATCTAGAATGAAGTCATTGCCCAGCACCCTGCTGGTGAAACGAGGCATCTCATTGTAAGTAAACCTTCCAGATAACTGAAAGCTACCCAGGTACATGGTTAAGCTTTTCTTCTACTATATTGGTGAACTTCCTACCACCTTCAACAGAAATGACCAGTGTGAATACCTGAAGACAGCAGACCTGCAACAATAGCCTGATCATGACAAGATTTGGCAGATGAGAAGACCAAGAGCCAGCAGGATGCATTACCAAACAAGGTACTACATTGCAACAGCACAATGACCTCCGAGATTACTGAGGGGACCCGGAGAATAATTCTGAGCTTGAAACTGGACTCTTCTCGACTTGTTCCTTTTCCACATTCCCTTCCTGGTCAGTCTAACACGGCCAGGCACTTCTATTCATGCTCTTTAGTCTCAGGAAAGCCTCTTATGCCTCCATCTTTGTCTTTCTCCTCCCCTCCCCCCTTTCCAATATAACTTATTTTCTGTTTTCTTTGCAGAAAAGTCAAAATAAAGGGAGGACAATGGAGATGCTGTAAGGCTACTTATATAAAAGGTAGAAAGGAAATGAGAACTGACAACTGTTGAAGCTTTTTCTTTCTGGCTTACTTCCCAGGTCATGACTACATGGTGATCTTGGCTATCTATACTATCAAGAATTTAGTTTACTTTTCTTTCTTTCCCCTCCCATCCCGCTTCCCTATCCCAGAACCCTTCTTGACATCTAACCCCACGGTAGGGTCTGCAGAGTATGGGTCTAGTTAAGAGTCTGAGTTGAAATACTGGCCTCCCTAGGTTTGAATCCCAGCTTCACACCACTTGTTAACTGGGTGATCCCCAGTAAGTTACTTAAACTTTTTGGGCTACAGGTTCTATATCTGTTAAATATGAAAAATTAACAGAAACTACCTTATGGGAATCTAGTGTAGATTATCATCTATAAATTCCTCTCTGAGATATTAGCTATTATTATCATAAACCTTCACCTCATCTCACAAATAAACAGTATCTTCCTTTTTCTCAATTCAGCACAACCACAATCTCTAGATACTGCATATCAATCCCCAGAACTCTTAACAGAGTGTGGCTGGTCTAACGGGTTTCTTGTACCATGTCTCAAGGAAGTGGCCTTGTGGTTCAGTCCACTTCTGGCTGAATATCCGGGTGTTTAAGACTGGACTCAGGTACACCTGTGAGTCTGGCCTGTGTAAATCAGACTCAAAGTCCAGGGCAACCTACGGTCATCCAGGATTGGAGCCATACCAGAACCTGGTGCATATCTAACATGGTCCCAGCCAACCTCTCTAGGCCCATTAGTTTTCTGACACTAAGAGCATGCCCTGAATGCTTCAGAAGCCCAGCGCTTTCCTGGGGACAGTCCTGCTGTGCCTGCACTCCCTTTTCTTCTTCATCTCTATCCAGAACATCTTTCTCCTCACTGCCTGGCAAAGCTCCACTTGCCCTTTCAGTTGTTATTTAATTCTCATCCTTGATCTGGGAGCCCCCAGGCAGTGCTTTCCCTCTGTAGCAAGTCTTCGAGTTCTATCTATCCTGACATTTTCCAGGTTAATGAATAATATTCTGGCTGACTCCTCCACTAGACTGTCAACTCTCCAAATGACCAAATGACACGGACTGGTCTCAGAATGAAGCCACATGCTCATGGGCTTTGGGTCAGTGTTACGAGTCTGATGAAATCTGGGCTCCTAGAGATTTGTTCTTGGCTGAAAGAGTGCCAGATGCATGAATTCTTCCATTAGGGCAGTGCACAGTGCAGTTAACACTCATTTTTGGAGGCAGTTCCAAAGGAAACATACAATTCACTTGTTTTTCATGCATTTCTGACAAAGGGGGAGAAGAAATAACCCTATAATTTCAGTTGAAGTGTCACTGGGCAAACAGACATAGTTAAAGAGACTTAAGGATTTTATGTGCTCTGAAGCTGTTGCAACTTACTTACTTTCATGATAGTGTTTTAATGGATTTGAAGGGTGGTAGAAATAGCAGTAAAATATTATATTAAGAGCCTTGTAGGTGCCCTATCACATTTCTTTAAAAAACAAGATGAATTCAATTTAAAGGGTAGTTACTTATCCTGAGATTTAAATTTCCCTACTTTTATGGGGCACCTGAGAGGCTCAGTCGGTTATGTCTGCCTTAGTCTCAGATTTTAATCCCAGAGTCCAGGGATCAAGTCCTGCTTGGGGCTCCCTGCTCAGGCGGGAGTCTGCTTCTCCTTCTCCCTCTGCCCCTCCTGCTCATGCTCTGTCTCTGGCTTTTTCTCTCTCAAATAAATAAAATCTTAAAAAAAAAAAAATTCCCCACTTTTGTGGTGTTAAAATATTTTCTTTTATGAAAAGCTGGTGATTATAAATGGCAGCATGGGTTTAAAAAAAATAAATGTAGTCTATTTCTTTCTTCCTTTTTTTCTTAAGTAGGCTCCGTGCCCACCATGAGACTTGAACTCACAACCGCAAGTTTGAGAGCTTTACCGACTGAGTCAGCCAAGCATCACTGGTCTATTTATTTCTGTTCCTCATTATTATCCCAGTTAGTTTAAATTATTTTTTAATTGAAATATAATATATATACATTCCCATTAGTTTTAATAGCCCTATATTTATCATGGCTTTCTAACTTGGCAAAATGAAAAGTTGGGCAACCCCATGTAAGTCTCTGAAATTATTTTTTAAAGAAAACTTACTAGTTCATAAAATTGGATTGAGTTCAGCATCTTTCCCATTTGCAGAAAAGGAAATGAGGGCATAGGGAAGTTAAATGTTAAAGCGCTACAAACACACCCACACTGAAGGTTGCCTAGCTAGTTAACAACAGAGCCCAGACTACAACTGGGGCTCTTGCATCCTAGGATCCAGAGCTCTATTCAGCTTCACAGGTGTTCAAAATTAGTACAAAGTATAGAATTTGGTCCTAAAACCATTCACAGTGCAGACCTGAGATGAATGAGTTTTCCACATCTCAGCAGATTACATGTTAAGCTCTACTGTGTTTTGCCACCATTATCTCCTACCATCGTGACAAATAATCTTTACATGGCATGAATTATGCATTTTTGTGATTCTCATCTGATCAAAACGCAACAGGACAGGATAAGATTTTATAAATGTACACAAATAAATATGCACTAATTTCATCACCTCCACCTAGAAGCTACTGAATTCATTTTCTTCCTTATCAGTTACGAAACAGCAGCCGCCACCACTTTTTTCTTGCAGCTCACAACCTAAGAGTTTAAATGCAATCCTGCCGCATCTAGGACAAGATGGGCCAGCTTACTCATCCTCACGTTGAGTCATGTAAATATCAGAAGATGACACATGTTACCAAGACCAATGTAAAAGTCTGTAAACTCAGCCCTGGAGCTAGGAAAACGTTCAAAACTGTGATGCAAAAAATTTTAATCCATTTATCTTGATTTCTCATTATTATTCTAATTAGCTTTGCAGTCTCTGTATTTATGCGTTTCCAATTCCTGCTGTTCATGGAAGTTGCTATTTTGTATGGAGACTCACATTCTTACCATTTTCTTATAAACATTTTCAATTAGTGGCCATAAACACAACCCCATTATTTGAAAGACGCCAAAATAAAACAGAAGCCCTTACCTATAAAGGAAGGCAGGTGTCCAGGAAAATTAAAGTAATATCTTACTTGGAGCCCTGGGCTTTAAAATTTTTTTAAATTTTGAAATAATTTTAGACTTCAGAAAGGTTACAAAAATAGTACATCTCTGGGGGCATCTGGCTGGCTCAGTCAGTTGACTGTGCGACTCTTAATCTCAGGGTTGTGAGTTTGAGCCCCACGACGAGGGTAGAGACTTCTTAAAAATAAAATCTAAAAATATAGTACATCTCTGTATACCTGTCCTTTCCCTAATGTTGATATATATATAACCATGGTACAATAATCACAAGAAATTAACATTGGTACAATACTTTTTACTACATGCTTCACTAGAATTTCACCAATGTTCCCACTAAAGTCCTCTTTCTGGCTCAGGATCCAGTCCGGGATCTCACACTACATTTAGTTGTCCCATCTCCCTACTCTCTTCTGTGACCATTCTTCAGGCTTGTTTTGTCTTTCATGACCTTGACACTACTGAAGAGTCCTGGTCAATTATTTTGTAGACTGTCCCTCAATTGGGTTCATGTGATGCCTTGTCCTAAATGAAATGAGGTTAGACATTTCTGACAGAATATGACACAAATGATGTGCTTTTTCAGTATATCATATGAAGAGGACACAATACAACTTATTGGTGATGATGTAAACCTTGATTATTTGATTACGGTGCCCTTGGCTTCAAACTGTTCATTATCTATCATTCTTAAGCTCTTCATTAGCAGAGGTGATAACCAAAGTAATAGCACCCCTACAGGGGGTGGGAAGAGAGGAAAAGACCTTCCTGACCTCCCACATGTAGCTGCCAGCAGATGGACTTATGGAAGGTTGGAGCGCAACACAGGACATTTAGTGCTCTAAGTCTCTGTCAGACACAGGCCAGAGATCTTGGCCTGTCAAGAGGCAGCAGGCAGCTGCCCTTCTTCCCAGAGGGAGAGGAGCTGATACAAAAGTGTGTGTTTCTAGATTTCTGTTCTTCTTTCCCTTCATCCTCTACTTTGTTTACTTTGGTTTTCTTTGACTAAGCCTTCTACACTTACCTCAGCTCTGATTTTAATGAAATTCAGTAAGAATTTCTGGACCCCTGCTTTGGGGTAATTACTTTACATGAATTCCCATAAGCTGCCACAAATAACAGCACCCCTGTCAGCCATCTTGAGGTCATCAACCTGTCCCCTCGACACAGATGGTGGTACACCTACAATCTAGTACAAATCTACACCACTGGGATCCCTGGGTGGCGCAGCGGTTTGGCACCTGCCTTTGGCCCGGGGCGCGATCCGGGAGACCCTGGATCGAATCCCACGTCGGGCTCCCGGTGCATGGAGCCTGCTTCTCCCTCTGCCTGTGTCTCTGCCTCTCTCTCTCTCTCTCTGTGTGACTATCATAAATAAATAAAAAATTAAAAAAAAAAATCTACACCACTTAATCCTGGAGGCAACACATGAACCAAGGTTGTTTGTTTGTTTTTTTCTTGTTTTTAATTGAGATATAATCCACATACCACAAAGTTCACCCTTTTAAAGTGCATAGTTCAGTAGTGTTTAGTATGTTTATAGGTTGTGCAACCATCACCTCTACCTAATTCCAGAATCTTTTTATCAGCCCAAAAAGAAATTTTTTCTTTTTTTTTCAAAAAGAAATCTTGTAGCCATTGTTACTTTCCATTGCCCTCTGTCCCCAGCCCCTACAACCTCCTAATCTACTTTCTATTTCAATGGATTTGCCTATTTGAATAAGGTAGTTTTTTTCTTTTTTTAAACAATTTATTTATTTATTCATGAGAGACACAGAGAGAGGCAGAGACACAGGCAGAAGGAGAAGCAAGCTCCATGCCGGAAGTCCGATGTGGAACAGGATCATGCCCTGAGCCAAAGGCAGACACTCAACCACTGAGCCACCAGGCATCCCAAGCTAGTTTTGATCCCAAATAATAATAACCAAGATGATCTCAATTCATTTGACCTAGGAGGCACACACACTCACACATTCATAACGTTTGAGTTTGGCAACACCTCACCCTGCCTTTTCATACTTTGAACTCTCCATGCTACCCCATCCACCCAACTCTATCCTAAAGGTGACATATGCATTTGTCTTACCCAGGGTACAACCTTTCCTCCTCCATCAAAAACCACATCGGGCTCTATCAGTGTCCTGCACTGGTGAAGTAATGCCTAGATAAATTTAGCTCTGGTGAGGTGTTAAGAAGTATCAGATTTACATTTTAGCAGAGAATTCTTGCCGTCTAGGCTTGGCTAGGATGGCCATGTTGCCCAGGTTGTTTAGAATTTCCCTGTTGCCCCGGGTTAATTATTAATAGCATCCCCTTTCCCTCTCAAAAATGTCCTGACTTGGGTGTTTAATTATATGATCACCCAACCTTAACCAACATAAGTGACTAATCATGGTAATTATATGTAATTTGGAAGCCAACAGAGAAAATACATTTAGGTAAATGAAGTTTCAGTACTCCCCCAATCACACCCCAGCTCTGCATTCCCATAAAAAAGTTTAAATTCACCAACCTGTAGGAATCAGGGTTTCATCCACAGGCAAAAAGGCATCAGCATCTATAGTGACTTCATGGTCATATATGTTTGGAGAACCCTGGAAAGGTTGAGAAAGAAAATAAGACCTAATGCTTAGTCTTATTTTGTATTTTTGCCTTTAAAAAAAAAAAAAAAAGATTTATTTGAGAGAGAGAGAGAACACAAGCAGTGAGGAGGGGCAGAGGAAGAGGGAAAGAGAATCCCAAGCAGGCTCCATGTTCAGCATTCAGTGGAGAGCCCCATGTAGGGCTCAATCCCATAACCCTGAGATCATGACCTGAGCCACAATCAAGAGTCAATCATTTAACTGACTGAGCCACTCAGGTGCCCCATGTACTTTTGCTTTTTAACTTCTCTTGCAGAAATATTTTTAGGCATTGACAAACACTTTAGAAATTCCATTTCGGGACACCTGGGTGGCTCAGTTGATTAAGTGTCTGCCTATGGCTCGGGTCATGATCCCAGGGTCCTGGGATTGAGCCCCATGTCAGGCTCCCTGCTTAGCAGGGAGTCTGCTTCTCCCTTTTCCTCTGCCCCTCTCCCAGCTCATACTCTCTCTCTCTCATAAAAAAAATAAAAAAATAAAAATAAAAAAAAGAAGAAAGAAATCCCATTTGACGTACAGCAATGATAAATATGTTCATTTAAATGTAGGTAGTTAAGTCCTCAACATAGCAACTGTACATTTGAAAGAAATTTTCCATGGGTGGCTGAGTGGCTTAGCAGTTAAGGATCTGCCTTGGCTTGGGATGTGATCTCAGGGTCCTGGGATTGAGCCCCAGGTGTGGCTTCCTGTTCAGTGGGGAGTCTGCTTCTTCCTCTCCCTTCTCCCTGCTGCTCCCCCTGTTTGTGCTCTGTGTCAAATAAATAAAATCCTTTAAAAAAAAGTTTTCCAGTGTGAGCCCAGCATGTATTTTCTTTTCTAAATAGAATTATTAGTGTGAAAAGTCAGAGACATCAGTGTTTTGAAAGGCTTTTGGACTTTGACTTATTAGCAGAGGGGTTTCTCACGCTCTCCTCACATGCTAGGCAAACAGAAGAACAAGAGCTGTTGACCTGAAACACAAGAGCTGGATGGCCAACTATCACCAGCAGGCTTGGAGGTAGGGGTATCTCTCTCCTTTCTCTGGCTCAACTCCCATCCAGAGGACCCACCCTGTACCAAATGACAAAAGCCTGGGAGTCAGAACTGGAGTTACTTCCATTAACCATGCAGCCTGTCTTCCCAGGGGGAGTCAAAGACCAGTCAGTAATCAGAAGGCCTGGGGTCTAGTTCTGGTTATCATGGAGTGGCCCCAGGGAAATCACTTAACCTTGACTCTCTTGTCCTTCAGGGTAAAATTGGGCCAATGATGCTCCCATCTTTTCCAGGGTTCTTGTGAAGAACAGTTTAAATTTTTTTTTTATTTATTTATGATAGTCACACAGAGAGAGAGAGAGAGAGAGAGAGAGAGAGGCAGAGACACAGGCAGAGGGAGAAGCAGGCTCCATGCACCGGGAGCCCGACGTGGGATTCGATCCCGGGTCTCCAGGATCACGCCCTGGGCCAAAGGCAGGCGCCAAACCGCTGCGCCACGCAGGGATCCCTGAAGAACAGTTTAGTAAAGCTGTGTTGTGCTACTTGCAAATTGGAAAAGACACATACAGATTTCTGATAAAAAGGATTATATTTTAATAGTATATTTTCAAGCTTCACAGCAAAAGATGTGTAAGGGCAACCAGGAGAGGGCTTTTGCTTAGTGAATGCTCAAAAATAAGCTAAACTAGTGTGTCTCCACTAGGGATGATTTTGCCAGAGGACAAAATTTGACAATGTTCTGGAGACATTTTTGACTGTCATGACTGGGGGTGGTAATGATACTGGCATCTAGTGGGAAGAGGCCAGCAATTCTGCCAAACACCCTATTAGACGCACCCCTGCAGCAAAGAAATTGCCTGACCCAACGTGTTAGTATGCTCGGGTTGAGAGACTGAGCTAAGCTAAACTGAAAGCTAGGCTGGGTTCTCGAGAAGCAAGCAGAAGGAGGCGGAACCCTGCAGGTTAACCGAAACAGATTCTCTAGTCAGAAAAACTTAGGCCCACATAATCAAATGGAGTTGTCCTGAGGACAAATGCCAGCATTTTAGAGACCTTGAGAATCTATGTGTAAACATGCCAGAAACTGCTTTAATGACACTCCGGGAAGGCTGTTTCTGAAGAACAGCCATGGTCTTGTGTCCTCCCCATGGGTTCATATGGGCAGGGATAGGAGTGGACGGGAGACAAGCCCAGGGCAGAGGTCTCTCTTCTGCCCACAGTTTCTACGCTTAGCCACTCGTTTAGCCCCTATTCTGATGTGAGAAGGTTGGTCCAAAATGGAAGGGGTCTACTGCATCCCCTAGAGCAGCTCTAGGCTAGAGTGGTCTCTCCTGCCTGGCTCTCCCTACTCCCATCTCCTCATGCCTCAGGGGTACTGCCAGCACTGAAGAGGCCTCTGCTTCTGAGGGGAGCAGAGAACTAGGAGCTATTTCCTTGGCTCTCTTTCTCTCTTTTTTTTTAAGATTTTATTATTATCTTTTTATTTGACAGAGAGAGAGAGAGAGAGAACATAGCAGAGGGAGCAGGAGAGACAGAAGCAGGCTCCCCATCGAGCAGGGAGCCTAATGTGGGACTCAATCGCAGGACCCTGGAATCATGACCTAAGCCAAAGGTAGCTACGTAACCAACTGAGCCACCCAGGTGCCCCTCCTTGGCTCTATCTGCTCAGTGCTCAGTCGAAGGCTGAGTAGTATTCCATTGCATGAATGTATCACAATCTGTTTGTCCATTTCCTTGTTGACAGACTTTTGCTTGTTTCCAGTTTTTTACTATTATGAATAAAGCTGCTTAGGAATTTCCTTCTTCTATTTGCTTTGTAGCTCTAGGGCAGGAAGAAAATGATTCACCAAATAAATTCACAAGTCTGAGAGGTTAGGAAGAAGCTGGGGGGGAAGGAAAGGAACATTTATTAGAGAGCCACTCTCTTAATGGGCACTGGGTCATCAAGCGACACCTACATTCCTTTATTAAAGGGAAGCATGCTTCATTTTATAACTCTTCTGACCTGGAATAATGCGATGATCCACTCTGGTGGAATATTCCTGCTGTATTCATTTCCTTTCTAGGCTGATGAAAACCTGGCAAAAGAATGCGGATCCACCAACAGATCTTTTTTTTTTTTTTTTTTTTAATTTTTATTTATTTATGATAGTCAGAGAGAGAGAGAGAGAGAGGCAGAGACACAGGCAGAGGGAGAAGCAGGCTCCATGCACCGGGAGCCCGACGTGGGATTCCATCCCGGGTCTCCAGGATCGCGCCCTGGGCCAAAGGCAGGCGCCAAACCTCTGCGCCACCCAGGGATCCCCCACCAACAGATCTTGAGGCCCACCTCTGGGTTCAGTGTTTGCTTTGGTTAGCTTTGCTCAGCTGCTACTAGTTCAGGACATTAACCATTTACAGAGCTCACTGTGGCCTGCACGGGGCTTTACAGACCTTTCCGTGCATTGCTACTACCACTGCCTTACTTCAGCTTTCATCACCTCTAGCAGGCTATCACCAACTCTACAATACTACCCAAAAGCCACAGCAGCTCCTTTACTGGCACCCTCCCTTTTCCCTGGCAGAATGGTGACTTGTTGATTCATTCTGTGGTAGGCCACATACTCAGGGAAAGGATGGCCCCCCTAATCCCACCGGGTGAATTTTGTTTGGCCTAAGCCCATCATGGTGGTCCAAATCCCTTGCTAGTATTGGGTTAGGCAGGGCAGGGACACACTTCTGGCCCATGAAATGTGAGGCAAAGTCTGCTGGGAAGCTTCTGGGAAGACTTCTGTTTAATCTTCAAAATGGAACATTGGAGGAATAGGAATAGGTCCCTTTTTCACTTGCCTCTGGATGTGACTATATGAAAAAGTGATTCCTGGAGCTGTGCCAACCATCTTGTGAAAAGGAGAAGTTGAGCCCTAACATAGAAGCCAAAATACTGAAGAAGCAGAATAGAAAGATGGAAGAACCAGGGTCCTTGCTGACATACCCCATCCCCTAGTCATGCTGGAACCCCACTATGGCTTTTCATCTCCAATTCCCCCAGGCCACTTTCCTACCTCTTAGAATGTTTGTCCAGTTTGGGGTGAGATAAGGAAGGAACATCATCAACAACAACAAAGCCCAAACAACCTGCAACCTATAAACCTTTTTCATTCTTTGAAAAACACAGTTCTCTCCTCCCCCCAGGCCACTGACACTCAGAAGTGATGAGTCAAAATTCGGCCCCAGGTAGAACAAACATATTGCTTATTAAATTTAAAAACCAATAAAGAAGCAACAAGAAATATATAAGATGAAGTCAACTACTTTAAATGATCAAGTTCTGAGCTATTTCCCTGGGGAGGGTTTAAGACACATAATCACACTTTCCTGGGTAGAGCAAGAGATGTTCCAAAGATGCAGAGGCCCCTAGACCCGAGGCCCGGTGAATGACCACCCACTCTTATCAAAATGCCCCAAAGGGCTAATGACCCCCTGCCATCCTCAACCCTGAAGCTAGTGGCTGTGGATTTGAGTTGCACTCACTAAGAGTACACAGAAGGCAGTTAACCTTGATCACCCTTGTGGGTGGGGTCTGTGATCTGTGAGGGTCCTCTTGCCAAGTAAATGGAAAGAGCTTTAGTGAACTGCATTCTCACTTTGTCTCCTTGATTGGAATATATCAGCAGATGTAATACTTAGTGTAATTTCCATTTCTGAATCTATTTCTTTAGAGCACCTACCCCTGCCCCCAATTATAAAATAGGATGTCCTAAGTATACAAAAATGCAGAAAAGAGTGAAAAATCACCATGATCTACTACCTATAAAAAAAAATACTAATATTTTGTTCTATTTCTTCAAGTTTCTTTCTGAACTTACTATAAAAAGTACGGTCTTTATGCACATTATTGCAGAGCCTCTTATGGCTGGGCATGTTTGTTTTGGTTTTGATTTTTGCTTTGTCTTTAAGATCTTAAGGAGGATGGTGGAAGTTTCTGAGGATAAGCAATAGACAAGTTTAGAATCATCTTATTTTTAAAGGGAGAACTTTGGAAATTATATAAGAACCAATTAATTCGTGCTACTTGGAAAGATCCTAGAAAAAAAAGCAGCACATCATCAGCAGACTCCTAAAAGAGTGTAAAAAAGCAAGATATTACTAGCTGGCTGTGAACATCATCTTGTGGTAGGAAATCATGCCAAAGCGATTCAAGTATAGTAGACAATGATGATGAAGAGGAAGTCTACAGAGTTTAGCTAAACTTTCTACTCTGCCTCATGTAACAGCCTCTTCAACAAGCCGAAATATTACCATTAGGAGGGAATAGGATAACGTAGAGGGGTTTACCTGAGGGGTCGGGAGTGTCTCTCCACCACTCTTAGGGTGGGCGGCACAGTGGAGGCACACAAATGTTAGCAGCATGTTGAAAGGGACAGAGCCAAGCCCATTTTTAAAGTCCCAAGGGTGGAAACTGCCTTCACTGGAATTTTTTAGGGGTAGGAGTGGAATGAGGAAACAAATGTAAGCTCATGGTACAGTGAGATGAGAGGGAATTCTTGAATTAGCTACTTACTTGTCTGAACATGTAGGAAAGAGATCATTCTCTGGGTAATAAATGTACTCTTTCTATCTTTCTCTATAACTTCCATTTATTGAGCACCTACTATGAGTCAGCTGCCTTGCTAGACATTTTTCCTCATTGCCAGGGCTGACCCCATTGCAAGAGTAATTCTATCCTGGGTTGGTCTCTCCAGCCACTCCCTAGGCCATTCCACAAAGCACACAGCAGGAGAGCAGAGGCAAGTTCACTTACCTGGCCTGCAAGGTTGAAATAAGAATGGTTGGTCAGATTGACTGGTGTGGTCTGACTGGCCTGTGCTCGGTAGTTGATCTTAAGCTCCCCACCATCCAGCGTGTATGTCACCCAGACTTTCAACTCTCCAGGGTAACCTTCCTCACCATCTGGACTGACCCTTGAGAACTGGACGCCATTTGACAGCACTTCAGGGGTCCAGAGGACCTAGAAAAAAGTGTTTTCAAAGCTTTTCAGTCATTGCAATCTTGAGCTAAATGCCACATTTCAATATTAAAGCTAGCTAATTCTAGGAAGAGAAATGGTTGTATGATCTTTATGATGTTTAAATAATAGCTTAGATATTAGTTGTTCTAAAATTTTGTTTATACAAAAAAGTAGACTTTGAGAGAAAAAATTTTTTCTTTCTCTTTACGTATTCATATTCCCTATATTCTTTCTCCCTAAACTTAGATGTATGTGTTTACAATATTTTCTTCCTCCCCTTCTTTAAAAGTTTTTTTTTTTTAATCTTGGTATCTCATTCTGATAAATGTCATATAGCAATATCTGCCAATGGTATTAAAAGATGACCTTAATAAATCAGCCCCTCTTTTCCAGGAAAATACTATTTATGAATATTTATTTTATTTTATTTTATTTTATTTTGAATATTTATTTTAAAAAATGCCTCAAGAGTTTCTGTATTCCCTGGGCAGAGTTCCAAACAAATAAGAAGGCACTTGTTCTGTTAGGAAGAGTTCTGCCCACAAGTCAGGAGTCCTGATTTGGGTGCCAGGTTTGTTCTTAGCTCAGTGTGTGATGTCGGGTGGGCATGAGTCCCTGCCACAAAGGGATTGAAAAAATGATCTTGAAGTTTTCTTCTCATTCTAGAAAATATGATTCTAAGGGTGGCAAGAAAAAGAAGGTTCCAGGAGTTTTTTTGCTTTTGGAAATAGGAATCTTGGATTTGCACAGCGGTTCCTCTCACCTTTGCCCTAGAGGCCTCAAGATTACCCACCCATACAGGGGAGGGACAACCAGGATTTACTGGGTGCCCATGATGAGCCAAGACACTTTGTTAGGAACTGCACAGACACTGTCTTATTTGTCTCCAAGCTGACTCATTATAGGCACCATTATCCTCTTTAACGATGAGAGAGCTGAGAGAGCTGGGCTCAGAAAGAATATACTACTTTTCCTAGCTTCTTCCAGCTGGGAAGACAGTGGTCTTATCCTGAGCTTGTTTCCTTATTCTATGCTTTCAGAGAATATACTGCTTGGAAAGCCCGATCCCTTTGGGGAGCCCTGGGGTTCACTAATCAAGAGGTCTTTGCTGACATGAGACCTCTATTTGTTTGGTGCTCACCAGTCACTGACCTGGTGCTTTACATAAACCATTTTATAAGGTAAGGATTTGGTTGAACCAAACAAAATGATTGTCTTTGTAGGTCAAAAGAATTGAACACTGGCAATTTCAAATGGCTCCAACTAATACTATGACCCCATTTTACAGATGAGCAAACTGAATTCAGTGGTGTTACTTTGCCCACTTCCACCTCCCATATTCCAGGGTAGTTGAGTAGAACCTTTCCATACTTCATGCTCATTGCTTAAAACTCTTTTTTAAAAAAAAAATTTATTTATTTATTTTACAGAGAGAGAGTGTACATGCAATGGGGGAGGGGCAGAGGAAGAGGGAGAGAGACAGTGTTTGTTTGTTTGTTTGTTTGTTTTTTGAGGGAGAGAATCTTAAGCAGACTCTGACCTGAGCATGGAGCTGGACAAGGGGCTTGATCTCACAGCTCTGATATCATGACCTGAGCTGAAACCAAGAGTCAGATGCCTAACCCATTGTGCTACCCAGGTGCCCCATGCCTATTGTTTAAAGGGGAGGAAATCTTGTTTAAAGTCATACACGGGGGCACCTGGGTGGCTCAGTGGTTGAGTGTCTGCTTCCGGCTCAGGTCGTGATCCTGGGGTTGTGGGACTGAGTCCCGCATCAGGCTCCCCATTGGGAGCTAGCTTCTCCTTCTGCCTATGTCTCTACCTCTCTCTCTCTCTGTGTCTCTCATGAATGAATAAATAAAATATTTTTTTAAAGTCACACATGTCATTAGGGACAGAACTAAGATTCAAGCTCATGCAGGTAGTCTACACCATTTCACATCTTCATTTCAGTGAATGTTTTGTTTGAATCTCCTTTTTTCAATGGAAGAGTTGAGGCCGAACACTGTCATTCCAAATAGACTTGAAAGATAATAATTGCTGTGGGCTATAAGAATGGCTTTTGAGCCCAGGTTCTGCCCACCTGCTTCTAGTGTGGCCTGGATCTCTCTTACTGATGTTGAGAGATCCCACATTTACCAGGAAGGGAAGCCCAGCAGGAGCGGAGGCCTCTGCCTTTACCTATGGTGAGAGCAGCTGGTATCTGAAACAAATTCACTGACCTTAGTAAAAAATTAATTTTACACCCTAGTTATCTCCTAGAAATGCTGAACTTTCAAGATACTTAAAATACAAAGCCAGTTATATGCATGATTAAAAAAAGAAAAAAAATCCCCCAAATGGAAAATTTTAAGAATAAAGTACTTGAAATAAAATGTTCTTAACTTGCTACCTAGTTTTTGTCCTTCAGAGAAAGAACACAGTGGAAAGTTTTTTTGTGTAAACCGTCATTATCAGATAAGTATAATTATGTGGAAAACCATTCCTATTCATGCGAGAATATCCCTGACCCTACAGTTTCAAAATTTCCTGAAAATTTTCACATTTGCATCTCTAGGCTTACTTATGTACCATTTCTAACCCTGTTAGGTTATTCAAATTTCATCTTTTAAAAAAAATGTGTTGCTATAAATAGAAAAAGACATATCTACAAAGCAGCTATTATTCAGTAACTGTTGAGATGAAATACAACTTGAAACAAAGTTCACCTGATACTGCTCATGTTTCTGTACAAAAGTTTACAGTTCAAAAGCTTTCAATATCTTCAGGATAAATTCCAAGTCTTTCCCCACCCTCTCTGGGCTTCTGCACAGCCATCTTTTCCAGTACCTACTTCCTAAATGAAATGCTATTTTTTCTTCAAAGGATTTTCTTCAAATCCTACCTCCCCAGTTGCCATGAATTTGTCCACACCCAGTTTCTGTAACACACTACTGACATCCATATTATGGGGCTTGTTGCCTATAGCAGCTATTTATCTAAGGGTCTGGCTCCTTCACTATACTGGAGTCTCAGAAATCCCCACCATATCGTGCTCCCTGGTTCACAGAAGGGAATCAGTAGGCACGGTGCTCTGAAGGATGTGTATACTATCTTGCTGTGTTTTTACCAGGGACACATGTGAAGCAATATCACAGAAAATACTACAGTGGAATAGAGGGAAGAGGAACAAGCCAGAACAGGTGTTGTTCTGAGGCTTGTCTGAAGATCCCTGTCAGAACACAGCTGGGCCTAACCTCCTCTGGTTGGGTTTTGCCCATGCACCTGCCATATTTCAGAGACCCTCTGCCCTGGGACTGCCAGGACAGGGGCTACCCCTTGCCTTCATGCCTTCCTGGTATGAGGAGTCCCATCATGGAGGAATGGGGAACAGAGGGGCAGTATGGTTCTAGGCCACAGACAGGAAGTTGCTGACAGAGTGACCAACTTCCTTCAAAGGGACAGGTGGCAGTAAGAGGCAGAAAAGAAGAAATGGTGATCTTTAGCTGCCATACATGTTGCGGTATTTTCTGGTTCTTCTTTAGGGAATAAACTGGGTGGTATAATTTAAAGGAGAGTTAGTGGGCAGCCCGGGTGGCTCAGTGGTTTAGCACTGCCTTTGGCCCAGGGCCTGATCCTGGAGATCCAGGATCAAGTCCCATGTCAGGCTCCCTGCATGGAGCCTGCTTCTCCCTCTGCCTGTGTCTCTGCCTCTCTCTTTCTCTCTCTCATGAATAAATAAATAAAATATTTTTAAAAATAAAATAAAATAAAATAAAGGAGAGTTAGTTACCAAAATTGTTTCCCTGAAATTAGACTAGTAAGAGAGTTGCTGGGTGTTAACCCTCAGACTCCCACACAGTTAGGAAGCATGCCAGGCATTTCTACCTCAGGGAGAAGCTATCTGATTAATTTGCTGTCCTAACCTTGTTTTTCCAGGAATTCACTTGGGGAATGGGAGTTTTAATGTGGAAAGGGGTCATTGGGGAAGAATCTGAGGTAATTTTGAGGCATGAGGCACTTCAGTGGAAGGCTAGGCCTGGATGTGGCACACACTGCCACATGGAGAGGGGGCTTAATGAGTTTCAGGGGTGTGTGTTGGACCGGGGGTGCCTATAGAGGCCATGGATGACACCAGCAGGTATAGTGTAGAAATGGGGGCGGGGGGGATCCCTGGGTGACTCAGTGGTTTGCCGCCTGCCTTCGGCCCAGGCCGTGATCCTGGAGACCCGGGATTGAGTCCCAAGTTGGGCTGCCTGCATGGAGCCTGCTTCTCCCTCTGCCTGTGTCTCTGCCTCTCTCTCTCTCTCTCTCTCTCTCTCTCTGTGTTGTGTGTGTGTGTGTGTGTCTCTCATGAATAAATAAATAAAATCTTTAAAAAAAAAAAAAAGAAAGAAAGAAAGAAATGAGGGCTGCAGGCCGGACAGCCCAACCTAGGAGGTACATGGCCTTTCAGACCCTCAGATACCTCATTTGGTGATAACACAGGGCTCTAGTAAGCATAAGAGAGAATCCATGCAGATGCCTTGTACAGTTTTCTGTTGTGCCTAAGGTCCACTGGACTTCCTGATGCCGACACTAGGAGAAAGTCATTCCCCAACTTTCCCCAGTCAAGGGCTATCGCCCTTTCACTCATGGCTCCCCTGCCTGTTACCATCAGAGGAGCTACAGAAGGATGAGTCCCGGACCAGGGAGTGCATCTGCTCCCTCCAACCACTGGAGCAGCCTCTTTCCTGTATCACCTCACCATGCATTTGCTATAGGGCCTGGGAGTGAGCCTGGCAAATAGATGGTGTGTTTGAAGGTACTCCGTGAGGGGTACTAGGTGAGGATTCTGTCCAGGGCCCCTGACTCACCTTGTCGAACCCTCGGATTCCTCCATGCAGACTGTTGGGCCCATTGTTAATGGCCAGCTTGTACTCCTTCCCGTCCAATGTGAATGTCCCTTTGGCAATTCGGTTCGCCACCCTGCCAACCACTGCTCCAAAGTAGGGCTGCTTTTGGAGGTAGCCTGCAGGACATGAGATAAAAGTGTTTTTTAAAACTTCTAACCGGGGACGCCTGGGTGGCTCAGTGGTTAAGCGTCTGCCTTCCGCCCAGGGCATGATCCTGGAGATCTGGGACTGAGTCCTGCGTCAGGCTCCCTGCATGGAGCCTGCTTCTCCCTCTGCTTGTGTCTCTGCCTCTCTGTGTCTCTCATGAATAAATAAATAAAATCTCTAAAAACAAAAAAGCCTTCAAACCAGGGGCATCCATCTGGGTGGCTCAGTGGTTGAGAATCTGCCTTTGGCTCAGGGCATGATCCTGGGGTCTGGGGATCGAGTCCCACATGGGGGTCCCCACAGGGAGCATGCTTCTCACTCTGCCTATGTCTCTGCCTCTCTCATGAATAAATAAATACAACCTTTAAATAAAATAAAGTAAAATAAAACTTCAAACCAAAGGTCAGGCTCACAGTACTGCACACCACTTTCTCCTGAGAGAAGCTGAAAGTAATAACAACTTGGACATATTTAAGTCCTCAGGGAAGCACAGAAAAAATGGTGTTCTTTACACACAATGTTTTCTCTTTCCTAAAGTAATGCCTGTTCTTTATAAACAATTTAAAAGAACTTTATCAAGCACAAAGAAGACATTTTTTTTTAAAGATTTATTTAGGGATCCCTGGGTGGCGCAGCAGTTTAGCGCCTGCCTTTGGCCCAGGGCGCGATCCTGGAGACCCGGGATCGAATCCCACGTCGGGCTCCCGGTGCATGGAGCCTGCTTCTCCCTCTGCCTATGTCTCTGCCTCTCTCTCTCTCTCTGTGTGACTATCATAAATAAATAAAAATTAAAAAAAATAAATAAAAAATAAAGATTTATTTATTTGAGGCGGGGGGAAGGCAGAGGGAGAGAGAGTCTTAAGCAGACTCTGTGCTAAGCACAGAGCCCCACTTGGGGCTCGATCTCACAACCCATGAGGTCACGACCAAGCCAAAACCAAAAGGCAAATGTGCAACCAACTGAGCCACCCAGGTGCCCCAAGAAACTTAAATCATCCTAACCTCATCACTAGAGAGAACTACTGTTAATATTCTTATGTATATGCTCCTGTCTTTTAGTACATGCAGACATGTGCTTTTCTTCATTTTATAAAAATGGAGTCTTAGTTTACATGCTGCTTTGTAATCCGCTCGTTTCTAGGCCAATCTCCTAGGTTATATTTTTGTATTGTCTTGACAAGAATTCTTCTTTCTTTCTTAATTTTTAAAAAAATAATACAAGGCACCTGGGTGGCTCAGTGGTTGAGCGTCTGCCTTTGGCTCAGGGTGTGATCCCAGGGTCCTGGGATTGAGTCTCACATCAGGCTCCCCACAGGGAGCCTGCTTCTCTCTCTCCCTGTCTCCATGTGTCTCTCATGAATAAATAAACAAAATATTTTTTTAATGAAAAATAAAAATAAATTATACAATCATTTCATGAAACTATCCTTTATTTTTTAAAAAAGATTTTATTTTATTTATTTATTCATGAGAGACAGAGAGAGAGAGGCAGAGACACAGGCAGAGGGAGAAGCAGGCTCCTTGTGGGAAGCCTGATGTGGGACTCGATCCCAGGACTCTAGTATCACGCCCTGAGCCAAAGGCAAATGCTCAACTGCTGAGCCACCCAGGTGTCCCATGAATCTATCCTTTAAAAAGCATTAAACAAATATACAGAGTGGGTTTGTCAGAGGAAATACAGCACCTGGTTGAATCTGAACATCAGATAAACAATAATTTTTTAGTATAAGTACACCCACATTATTATTATACATGAGACATAGTTGACACTTAAAAACCATTTGCTGGGGCACCTGGCTGGCTTAGTCAGAAGAGCCTGTGACTCTTCACCTTGGGGGCTGTGAGTTTAAGCCCCATGTTGGGTGTAGAGATAAATTAATGAATAAAAACTTAAAAAAAATTTTTTTTAAACCCTCATTTGTTGTTTATCTCAAATTCATACTTAAGATAAAAATAAAAATATAGGACACCTGTATTTTCACTCACTAAATCAGGCAAACTTAAGAAAGAGTAAAATAGAAAGAGGCACCTGAGTGCCTCAGTTGGATAGGCATCCAACTCTTGATTTCGGCTTAGGTCATGATCTCGGGGTTGTGGGATACAGCCCCACATTAGGCTCCATGCTCACAGAGGAGTCTGCTTGAGATTCTTTCTCTCCCTCTACTCCCCCTTCCCCACTCTGGCTCTCTCTCTCTTTATCATAAATAAATAAATAAATAAATAAATAAATAAATAAATAAATAATTTTTTTAAGGAAAGAGTAAAATGTGGGGATGCCTGGTTGGCTCAGTGGTTGAGCATCTGCCTTTAGCCCAGGGTGTGATCCCGGAGTCCCAGGATCGAGTCCCACATCGGGCTCGCTGTATGGAGCCTGCTTCTCTCTCTGCCTGTGTCTGTGCCTCTCTCTCTCTCTGTGTCTCTCATGAATACATAAAAATAAAACTATTAAAAAAAAAAGAGTAAAATGTGAAAGTCCCTCTTTTATGCTTTAACTCTTCTTTTTCCCAGTGACAACCACAGCTAACGGTTTGGCATATACACTTCCATTTTTGTTTGTTTGTTTAATTAACTACAGAGAAGCACATACAAATACCCAAATGCAATATTTATATAAAGAGAATTGTACTATGCACATCATTTTGCAACTTCCCATTTATCAAATGCCTTAAGATCTATCCAAGTGACTACATATCCATCTACCATATTCCTTTTGATGGCAACATGGCATATTGATGAGCAAAACTGTTGTTGGGCTTTTTAGGGGGCTATAAAAAGCAATGTGCTTGAGTCCTTTTACTTATAAGTTGTGCATGGGCATGTTACATAGATCTTTCCTTTTCTAAGTACCTCTACCATATGATTGCAATGGTAGAGACTAAGGTTTGGAGGTAGATTCTATATCCATCCCATCTATGTGGATCAGAAGAGTATACAATTCAAGCATATAAATTATTTTTACCATGGCTGGAGGGGCTCTCAGGATACAGACCCTGGACCATTGGGCCAGTTACAGGTCATAGGTTTCCATTACTCAACCTTGGGCATAAGTAAAACATCAATCATTCTTTGCCAGATCTTTCCTGATTCACTCCGTTGCTAACCTGCAGGTCCTCAGAGTCCTGCCCATGGACTATCATAATAGCTGCCACTGAGTTCTTCCTAAGGCTCAGCTGCTTTCAAAGTGCTCTACATTTGACTAATTTCGCCTTCTGGATAGTTATGAGGTAGACAAAATTATTACTCTCATTTTATAAATATGGAAACTAAGGATAGACAGGTGAAGTAATTTGCCCCCACATACAACTAGTTATCAGAAGGGAGGTGGGAGTTGGTGGAGAGGTCAGTGTGGCCTAGGAGAAGAGATGGTTGTAAGTTCAATTCACCAGAAAGCCTTGTGCTTTTCAAATAATGTGATGCGTAAGAACAAGTACTCAGGAGCCAGACTGTTTAAATCCACATTCTTCTCATAACTAATTGTATTTCAGAAACCAATGCTGCCAACTGTCTCCAAAAAACTCCTTAGAACAAATGGATTTTATACTATCTTCATATGTTTACTAAGCTTTTATATCAAATCAGAATTATAAAAAGTGACAATCCTCAAATTCTGAACAGGACATGACTAAACAGCTTGTTTTGAAGTGCAGAAAATAGTGTTTTCCATGTAAAAAGGACAAAGTTTTCCAGGTCAATCCACAAATGATGATTTAATCAAGCCAATTGCCCATGTCAGGTAAAGAGCAAAGGAATAGTCTGTCCCTTTTCCTGGGCAAAGGACTGGCCAGAATGTATTAACGGATCTCTCCACTCCTCTAGCATCCCACAGACCCCAACTGGGCAGTCCACCTCATACAGCCCAAACCAGCCAAAGTGCCCTGAAGTTGAAATAAAATTGCCTTCCAATCCCAGTCTAAGCTTCTCCAAACTGAATGACTTTCCTTTGGCTTTGGGAGAGAAACAAACACTACTTTAATTGACAAGCACTTTAATCGTCCCCAATATTTTCTCTATTTTCAAATGGCTGCTGGTTGTCTACATGGATCTTCACGTCCCCTCCCCCCTTTTTAAAGATTTTATTTATTATTTATGAGACACAGAGCGAGAGGCAGAGACTGTGTGGGGAGCCCGATGCGGACTCAATCCCAGGACCCTGGGATCAGGACTGAGCCAAAGGCAGCCACTCAACCACTGAACCACCCAGGTACCCCTCTTCCTGCCCTTTATTCAGTGTTAAGCAAGCGATGTAAAAGGTTCAAGTAGTGTGAGGGGAAGATATTTGGGGGCAGGGGAAGGAAAGGAGATAAAAATTATTGATGGCTCACTACGGACAGACACTATTGCAACCGGAAACACATTTCCTCATCATTACCCATTAGTTAAGGTGAGGAAATAAGTCTAGGGAGGTGAAATAACATGCTTGGGTCCCACAGCTTTAAGGGACAAAGTGGAGATTTAAATCAGGAATCCCCAGTGCTCCTACAAGGGCACTCTTGGGCATGTGGAGTACCACACCACAGCCTCTAAACCCGTCCCATTTCCTCCACCCCCTATGAACTGTGGTTTTCTAAAAGCACGAAGTCTGTTTTTTCTACTTTTTCCATAATGGCTCTCATGGCAGTTAATAGCTGGGTATTTGGTGGTAACTGGGGGGGAAGGCAAGGGGGCAGAACAGGCACTGATTGTGTGGGTAGGCTGTTTATACCTGTGGCTTATAGGCATATAGTCTCATCACAGGTTTTGAAAGAAGTCATAATGACTGTGGGTGGGACCCGAAGATGAAAAGCACTTTAAATATTTTAAGTACAAAAAAATGGCAGAAAAATTCATAGGAGGCATTACTAATTTTTCCAGGCTATAACTAAAAGATCATATGGTTTACCTCTTTAGAATTCTACAGAAGAAAGATCTAATTTTCCCAGGGAGAAATTGAGCCATTCTGACCTCCGGTCATGGCCATGATCCAAACAGTTTATATAATCTATCTGGGAAACTGGAGAGAGTTCACATCAAACCTGGCAGTTACAAAAGGACCCTGTCTCATGGAATTACCCATGCTTAGCTCCTTCCTGTGGTTCAAAACGTTTCAGGGAAATAGTAATGTCAAGATAACCCCCTATTGTCATATTCTGTTATGTGTTAGAGCTTTAAATGATTTACCTCAGTTTTGTTTATATAATACTTACATATTCAGATATTCAAAATGAATCAACAGTGAAAATTAAGCCTCCTTCTAACAATCACTGTTAGCAATTTCTCTCTCTTTTTTAAGATTTTATTTTATTTTTTAAGCAATCTCTACACCCATTGTGGGGCTCAAACTCACAACCCTGGGATGGAGAGTCGTTTGCTCCACCAACCAAGCAGGTGCCCCACTTTTGCCAGTTTCTTAACATGGGTTTTAATACACAAAAATTGGTCAAAATAGTAGCAGAGCGCCATTTCACACTATTCTAACCGAGCCAAGTATGCTTCCTGTTATGACATATACGAAGTCTTCTTTTATCTTCAGCAATACTGAAAGAATCTACAAAAAAATTGAAAGACAGGGCTGTAAAAAGGGAACAAAGGGCCACTTGCATTAACCACGAGGATGGGTACACATATTAGAAAGCATTACTTGATATTGTGAGGGCTTTTTTCCAACCTCTCCTCTTCTGCAAATAGCTTGCTTTCCTTTTAAAATCAGTAATTCAATTATCTAGGGGCGCCTGGGTGGCTCTGTCGGTTGTGTCTGCCTTTGGCGCAGGTCATGATCCCTGGGTCCTGAGACTAAGTCCTGTGTCTGGCTCCCTGCTCCCTGCTCCGCGGGAGAGCCTGCTTCTCCCTCTCCCTCTGCCTGCAGCTCCCCCTGTTTGTGTTCACACGCTCTCTCTCTGTCAAATAAATAAATAAAATATATATTTTTAAAAAGCCTTAAAGGGACGCCTGGGTGGCTCAGTGGTTGAGTGTCTGCCTCTGGCTCAGGGCATGATACCAGCATTCTAGGATCAAGTCCCACATCAGGCTCCCTGAAGCGAGCCTGTTTCTCCCTCTGCCTCTGTCTCTCATGAATGAATAAATAAAATCTCTTAAAAAGTTAAAAAAATTGAAAAGCCTTAAAAAATAATTCAATTATCTAAATTATAGCATAGGAATGAGGATGTCTATCTTGACCCAATAACCAAAATATGTTAGACATTTTGATTCAAGCTTTCAGGAATGAGGATGTCTGTCTCGACTCAGCACCCAGAATATTTTAGACACTTTGATTCAACCTTTTTTGTGAAGCCTAATAAGAAAATGCTATTTAACGTTCTCAAGACATGTTACTAACATGGAGGGCAATACAGCACAAGCTAGATCACTGTAATCCGAGGGGATCTATTTGTTTTCTCCCTTTTAAGAACCTGTGGGGATAGTACTTTCTTCACTTAGACTCCTGCAGAAGTCACAGACTCCTAGGGATGGCTCCACTGTATGGATGCCCCCTCAAAAAATTGACACTTCCATGCTTACAAAGACACTGCTGTTTCCCAGGTGTCATGTCATGGCACGTGGTTCATTAGAAGTCCACAAAGACGCCTTGTCTTTTAAGATCCGTGTGACTCTTGGGACGCCTGGGTGGCTCAGCGGTTTAGCGCCTGCCTCCAACGCAGGGCGTGATCCTGGAGTTCCGGGATCCGGTCCCACATCGGACTCCTTGCATGAAGCCTGCTTTTCCCTCTGGCTGTGTCTCTGCCTCTCTCATTCTGTGTCTCTCATGAATAAATAAAATCTTAAAAAAAAAAAAAAAAAGATCCGTGTGACTCTTCTATTGGAATTAAAAGTGGTAAGGAGTGAGGGTAGGTGAATGTGTGTGTGTGTAGAGGTGCAGAGGGAGGGCGTTTATCTCCTGAGCAGTGATAAGGCAGAGATGGAAGAGGCGATAAAATTAAAAAAAAAAAAAAAAAAAGCAGATGCTGACAGCTTAGCATCTCCAATGCTTTGCTGGCTCGGAATTCTAGGCACTATGTCCAATTTTTCGACCCCACTGGGCAATTTTGCACCAGCCAAGTAATCTCTTTGTGATTCTGTGTCAGCATAGAAAATAGTTATGCTACTAACAGGTGACTCAGCGAAATGATTCTCAAGAATTGTCTTTTGTCACTCGTCAACCCCCTTGCCTTCTGACTCTGATGACAGAAGATCTGAACCCCCACCAGAGAAAACCAAGACCCAGAGTCTTCTGTTGACTTCTAACCATAAGCCATGTTACATGTCTAAAGAATCAAACAGATAGAAAGACACACCTAGAGGAAAACCTCAAACCTCCTCTAGCAGTTTTTGCCCCGGCCCCTTCCACTGAGCAAAGGGCCTTTATCTTCAAGCAGATTCCCTTCACCAACTTTATTTCAGACCTCATCTCCTGCCTAGCTACACGGTAGTGACATGAGAGCGCTGCATACATTTTCCTTTGCTGAGATCAAACTGCAACTGCAATTACTTCTGAATGCGATTATTTGGCTAATGTCTATCTCCCCAGCTGAAGAGCAAGCTCTGTGAGGGTGACTGAGGACCTTGTCTGAATGAGATAACTGAATGAACAGTTTTTGGATGCACAGATGAATACATCATCCCAATTGCCCATGGATTCCAATAAAGTGGAGGTTCATTCTAGTGGGAGACCTCATTGCTAGACAATGAGTGGGTCTTCCACTTTTCACTGAGCAGCCAGCCAATGCTGGGCACTATATTACTCCAGCCCAAGTAGCTAAATTGTCTGCACCCACTGAGCCATGTTGGAGCATTTCTGAGACACCAAGAGAAGGAGGCCTCCAAGAGAAGTTGATGAAGAAAAAAGGAAGTAGAAGAGGAAGGAAAAAAAAAAAAAAAAAAAGGAAGTAGATGAGGCAGGTCTTGATTTGTCCTTCTACAAAAAGAACCTGAGGGAAGAACTGGGAGTCACACCCCCTTCTTAGCCAGCTTTTCCTTCTTTTTGCCCTCGGGTTCAAAGATGGCTCCTGGGTTACTGGGGTTTTATCTTACCTTCAACTATTCTCAATTAATTAAAGCAAAGCCTAAATAGACAACCAGAGGCCATGTCCTATAGCTGTTCCCACTCATTCGTCTTTTCCCGGGCAATGGATGGAAACACAGAAAGTCGGCCGGCTGCAGGCACCCTGACGGCGACCAGCTCGGCGACCAGCTCGGGGCTTCCCCCTGGGTCCCGGGCAGCAGCCCGACCCAGGGGGGGTGAGCGGCAGGGCTGGGGGCCCGCAGCCCAGGCCGAGTTCAACCCACCTTCCAGCTCTGCAAAGCCGAGCACCACATCTGACGCCCTGCCCTGCCTGTCTTTGACCTCCAGGGCCGTAATGGTGCAGCCCCAGGAGATGATGTCCACTTTGAGCAGGTCAGACTGCAGCTGGAACTTCTCCACTGTCCCTGCCCCTGAGGGCAGGTCCCCGAACACGGCTCTAGTCACCGAGACCATGGGCAAAGCCAGGGGCGGGCAGCGACTCCCGGCCCCGGGAACTGCAGCCGCGAGGCAGGAGCGGGAGAAGTTTGCTGGAGAAGAGGCGGGACGCGGCCCAGGCCCCTCCCCTTCCTTGCCTAGATTCAGGGAGTGACCATTCCTGCAAAAAATATCCCCTGGCGACTTTCTGAATCTTTCCTTTGCCTGAGGGTGACAGGAAGGCAAAATTTCCAGCCCGTCTTTTCCTTCGCTAACTCTGGCTGCATTGCATGTTGGGAGTGGAAGTCTTTGAAAGGTGAAATTGCATCTTGGGGCCTGTAGTCTTTCTACGGGCCAAACCCAAACCCTGAATCTGCGGGATGCTACCCCCGTTCCTGGCACGCGGTTCTCAAACAGGTGCCAGTGAGCTAGCAGTGAGCTAGCTGTTCATTAACGTTGGTGGCAGACTTTCAGATGAAATCCTGGAAAACACAGAGAGCAGAATTAGACACAGACGAATGTGGGGGGTGGGGGTGGGGTAGGAGATTCTGGTTTTAAATGAACTCTTTGATCTCGAGGAGAAAGAAGTACAGAAGCGCAGAGGTGATTTAGAGAAAGGGCAAGTAAGTGCAGGCCACTCTGAACACTGAAGAGTCATTCTGTTTGTCCCACACAGTGAAGCTCTGGACATGCTTGTGCTGGCTGTGGACCTACAGTAGCAGCCCAGCTGGACAGAATCAAGTGTAGATAAGGTAGGGCTTGGTTCCATGGAGGTGGTCAGAGACAGCATCTGACTTTCTTTACCTCAGGGCTCTGGGGAAGGGCCTTGAGGATCTACCCCATTTAGTTCATGAAATCCAAAATTCCTTTAAGAAGGGATTAAGGGAGGGTTCCCTGGGTGGCTGAGTCAGTTAAGATCATGATTGAGGGTTATGGGATCAAGTCCCAGGCTCCCTCCTCCATAGGGGAAGTCTGCTTGCTTGGGGATTTTCTCCCTTTGCCCCTCCTCCAGCTCACATGCTCACTCGCTCTGTCTCTGTCTCTCAAATTAATAAATAAATCTTTAAAAAAAGAGAGAGAGGGGGATCCCTGGGTGGCTCAGGGGTTTAGCACCTGCCTTTGGCCCCAGGCGCGATCCTGGAGTCCCCGGATCGAGTCCCACGTCGGGCTCCCGACATGGAGCCTGCTTCTCCCTCCTCCTGTGTCTCTGCCTCTCTCTCTCTATGTCTATCATAAATAAATAACTAAATAAATCTTAAAAAAAAAAAAAAGAGAGAGAGGAAGAGAGAAAGAAGGAATTGAGGGAATATTTATTGAGTTCCCCCCTAAATGTCACATACTGTACTTTCATTATCTCTTTTCTACAAGCAGAAAAGGGGTGGTGGGAGAGGAAAAGACAACAGATCATGCTGTAGAGTGCCTCAAAATTACCTGAGATTTTTCAAGAATGTGTATTTACAGGCTTATTCCTGGAATTTCTGATTCTGTGAGTCAAGGGCAAGACTCAGGAATCTGCCCCTTTCATTTCCTAGGTTATTCTAATGCAGATTATCTGGGACCAGACTTTGAGAAATGCTACTTAACAGTTTGATGACTGATCTCTTGTGGGGTTTTTTTTTCCCCAAAAATAGGCTCTGATGCCATAAGACTAAGATAGAGCTCCTAAAGTCCTTAACAGGATTGTCATATAAAATACAGGAGCCTGTTTCTTTGCTAAATGTGTCAAATCTAGACAGTACTGGGCCTAGGAAGGAGGAGGATGCTGGAAACCAGAAGACATGTTTTACTTGACCACCTTTAGACTCATCTATGCTTGACACTGCTTTCAGTTTGGTTTCTAGGTTCTGCAGCAGGAATCCAACTAGACCGCAGTAAGCGCCAAAATGCATCCATGGTTGGAAAATGAGGAGAACTGGAATCGTGTTCCTGGAATCAGATGCTAATGCAACATAACTGTTTCTCAGCCCTCTCTGTCTGCAGTTTGAAGGAATATTTAACATTCTTGCCACAAGCCTCAATTCTCATTCATGAAGCAGGGGAATTGTGATAGCAAAGGAAAAAGAGAGCTTGCAACAAGCCTTGGTGAAGCGAAACACATAATAACAAAAAGACCCAAACAAGTCAAATTACAGACTGCCCCAGCCTCACACAATAGCCGATAGCGCTCTTGCGTGCTGCTTCATCAGAAATTCTCATAAACTCTGCAATCCTCATCAGCCCACTTCACATTTGTGGCTGATTCATATACGAGCCCTTTCGGCAATGCTGTGTTAGCACTGATGTCTCAGACTCTCTTCTGTGGGCAGGAAGACTGCATTTTCTTTTCTCAGCCTCCAGTTCTCAATGTTCTGCCAAGCTCATGTTGTCACAGAAAGAGATAAATGCATTTGAATGGCCAAAGCCAAGTGTCACTAAGGGAGGTATTGTAGCTAGGCTTGGTAGAAAATGAAACAGACTATGATGTCTCTCTAAGATGTAAGGGGACATTTCTTTATTTCACTTTCCTTTCACTTTTAAGGGCTTAACATATTGTTCTAACTAGAACTAGCTTGTGCTAGGTCAGCTGTCAGGCCTGAACCTTGACTTTTCTTACCAAAATATCCCATTTTCCTAGTGATACTCTAAAGGGATATTTGTACACTTGGGACATCTGGCTGGCTCAGACGGTAGAGCACGTGGCTCTTGATCTCAGGGTCATGAGTTCAAGCCTCATGTTGGGTGTGGAGCCTACTTAAAATAAATATATTAAAGGAATATTTGTGAACTTAAAAAAAAAAAAAAGGAAGAAGAGGCACCCTAAATCGAAGGAAATATTTTCCATCTCCAAGGTTGGATTAGGTCAGAAGTAAGATAGTAACTTTGAAAACGAAGCATTGTCAAATTCAAGGAAGTATTTATTTTTATTTTTGGAATGGGCACCAAGGGTGAAGTTATGAGGTAAAAAGAGAAGGAATTGTAACATTTATGTCAAGAGGAGTTGCTTAAAATAGATACCTTTTCTCTCAACCAGAGAGTGTGGTGCCAGGGTAGACAGGTAAAGAATAAGGTCAGTTTTTCTTCTTTGCTAGAGGTTAATCTCCAAAGTTGAGTGCTTGGGGTGCTAGGAATGAGGAGATCTGAGTCCTTGGACCCTGGGCCCTACCTCCTCATTCTGTATAGACACTGCAGGTGTGCTGCTCCTGGGACCCATCAGACCCAGGGCCCATGGAAATGGCTCCAAAGCTTTAAGCCGTTGACAAGGTGTTAGGCAGAGGAAAGTCTCTGAGCCATAATAATAAAACCAACTCACCACACCTCACAGTTTGTCTATAAAGAGACCCAGAATAGCTTCTTTTCAGTTGATTAGTTACCATCTTCCTGTTGGCTTTGTCATTGCTCTGAACTCGAATAGTGTTTATCGTCAGTTCTCTTCATTGGGCACTCAACTATGCAGTGTCTTAGATCATTCTTTATCTTTCCATGAGTACATTTTGTTGTTACTGTTTACTCAATTATTGGCTCGCTGACTTGATATTTTGACTCATACACTTTTTGCAACCTCAACAACACTATATGTGGTTTCAGAAGAAACCTACTCATCTGGAAGCTCAGAATACCTGGGAGAACCCCAACAGGATCACCAGAGGCAGAATTCTTTACACTTCAACTCACCTGTTTCATCAATAATTTTGGAGTGATTGCTGGGGAAAGTATGATGAGGGCAGGAGAAAAGTTGTTGAGGAAGATGGATTAAATTTTGCTGTATGACATGTTCATTCATCAAAGATTCATTAAGTATGTGCCAGGCACTGTGCTAAGCTCTGGTTGCCCATTGATATGTAAAACCTGATCCTTGAGACACCTGGGTGGTTCAGTGGTTGAGCATCTGCCTTTGGCTCAGGTCATGATCCCGGGGTTCTGGGATCGAGTCCCACATCAGGCTCTCTGCAGAGAGCCTGCTTCTCTCTCTGCTATGTCTCTACCTCTCTCTCTGTGTCTCTCATGAATAAATAAATTAAAAAAAAATCAGGATCCTTGCCTTCAAGAAGGTTACAGTCTTAATATGATACAATGCTCATCTCTATCTTCCAGAAAGCCTTCAGTAAAATCTTCAGAATTCATTACCAGTGTTGAATGAAAAAAAAAACACTGGGACTGGCCTCAAAGGAGTTGTAGTTTCAGGATTGCCCAGAGATGTTCAGCTTTATTAGGACTATTTTAGAATTTCCTAGCATCAAACACGGGGACTGGCAATTTTAGATGCTCAGTAAATAATCATTGAGTGAATACATGATGCATTCATATTTACAATGCTGTAATGGAAAACTGGCTCTGATATCAGAAAACCTGGGTCCAAAAGGCATTGGAACTTACTGGCCAGGCAATTTGTTCAACCACTCTGAACTTCAGTTTCCTCAACTATGAAATGGGAATAATATCCTATTTTTATTGGGATTGGTCCATCCGATTTTTATTAATTGGTTCTTAGTAAATATAAAGTGCTAAAAATGTACTGGCACCATGATAAACACCTCTAGTGAATCAGACACTGTTACCTGATACAGAAACTGAGACTTATTGAGGTTAAGTAACTTGTTCAAGGTCACATGATTTCTAAGTCAGGAAATCAAGATTTGATCCTGGGCACTTTGACTGCAGAGATAGGAGCATTTAACTACTTCTGTATATGCTGCCTGGTACTGCGGTCAACTGAGAACCTGGATTCCAAAGCAATTCTAATATATTACGCCAGTGTAAAATGTTCATCTCCTAATTTTTATGGTAATTACAAGTTTAAAAAATGAGTTTCTGGAATTAGGTCACATTGAGCTCAAGAGGGCATTGCATTCATTTACTGTAGGTTAAGAAGGGCCCAAGGAGAAGAGCTAGTCCTTGGCACCCATACACTCTGGAAAGGAGGCTCTCATCGCCTCCAGACCTGTTATATTGTCATTTGTTTACTTATTAGGTCTTCTGTCAAGAAAATGAAAGCTCCAGGAGAGCAAGAATTTTCACTGCTGTATCCCAATAACTAGAACAGATTAGAAGATCACTAAAAAATATGTGGGACAGGATGTGAAGCATCTCTTGTACATAGCTGGTAGGAATCTCAATTGATAAAACCATGTTGGAGGACAACCTGTCAATATCTAATAAAGTCAAATTGCATGTAACCCAGCAATTCCGTGTCTTGGAATATACACTAGATGATTTTTTGCATACAGGTTTAAGAATATTTATAGCAGTATTATGCGTAAGATACAAATTTGAAATCAACCTAAGTCCAGCAATTTGAAAATGGATAAAAAGATTTTGGTATATATCCATGTAACACAATATGACATAACAGGAAAATAAATGCACTAGGGACTCCACAGGCCTTCAGGCATAAATTTCATAATTAAATGTTTTTTTTTTTTGGGATCCCTGGGTGGCGCAGCGGTTTGGCGCCTGCCTTTGGCCCAGGGCGCGATCCTGGAGACCCGGGATCGAGTCCCACATCAGGCTCCGGTGCATGGAGCCTGCTTCTCCCTCTGCCTTTGTCTCTGCCTCTCTCTCTCTCTGTGTGTGACTATCATAAATAAATAAAAATTAAAAAAAAAATTAAAAAAAATGTTTTTTTTTAATATTTATTTATTTGACAGAGAGAGAATGAGAGAGCACAAACAGGAGGATTGGCAGAGGGAGAGAGAGAGAAGCAGACTCCCTGCTGAGCAGGGAGCCTGATGGATGTGGGACTCCATCCCAGGATCCTGGGATCATGACCTGAGCTGAAGGCAGACACTTACCTGACTGAGCCACCCAGGCGCCTCTATAATTATGTTAAGGAAGAAAAAAATAGTACAGAAGGATGCAGGAATATCATTTATAGCAAATACTAAACCTTGCAAAATAAGCTAGATCTCCCTGAATTTAAGCCATTAGTCTAGGATCATTTAGCTTGAGGGGGTTGTAGAACTAAGATTTTAATCCAGAGCACTTTCTACTACATCCTTCAGCCTCAGGTAAGCACTAATAGTCAGATATGTATTAAACCCTCATAGTGCTCTGGAAACCCTGTTGGTTGATCTTTCCTTAGTTTGAGTGAATGATGTTGCCAAGGGAGTGGTTTGGGGGGGATGTCTTTTCTTTCCCCTCACTTTTTGATATGAATAATAGATGTTTAATCAATGTCATGTAAAGAAGCTTCAAAACCAGTCCCTCATTCATTCCCTTTTACTTGATTGTGGCACCTATTTATACAAATTATAAAGCCTCAACTGGCCTGAGCACATTCTTTGGTTTTATTTTATTTTATTTTTTAATGTTTTATTTATTTATTCATGAGAGACACACACACACAGAGGCAGAAACACAGGCAGAGGGAGAAGCAGGCTCCATGCAGGAGCCCAACGCAGGACTCGATCCCGGGACCCCAAGATCAAGCCTCGGGAGGAAGGCAGGCGCTAAACTACTGAGCCACCCAGGGATCCCTCTTTGGTTTTATATAGAATGGATAAACACTTCGAGTTGTCCTTTGTAACAGCAATACTTTCAAGAATCAGAACTCTTTTAATTCTACAAGTTATAAACCAGCTCATGTTTGGCTTAGGCAAAAAAAGGAAAGGGAAATTATTATAACATAGTGAAAAGTCTATGAATGAATCTACCTTTAGGCATGGCTGGATCTGAGCTAAAACTCTGTCAAGAGAACTTGGTTTCGGGGCTGCCCGGTGGCTCAGTGGTTTAGTGCCGCCCTCAGCCCAGGGCCTGATCCTGGAGACCCGGGATCGAGTCCCACGTCAGGCTCCTTGCATGGAGCCTGCTTCTCCCTCTGCCTCTCTCTCTCTTTCTCTCTCTCTGTCCCTCATGAATAAATAAATAAAATCTTTAAAAAAAAAAAAAAATTAAAAAAAAAAAGAGAACTTGGTTTCTCTCTTCCTCTTGTTCTGTTTTCTGATGTGTTGGCCCCATTTTCAGACTGTTTTCTCTACCTATGATTCCTAGCATCTCCAAACTTATATTATCCCTAGACTAGCAATCTCAGGACATAGGAAGCCTCACAATCCCAAATAGCATCAACAAAATTATCCCAGTGTTGAATCTTACCAGGTTATGTGCTCTTCTGAGCCAATTGCCTGGTGCTTGGTAGGGTTGAGTCACCTCACTTATAGCAATGTGGGCTGGAGGAGAGTGGGGAGCGACTCTCTAAGGGAAGATCTAGATGCTAGTCTCAAAGTGAAAATGGATACCAAACAGGCAACAGCAGCATTTGCCCACCAAAAAGAGTCATGGGGTAATTTTGTCAGAGAATTGTGAATGAGTTAGAGAAATAAGAAATAAATGCAAAGGGAATTCTTGCAGAGAATTCAAGCACTTAATTTTTGACACATCAAAATACCTGTGTCTCAAGAAGAGCTATCAACACTTTGTCAGTGGTTTCGTAGCAGGTGTGCCACATCCTCACTTCTTATCTTTGTCCGCTTCGGTCTCCTGACTAAAGTGGTAGTGACGCAAACTTGCTTGAACCTTTCTCAACATCTTCAATCACCCTGCTGTTTTTCAAAGGACAAGAGCTGCCAACATTCTAGAAAGAACACGAGCTCAGACTCAGCCGAGCCTGAAGTAGATTCACCCCTGCCTCCTCCTCTTCTATGAACAAGAGAATTGCTCTCTGAGTTCGTCTGGACTCCCTCCCTCATAATGTGGAATCTTATATCAAAAAGCATGGCTGAAAAGAAGTCTTGGCAGAAAGTAACATTCAAGCATTTAAAACATTTAAAGATGATCTGACCCACATAAATGTGGAGAATTTGCTCTTGTGGTTTTGCCAGGCTGATTAAGTAAACTTCGATTCAGTATCTGTGATACCTGCTAACCAGTCATAGTGTGGTCTTAATTTCTCTAGGATACATGTTCAAGGGGTCCCAAGGGGCATATACTTCTTACTTTTATAATTTCTCGCTTCTGAATGGATCACATTTGGCTCTGCTTGAAAGATAAATTTCTGACAAGATGTGACAAGCATGTTTTGTTATTGTTGTTTTTCCAAATTAGAGCTTTGGAAAGTTACTCTTTGATTACTTAGAATTAGGTTTGGCTGCCTATAATGGAGATCCAAAATAATGGTGGCTCAAGAAAGATACAAGTTTTCTTTTTCCTCCAAAACAGTCCAGAGGTAGGTATGTCAAGATCCGGGATTTTAGAGATGCCTGGGTGGCTCAGCAGTTAAGTGTCTGCCTTCTGTCCAGGGTGCGTTCCTGGAGTCTGGGGACTGAGTCCTGCATCAGGCTTCCTGCATGGAACCTGCTTCTCCCTCTGCCTATGTCTCTGTCTGCCTCTCTCTCTCTCTTGTGTCTCTCATGAATAAATAAATAAAATCTTAAAAAAAAAAAAAGATCTGGGATTTTAAAAAATTTTTTTAAATTTTTATTTATTTATGATAGTCACACAGAGAGAGAGAGAGAGAGGCAGAGACAAAGGCAGAGGGAGAAGCAGGCTCCATGCACCGGGAGCCCGACGTGGGATTCGATCCCGGGTCTCCAGGATTGCGCCCTGGGCCAAAGGCAGGCGCTAAACCGCTGCGCCACCCAGGGTTCCCAAGATCTGGGATTTTACCCTATTTGCAAGTTAATAAATTACTGTTTCATGGATTCTGACTGAAGACACAGACTCCTGGGTCTAAGACAAAGGATTTCATTTCTCACTGCATAGCAAGCAGCATATGCATTCTGCTGGGGCTGGTTGCCTATGCCCCCCAAGAGTCACAGAGGCAACACAGAGGAACCAAGGTGGACGTGATATGTACAGTGGATTTACATTACAACTGGAACCTACCACTTTTATAATGAGTGGTAAGCAAGCCTGCTCTTTGTCTGGGAGAAGACGGATCTGCTCACTGCAAACTCAACCTCGAGAAATGGTTGCCTCCAGAGTAGGCTTTGAATTCTTAGTATACCCAAAAAGGATGTTCAGGGATGCTCAGGGCCTTGGTGGATTGCTTCTCTCAACGAGTAGTCCAAGGTTAGTATGGCAGCTCTGCTCAATGTGGTCATCTGGTACATAAGTTCCCTCTAGCTTGCTGCTTCACTACCTGAAGGGTATGACCTAAAGTCCATTTAGCTAAGGAAGTATGCCACCATGTCCACATTGAGAGTCACAGCTTGAAGGGGAGCATGTGAGGAGTGGGGGATATTGAAGAAGGAGCAGGCCCCTTCCCTTTGAGGATACATCCTGAAAGTTCATACATTACCTCCACTCATATCACAGTGGCTTATAACTTATTCACATAATTGTATCAAACTTCAGAATAGGTTGATTTTGTGCCAAATTTTACCAAATTGATCATGTCTCCCTCCCTGCAGGTGGGCAAGACAATCACTAACAAGGTTAACTTTGTTCTAACAGGGTCTTAGTAGAAGTCTGCCAAAAATCACAATATATTATTAAAAAAAAAAAGGCTAAGAATGAAGGCCCTTTTGAATGGTTTTGGGAATATCAGGTGGTAAACCAAGATGGGTGGCATTGACTGCTAAAACGGTGTGGCTTCTCCAGGAGGAAAGGGAAGAGAAAGCAAGGAAGGGAAGGTATAGCATCCTAATAACAAACACTGCAGTGCAGCTGAGACCTTGGGCATGAAGGCAGGACAGGAAAGCTTACCAGAAAAGCCTTTGTTTGGACTCTTGTGGCATATTCTGGTGGAAATAAATGGCTGAGTGAATTTATTGTAGCAACTTTGGGGCATGAGGAGAGGCTTGACTATTGATAAATAGGCAAAGAATCTGGGTAGATGGAAGAAGTCTTGCAGACACCACAGGACCTAGCTCAAAAGGTCAAGAGGCATATCAAGTGGTTTTAGCCAGAGTCAAGGTCAGTGAGCCCATAAAATGATTCCAGAAAATGGACTTGTGCCCTGTTCCAGAGAGAGCCCTTTCCTCCCTGGCCTGTTGAAGATTGCCCACTGGCTGTGGTGTGGATTACAATCAGCAGGTCAGAGGTCTGTAGGCAAATTCTGCCCTCCTTTGGGTAGATTTGAATAGGGAAAATTTAAGCCCCATTTCTGTTACTCTTCAAAAAGCTAACACTGAATTTAGGTCAGAGAATTGCAACAGACTTGGCCATTTCTTCTAGGCTTACCCACATTTTATAAAGAAGTGCAGTTGTACCAGGGCCAGGTGAAGTCAGAAGGAGATAAAATACGACAGGGCCTCTGTGTGGTTTTTTTTCTGACACTAAATGTATCATGTTTTTACAGATACCAACCAATTCTATGACACTAACTGGGTGCCCAACAATTCAATTCTGACACCCTTTACCTAGAGTTTGGGTCAGATCTCATGGGTTAGAGGGCCTGGTCCCATGGGCTGGCACACACACCAGTTGCAAGTGGACTATGAGGGTTTACCCTGACTACAAATTTGGGAGTTGCCATGAGTCCCTTCAGATCTGATAATTTGCAAGAATGACTCATAGAACTCAGGAAAAACACTTGACTTAGGTTTACCCGTTCATTCTAAAGGTTCTACTTCAGGAACAGCAAAGTGGAGGAGACACATAAGATAAGTTATGGGGGTGGTCAAGGTGAGGACTGGGGATTGGTGCAGAGTTTCCATGTTCTTTCCTGGAGTGCCATCTCCAAGCACATGAATGTCTTCACCAATCTGTCCTTTAGGGTTTTTCTCAAGGTTTCATTAGGTAGGCAAATTTGATTAAAGCTCTGGCCATTGGTGATCGAACTCAATTTCCACTCTTCTTCCCTCCCTGGAGGTCAAGGGGTGAGGTAGAAAATTCTAACCCTCTAATTACTTGGTTGGTTTTTCTCCAGACAGTTCTCAACCTGGAGTTCTTAGCCCCTTGACACAGCCCAAGGGTTGTTTCATTAGCATAAGACACTCATCACTTAAGACATTCTTATCATTCAAGAGAGTCCAAAGGTTTGGGGAGCTACGTGCCAGAAAGTAGAGACAGAGACCAAATATTTTTTATTTTCCCACAGCCCCCAACTGTGCCCTGCCACCCACTCTGTCTTCAGGGAGTAACCAAGGTCAAGGAGGAGGAAACTTTGGTGCACTTTAGAATTTCTGAGGACTGTATTAAAAATATAGATTCCTGGGTCTGACTTTCAGTGGCTCAGTGACTCTTCTTAGTCATTGAGGGAGGGACTTGGGTATCTGTATTTTTTTTTTTTTTAAGATTTATTTATTCAGGAGAGACACGCAGAGAGAGGCAAAGACATAGGCAGAGGGAGAAGCAGGTTTCCTGCAGGAAGCCTGACGCAGGACTTGATCCCAGGACCCCGGGTATCTGTATTTTTAATAAACTCCCTAAATGATTCCCATGCTCACTGAAGTTTGAGAATCATGCGTTTCCTTGAGTTGTACCCCACACTCCCAACACCATTCCTTCCAGAAGTATGTCCAATCATGCCCTAAACAAAGGGCCCCAAGTCTGACTGCAGGTTATGTTCTTCCCCTAAAGATGAGAAAGAATTACAAGTGGGTGCAGAGGACCCCAAGCCGAGGTCAATCTTGAGGATCCTGGAGAGTCTGCCTCAGTTTGGAATCAGAAACTCAGAAAAAGGAATCAGAATTAACAGTGGTCTGTGGCTGTTGGGTGCCAGGCTGTGCATTGTTAGGTGTTTTACCTAGTTTATCTGCCTGAGAGGTAATGACCATTGGTATTCTCATGGCTGAGAAAAAACAAGATTCAGGGAAGACTGTAGCAAAGGAGGCACAGTGAGTATTGACTCAGGCCTGCCTAGCTCCACTTCTTATATCAAAATGGTAAGTAACAAAAAGAGAACATATCGAGGGGCACCTGGGTGGCTCAGTTGGTTAAGTGCCTGCCTTTGGCTCAGGTCATGACCCCAGGGTCCCTGGATCAAGCCTCGCATCAGCTCCCTACTCGGTTGGGAGTCTGCTTCTCCCTCTCCCTCTGTGCTCTCTCTAGCTCTTGCTCTCTCTCAAGTAAATACATTAAAAAATATATTTAAAAAAAAGGAACATGTTGAGCTGGTACGAGCTGGTTGTGAGCTAGAGCCACTGCAGCCACAGAATAGAGTGTCAGTCACTCCATTATCACTGCTATGGAAAGGGCAGTGCTGATGCAGCATCTCTGCACAACCAGGTATGAACACCTTCAGTCCATACAGATGCTACTTACTGAAACAGTCATTTCTCAGATACATCTTGGGAAATCACCGGTCTTGCTAAATGTTTCCTGTCTTTTTGCAGAACTCAAATTCCTAAGGTAGAACCCAGCCAGCAGTTCTAGAAATTGCTGGGATCTACATTTCTCATGCTGATTATAACATGGTTGATTCCATCTTTGGCTGCTTCTGACATGAGGCGTATGCTCTGGACTAAGGGTCTAAGTCCTGTTTATATAAAATCAAAGTCCATTCCTGTTTCTTTTAAGGGGGAAAGGGGTCCTTTTCCAATACCAGTCTCTAGTATTAAAGAATTGATTGAACTAATAATAATAATCATGGGTCATTTGATGAACATAGACTGGGGCAAAGAACTGGAGAGTCTCGGGTCAGGGCCAGGTCCTCCAAAATGTACCTGCCTCCTAAGTGGGAATTATCTCTAGTGACCCAATTGCCAATGTCCCCCAGATCCAGTGCTGCCCATGGACGGTATAGGATAGAATCAACCAATGTTTGTATGTTTGACTCTGCTTTCATGGTGCTTCTGTATCTGAGGTGTATAATTTAACCGGTGCTATACCTATGTTTTGCAGAGAAGATGGCTTTCCTATTATTTTGTCCATAATTGATCTGGCCTTCTCTAGCGCTCCTAATTACATGGTTAGCTGCTAATGGTGGTGGTGGTGATTAGCTAAATGTCTGATTTGGTTTAAAGCATGACAATGCTGATAATTGAAATGATCTCCTTGGGTGTATTAAAAGATAAACTGAGGCATATTAAAAATTTAAAGAGCTTATTTGATTAAAAATCAACAAGGGGTGCCTGGGTGGCTCAGTTGGTTAAGCATCTGCCTTCGGCTCAGGTCATGATCCCAGGGTCCTGGGATCGAGTCTTGCATCCATGGGGCTCCGTGCTCAGTGAGGAGTCTGCTTCTCCCTGTCCCTCTGACCTTTCTCCCCATTCATGCTCTTTCTCTCTCACTTTCTCTCAAAAATAAATCTTAAAAAAAAAAAAATCGACTTGAATGGGCAGCACCAAACTGGAAGTGGTTAGGAATAAGACTTTTCTGGAGAAAAGGTGGAAGTGAAGCAAGGAATTATTGATTGGCCATAGTTTAGTCTGGTTGGCTGTTGGTGACTGGATGTCTTTAGGTTTCAGTTTCATAACCTTGAGGCATTTACGGGCTTAGATTTTGGTTTGCTTACTTAGGCTGCCATGGCATCAGGGTCACCTCAGTCTAATGGCCTCCTTGTTTAATTAATTAAATAGGTATGTTCAGTTTCTCTTGGCTAAAGATATTGTAATTTTCAGATAACCTCCGCCTTTGTTGGTTTCTTTTCCTAATATGGTGAGCAGGTGTTTGGAGAAGAGGGAGGGGTGGGGCTTAGGAGTCTACCACTGCAGGAAGAGCCAAGGTCCTAGGGTGGAGGGGGGGTGTCCTTTGCCTCCTCTGCTGCCTTGTCCACCTGTTCGCTATGCACTGTGCTGGTTCCTAAGTGGCAGGCTCCAGCAGTTAACAGCTGGCCCTTCACGGCCTCAGCAATGCCTCCTGGAACACTGAACCCCTCTCCCTGGCCAGCTTTGCCTCCCCTCAGCTCTCTCTGACTGTGGAACCTCAGCCTCTGCCTTGTCCTGCATTGGACCCCTACCCTGGGGGTCCCCCGCAGCCTCTGCAGTGGGGTCTTTTCTTTGTTCGGTTCCTAATCCTCTCTACAGTATTTTTCAAATAGCCTCCCTAACTGTGGCCTGCAATCTCTTTTTTCTTTCTTTCTTTAAAAGATTTAATTATTTGTTTGTTATTTATTTTATTTATTTATTTATTATTATTATTATTTTTTTATTATTTGTTTTAGAGAGAGAAAAAGAGAAAGAGAGCATAATCTGGGAGGGAGAGGGAGACACAGAGAGAATTCTAAACTGAGCACAAAGCCTGACTTGGGGCTCAATCCCAGGACCCTGAGATCAGGACTTGAGCTGAAATCAAGAGTCGAACGCTCAACCAACTGAGCGTGTGCCCCACTTTCTAAAACATCCATATCGGGACACCTGGGTGGCTCAGCGGTTTAGCGCCTGCCTTCAGCCCAGGGTATGATCCTAGAGTCCTGGGATCGAGTCCCACATCGGGCTCCCTGCATGGAGCCTGCTTTCTGCCTGTGTCTCTGCCTCTCTCTCTCTCTGGGTCTCTCATGAATAAATAAATAAAATCTTTAAAAAATAAAGTGGAATAAAATAAAACATCCATATGATCATGTCATTCCCTTCGAAACTGCTAAAAGCTTCTATTTTCTGTAGGATACAGTTTAAGCAACTTAGTCTTGTACACAAGACTTGAAAGGATTTGGCTTCAATTGGTTTCCTAACATCATCTCACCTTCTCCAGCCTCATGTACCCATCTAGCACATCATACTCTTTCGTGCCTCTGAGTTTATGGATTCTTTCATTCTGGAACATCTTTTTCCTTTATTCTTTGGGCCTAGCTCAGATGCTTCTCTGTTTCTTCTCTGTGTCTTCTCTGTGAAGACACTCTTTGTCTTCATTTGTGCACAAATCTCTAGTGTGGCACTTACCTTACTAGATCTGTAAGGAAGATAAAATATTTTAAATTAAACTAAGGTTTGGGACGCGTGGGTGGCTCAGCGGTTGAGCGTCTATCTTCGGCTGAGAGTCTGATCCCAGGATCTGGGATTGAGTCCCACATCAGGCTCCCTGCAAGAAGCCTGCTTTTCCCTCTGCCTATGTCTCTGCTTCTCTCTCTCTGTGTCTCTCATTAATAAATAAATAAATCTTTAAACAAATAATAAAAATAAACTTTAAGGTTTAAGCAAAATACGATTCTTCAATAAATAATAAATTAACTCAAACTCCAATTAACTATAAATGGTCTTTTCTATACATGAGAAGCAGCCCCTGGCCATTAAAATAAAACCACTTTGACACTGACATATTTAAATCATTTTTAAATAGTCTCATAATTGGCTGGTTAGGAGTGCTTTTGGTTGCAAATAACAGGGTACCTGTTGGCAATAGCAATAGCAGCAATATGTTAACTCAAAAGACTTTTCTTTTTCTTATGAGAAATCCAGAACTGAGCAATCCAGCGCTGGTATAGCCGCTAAGAAATGCTGATGAGGACCAAGGCTTTTTCAGTTTTTCTGCTCCACCTTTCTTAGCTTCTGGGCTTTTCTCCTCATGCTTGTCACTTCTTGTCCCCAACTGGCTGTTGCACCTCATATTTACCTTCTAGGCAGTTGGAAGGGGAGAAGGCAACAGAGATGAAGTTGTACCTGCCAGTTGTATCTATGAATCTGGAAAGTGACACTTTCCTGGAAATCCTGGGTAATTGAGTCCAGTTTGTGTTGTATTGGCCAGAACTGAATCATATGGTCGCTCCTCACAGCAAAAATGAAAAAAAAATCAGGTATTTTGCTTTCCAGCCACTACAAAAGAAAAAGGCAGAAAAAGAGGATTCTATGAATGGCTTTGGGGTTGCTAATCCCGTGTCTATCACGGGGCTATATTGGGTTAGATTGTCCATGAGATCAATTATAAAGAAGCCCTGATGGGAAGTGGGGAGAGAGCGTGTTAGGAAAAATCTCAGGTCTGTACAGCGTATATTCACACTCATGCAGCCGTCACCCAAATCTAAGATTGAAACATTTTCATTATCCCAAAAAGTAACCTCTTGCAAGTCACTCTCATCCCCACCCGCAGCACCCCCAGGACTAGGCAACCATTATTTTGCTCTCTGATAACAAATGTTTAAAGGGGGATTTTCTGCTAGGAAGTCAGTAGAAAGCATTATAAAAATGAGCTGCAGAGTAGATACCTAGATCTAAATATATCATGAAATGCAGTTCATCTGCTGTGGTAAGAGTTTTTTTTGTGTGTGAAGGAAATGATTCATTATCTCACTCAGTGAAGGAATTTCTCTGCCCCTCATCCCTTTCCTCACTTTGTCCACAAGTATCATGCTGTTTTCTAAATCTTGGCTGTTTTCTATTCCAATCTCTCTTCAAGTGAGACTTGGAAAAGACATAAAGTAGATATAAAGTTACAAACTCAAAACTGGAATTGAAAAACTCATTGGGGGAAGGCTTTCATTTTTTTTTTTAAGTTTTTATTTATTTATTCATGAGAGACACAGAGAGTCAGAGACACAGGCTCCACGCAGGGAGCAGGACGTGAGACTCGATCCCGAGGACTCCAGGATCACGCCCTGGGCCAAAGGCAGGCGCCAAACCATTGAGCCACCCAGGGATCCCCAAGTGGAAGGCTTTCATTAAAAAAAAAAATACAGGGATCCCTGGGTGGCGCAGCGGTTTAGCGCCTGCCTTTGGCCCAGGGCGCGATCCTGGAGACCCGGGATCGAATCCCACGTCGGGCTCCCGGTGCATGGAGCCTGCTTCTCCCTCTGCCTATGTCTCTGCCTCTCTCTCTCTCTCTCTCTCTGTGACTATCATAAATAAATAAAAATATTTAAAAAAAAAAATACAAAACACGTGCCCTGTACACCCGCCCCCCCCACCCCCCCCACCCCCCCACCCCCCGCAGTCCTGAAGAAAGCCAAACAAGCTGCTAATTGATAGTGATAACTGGAGGCAGGTGCCTTTTCTTCTCTACTTGACCGGGTACAGCCTGTCCCATTTAAGTGCAAGAGATAGTATCACTTATCTACTGAAATGCAAACGAGCAAATGCACCTAAGACGCAGAGTAATTGCTTTCACTCTTGTTTGCAGCATTCCCTCTAACTGTCATATCCTGCTCTGCTGGGTCCCTGTTGTACCTAGATGAGAGAGAAAACAGGAAACGAGGCAGGTACTTTGCCCGGGCCAACCACCTTCACCAAGGAATATCCAGGGCTAGGGCTTTCTGATCAGATGTTTGGGGGATCTGTGGAGAAAACCAGAAAATTTGCGCCAGGTAATACTGAAAATAGAAAAATTGTGCCCAAATAGAAGTGGGAGGAACGTTTCCATGAGCCAGCTTTTGAGATGGGGTTCCAGATCACGTAGAGATCTTAACCCTGAAGACCGCAGATTTGAATGTTGTTCATTTGGTTTCAAACCCAATCAAACTACCCAGTTTCTTTTCCTCTCAGCTCTTTTCTTTTCTTTTTCCTTTAATTACCATCACTAGAGCAGAAAAATGTTTTGTATCAGCTTGCCGTCAAAAAATGGTATGTGGCTACGTTACTATGTGAATTTTATGCTTGTTTTTAACTTTATTTTCTGAGATTTAAATACATCAACTGCTGAATGGTGATTTAAAAACCAATAATTTCACCTTTGAAGAAAAGATAAATCCCTATTTTAGAATCTTTTTCCAATTTAAAAAGTTTGGAAATGAGAAATATTTCCAGTTTCTAGAACTGCAAGGGCATTCTTAATAAGCAGCTTTTTTTATTTGCTGCTATCTTTCTTATTGTTATTAAACTTTTGAGGCAGGTGAAAAAGAGTAGAGAGTAATATAATAAACACTGAAGTTTCAAATCCTTGCTTAAGAAATGAAATGTTACAAATAAAATTATTTTCTTTTTTAAAGATTTCATTTACTCAGGAGACACACAGGGAGAAGCAGGCTCCCTGTGGGGACTTGTTGGCCTGTTGTGTGGGTCTCAATCCCCAGACCCTGGAATCACACCATGAGCCAAAGACTCAACCACTGAGCCACCCAGGTGCCCCAAAACTGGCCCTTCTGGGTATTTTTTCCCTACTTCATTCCCCATCTTTCCCCACAGAAGAGCCAAATTTCTGTCTGACTTTGGCTTTTACTCTCAGATATGCCTTTATCATTATAATCTTTATTTAAAACAAGACAAAAGGACCCAAATAGAGCTGCTGATGCTAAGCACCACATCACCAAACCGAAACCGGCTCTCCCAGGAATGGAATCTTTTTTTTTTTTTTTATTCACAAGAGACACAGAGAGAGAAGCATAGACACAGGGAGAAGCAGGCTCCATGCAGACAGTCTGACGTGGGACTCGATCCCAGGTCTCTAGGATCACACCCTGGGCTGAAAGCAGCGCCAAGCCACTGAGCCACCAGGGCTGCCCCCCACCCCGCCAATGGAATCTTAAAACAATCCGGCATCACCTGATCAGCAGTAGTTAGGTAATCTGCCTGATAGATCCCTGCCATCCCCTAAAAAGTAACCATGCAATTACCATTCCCCGATTTGCCTAGTACAACCTCCTTGTTCCCAGTAACCTTCTGCCTATAAAGTCCCTTATTTTGTACAGCTCTTCAGAGCTACCTTCTATCTGCTAGATTGGATGCTGCCCAATTCATGAATCATTAAATAGTTAATAAGATCTTTAAAGTCTACTCAGTTGAATTTTTCTTAATATCCTAAACAAAAATTAGGTTTGTCTACATATTTTAAACTTTTCAAGATGGAGGCGCTACAATTCCGCTGTCAGTATTGATTTTGGGAAAACCAAATAGCTGAATACCTACCGAAAGATCAGTTGTTGAAGTAAAAATGTGTAATTATTACCGCAAGAGGAATATGCTGTAATAATTGACAATTGTGAAAGCTGTTAATTGTATAATTGTTAATTGTGAAAGCTGTAAAAAATACTAAGAACTTTCCAATGGTTAAATAGAGAAACAGTTGGGGATCCCTGGGTGGCTCAGCAGTTTGACGCCTGCCTTCGGCCAAGGGTGTGATCCTGGAGACAGGGGTTCGAGTCCCACGTCGGGCTCCCTGCATGGAGCCTGCTTCTTCCTCTGCCTGTGTCTCTGCCTCTCTCTGTGTGTCTCTCATGAATAAATAAATAAAATCTTTTTAAAAAAATAGAGAAACAGTTAATACAAATATTTACTACATTGGCTAGGCAATTTTAGGAAGAATAGAGTTTTATCATGTCAGTAAAGGGAAATCCTTAAAAAATATAATAATACAAGTCAGAATAATAGAGATTAGATCCTAATTTTAATAACTGTCCAACTTTTTATATACTAGAATCCAAAACATTAAATAATCTTGGGGGACATCTGGGTGGCTCGGTGGTTGAGCGTCTGCCTTTGACCCAGGGTGTGATCCTGGGGTCCCAGGATCGAGTCCCACATCCGGCTCCCTGCATGGAGCCTGCTTCTCTCTCTGCCTAAGTCTCTGCCTCTCTTTCTCTGTGTCTCTCATGAGTAAATAAATAAAATCTTTAAAAAAAAGGTGCTTCTTATTTTTATTTTTTTCATATGCTTTCTAAATCTTTATGAACTCAAAAGAGCACCTTTTGACTCATGACTCTCAAATCAGCAACTCCAGTCTTGTCCTATCTCCCAGGCATTAGACTTCTATCTCCATCTGCCTAATAACTATTCTAAGTAGAAGCTTGGGTGTGCCACTGCCACCATATGCTTATCCTATTCAAGACAAAGCTCACTATTTCCTCCTCAACTCTCTCCTTAAAAAAAAAAACAACAAAAAAACCCCACATCTGAGTGTCATCGTTAAAAAAGTCTTGGGCATACAAACTGTTCTTTACAAAATATGAACGTCTATTTAATAATCTAATTCTTTCTAATTCAGATGTAATTTCTTCTTATAAACATAGATAGATAGATAGGCTGGCCTTTCCAGCATTGCTCTAGAACAGGGATCAGGAAATTTTTTCTGAAATGGGCCAGATAGTAAATATTTCAGGTTTTGGTGGGCCATATGGTATTCTTCACAACTACCCATCTCTGCCATTATAGTTCAAAAACAACCACAGAGTGTGTATGAACACGTAGGTGTGGCTGAGTTCTGATAAAACTTTACTTGCAAAAACAAGCAGTGGGTCCATGAGTCATAGTTTGCTGACCTTCTTCTAGAATGTCAACAGTTGTCACATAATAAATGATTATTTGCTTCCTGGACCATCCTGTGCAGAGCTGTGCATCTGAGAAACAGCTAGGTTACAATTCTGCACATTAACAGTGCAATTTGCTGTACCTGACCCTATTTATAATTTGGGTGTAGTATTGTTCCATGTTTTCTCTGACTGTAATTTTTTGTTAATATCGTGTGTCTCTCCCAGTGAGCATTCCCAATGGTCTTGCATTATACTTCAGTATCAGATGCTCTGGCCAGTAGCTACTCTTTAGTCCCCTACCAAAGTGAACTTTTTGTAAACCATGTAGCCGATATTTTAAGTCAGATATTTCTTCACAACTCTTCTATCCTAAATTTGGCAAAAACTGGCCCAGAGCCCTAAATTATTTGTATGATTAGCTATGCACCATTTACTTCTTGTGTGATTTTGGCAGATTATGTAATTCTTCTGACATTCCATTTGTAAAATGTGACTAATACTACTTACTATATAAGTTTTCTGCAATGATGAAATGAGCCTATGTATATCAAGGATTTTGTGGCCAGGCACATAGTATGTGCTTACTAATGATGATGATGACAATGATAGCAAACACATTGTACTTGCTATGCATTGTTCATGTGCCCTGTTCCTGTACTGACTTGAAGAAATCTTATAATAATCTTATACATAGGTATTAGGGTTATCCCAATTTTACAGGTGAGAAACTGAGAGAAAAGGAGGTCACATATCTTGGAAGTAGCAAAGGCTGGATTTTATTTTATTTATTTATTTACTTTATTTATTTTTAAAGATTTATTTATTTATTCATGACAGAGAGAGAGAGAGAGATTGAGAGGTAGAGACACAAGCAGAGGGAAACGCAGGCTCCATGCAGGGAGCCCCACGTGGGACTCGATCCTGTGTCTCCAGGATCACACCCTGCGCCAAACGCAGGGTATGTGATTTATAAATCATATAAACTGCTGGGCCACCGGGGCTGCCCCCAAAATCTGGATTTTAAAACAAGGCAGTCTGCCTCCAGACTAATGGCGTAATAAATAAGAACATGCTCTAATTCCTTGATTTTTTTTTTTTTAATTTTTTTTTATTTATTTATGATAGGCACACAGTGAGAGAGAGAGAGGCAGAGACACAGGCAGAGGGAGAAGCAGGCTCCATGCACCGGGAGCCCGACGTGGGATTCGATCCCGGGTCTCCAGGATCGCGCCCTGGGCCAAAGGCAGGCGCCAAACCGCTGCGCCACCCAGGGATCCCCTAATTCCTTGATTTTTATAGTGCTGCACTGTATATCTTTGTTCTTATATCTTTGTCAACAAATTAGAATGTTTCCTTAAGATTCTTGTATATATTCATTTATAATATGAAATCAAAGTGGAGGGAGACCTGTGTTGGGGAAAGGTCCTCAAGAATTTAACACTATTTCAGTAATTCCATGAGAGGAGAGACCCCTCCACATTTGCTACTGAAGACCTCTTATTTCACATTTAAGTAGTTTGAAACAGGGGCACCTAGGTGGGTTGGTTGATTGAGCTGCTGCCTTGGGCTTTGGGACAAGATCTCAGGTTTCTGGGATCTAGTTCCACGTGGAGCTCCCCTGCTCAGTGGGGAGCCTGCTTCTCCCTCTCCCTTTCCTCCTTCTCCTGCTTCTGTGCTCTCACTCTCTCTCAAATAAATAAAATCTTAAATAGTCTGAAACATCAAGAAGGAGATCAAGATAATTAAAGTGATTCTGCATCACGAACACAACTATAAGATGGTATATGTGAGGTGTTGTATGACAAAGAAAGCATGGTACACATGTATTATGTATTATCATGCTACCGTAGGCTACCTCCTCGCTCTAAACTGAACAAATATGGGTCTAGGAGACGAATTTTGTCTTGCTTTTTTTTTTTTTTTTTGCATATGGCTCGGGACCTATTTAAGAGCAATTTGATGCAGTGGTTGCCATGGTAAATACTTTTCATAAGAACTAAGTAATTGTTGGAAGCTGTTATAATTTATCATTATTTCAGAGTGATTTGAATGTTCTCACTTTCTTCCCTCATTTAAACATTTTATCTGCATCAGACTTTCTTTTTAAATTTTCTCTGGAAAAGACATACCTCATTAAGAACTAAGATACAGTAATTATAGTGAAAATATATGCATTTTTCCCCCAAAGAAAATTGTCAATATGGTGTTATGCTTTTTGATCTGCAGGACTTAAAGTATCTGACTCTGACCTCACATTACAGTTGCTTTAAACCAGGCAACAGATCTCGGTGTTCAACACTTCAGGAAGAAAGGGCAATTGAGCCATTTTACCACAGAGTGTTTGTGAATGCTCACATTATAAATGTGCTCAATAGCATCATAATGGAATCATACTTCATTCAAACTGTAAAAGACAAAATTTAAATGCAGTTTTATAGCATAGATGAGTTCTGCAGCTGTAGTAACAGCATCTATTGCCAGGTGTCCCAGTGGCTTACCCTGTTAATTGATACACAGTACCCAGAGATACCAAGAAAATGAACTGTCCTTAAAAAGAAAAGGACTTGGGTTGCCTGGGTGGCTCAGTCAGTGAATACTCTGCCTTGGGCTCAGGCCATGATCCCAGGGTCCTAGGATCAAGCCCCGTATTGGGCTCCCTGGTCAGTGGGGAGTCTGCTTCTCCCTTTCCCTCTGCCCCTCCCCATACTTATGCTCTTTCTCACAAGTAAATAAAATATTTTTTAAAAAAAAAGAAAGAAATAAAAGGACTCTAACACAGAAATGACATCAAGAACTTGAGTTGATATAAATAGGATTGAGAAACATGAGGTGGAGTTTTTTTGTTGTAACCACATACTCAGAAAAATAGCCAATCCAACAAAGCAAAAAAATGTTTAGGTATGTTTTAGTCACAGGGTGGGAGACTTGTCATGTGGCCTCTAGGGCAACCTTTCCTTTTGTTCCTCAAAATCTAAGACTTCTTATTTTCTAAGATGATATTGTGGAACACCTATTGTGAACTAATTTGGTTTTTCTTTCTTTTCTAGGATGCATGATCATCTTGCCCATTAGTAAGTTCTTTGCACAATATGCTGAACTCTCTTCTCTCTCCTCTCCCTGTCTCCCTTAGTTTCCCTGTCCACCCCTCCCTTCCTTCCTTCCTTCCTTCCTTCCTTCCTTCCTTCCTTCCTTCCTTCCTTCCTTCCTCTTATTTCTAGACCATTCCAAAGAAATTCAGTGACATAGTAATGGTATAGGTATGGGTGAAGATGAATGAGGAAGAATAAAGAAATGGAAATGTGTCTGAGGTTGAGTCATGTGGAAAACTCTGAATTACTCATTCTGAAGTAATTTTTTTGCTTTCTCTGTTATTTTTTAATTTTAATTTTTTAAAAGATTTTATTTATTTATTCATGAGAGACACACACACAGAGAGGCAGAGACACAGGCAGAGGAAGAAGCAGGGTCCATGCAGGGAGCCTGAAGTGGGACTCAATCCTGGGTCTCTAGGACCACGCCCCGGGCTGAAGGCAGCGCTAAACCTCTGAGCTACGCAAGCTGCCCGCTTTCTCTGTTATTAATGATAAGTGCTGGAACTTTAGTTCTGTGTGGCTGTGTATTGGCATCTAGGTGTTTCACATACATAATTTTTATGTCCCTAATTAGCTTCCAAACAGAAAGCTCCTCAGTCTTACACTCTGGCAAGTCTCCCCTGAGGCCATCCAAAGTCTGTTTTTCATAATTTGCCCCAAAACTCATCTTCTCCAGGAATCTTTTACCAATGTATCCCCTCTTACTACCATCTCCTCTATTTTTATTTTTAAATTTTTAAATAATTAAAAAATACAGATAAGTATAAAATACAAAGTTTTCTCACTTCCCAGAATTGAGAGCTGTTAGCATGTTGGCATATTTGCTTTTAACCTTTATGTGTATTTCTGTGTATAATAAAATCTTCCCCAATGCATTTGAAGTACCTTTGATCTCCACTGTCATCACATGCTCATCTCTGTCTCATCTTCTGCAATGATCAACCATACATTTGCTGTGAATCCTTCGACTTCATTTTTCACTATTTCTCACTTTTTTGTCATGAATGCTTTTTTCCTTCTTTTTTTTTTTAGTATAGAATTCTTTTTTTTTAAATTTATTTATTCATAGAGACACACACAGAAAGAGAGAGAGGCAGAGACACAGGCAGAGGGAGAAGCAGGCTCCATGAAGGCAGCCTGACGTGAGACTCAATCCGGGGTCTCCAGGATCATGACCTGGATTGCAGGCAGCGCTAAACCGCTGCGCCACCGGGGCTGCCCTAGTATAGAATTCTTGGTGGGTTGCTCTAGGACTTTTTTTTTTTTTTTTTTTTAGGGAGAGAGTGAGCGAGCATGCGTGCATGAGCAGGGGTGAGGAGATGGGGGTGGGAGAGGAGCAGAAGGAGAGGGAGAGAGAGCATCTTAAGCAGGCTTCATACTCAGCATGGAGCTCCATCGCACAACCCTGAGATCATGATCTGAGCCAGATGTTTAACTGACTGAGCCATCTAGAGGCCCCTAGGATGTTTGTTTTTGTTTGTTTTGTTTGCTGCTGTATGGGGATGAGCCGGTGACAGCTATAAGCCCCTGAGGCTGGCCCTCTCTGCAACTGGTCTGTGAATACCCTAGAGCCACCAGATTTCGTAAGGAGTTTGCTCTTTCCTAAATATGGCTTGTCTTCTCTCTACTACAATTCTGCATCTTGATCCTTAGTTCCAGATTCATACAGGAGCTCAAATACATGCACAGTGCTGCACCTAACAACATCTGGGCCCTGTTTACTTAGGCTCTGTGAATAGAACTCCAACTTGGCTTTTGATTTAATAACTGATCTGAGTTTTTTTCTTTCTTCACTGCTGGAAGCTCAAAACCAAAAATATAGCCCACCTCTATTTACAGGAAGGATCCTCATGGCATGGCTTTTGTGTATTAATCACATGACTTTATTTTCTTACCTTCATTTCCATTTATCTCAATGTTCTTCATTTATACATTTTTATACGGTATAATTTATGAATTTCTTTAAGATGCCCAACTTTTTTTAAATCAGGAGAATGAAAATCTAACAATCTGTTATAGTCGGTATGAGTTTTCATTGTTCCTAATCCAGGAAAACCCAGTGAGCTGACAAGTAACAGAAAAAGAAAATTTATAATTGGAAGGATTAATTATTTCTCATACTGAGGTATGTATTAGGCATGGTAGATGCCTTCATTTATTATTTTTCTATGAATATTTTGTGAATCTCCTTTGCCTAACAGTTAAAATATTTTGAATGTGTTAAATGAAATGGTTGATATAGGACTTGGAGCCATGGCTTGATTTTTTTGCTTCAAACAATAAAAATAGGGTGACTGGGCTCAGTTGGTTGGGCATCTGCCATCTGATCTTCTCCCAAGATTCCAGGGTCTTGGGATCAAGTCCTGAATCAGGCTTCCTGCTCAGTGGGGAGTCTGCTTCTTCCTCTGCCCCTCCTCCTGTTTGTGTTCTCTCTCTCTCAAAGAAATAAATAAAATTTAAAAATAAAATGTATATGCTATCAGTTTTAAACTATTCCTTCTTTATTTGAATGTAGAAATAATCAAGATTCTTTTTCTTTGGCATTTTGGTGAACTGACACTAACCTTCTGCAGGAGACATGTGTGACCAACCTGTGTACTATAATCAGGAATTCTGATATGGTTCCCTACTATGTTCCCCACCAGCCTCTTCTAAGCTCTAAAGCACAGTGTCTAAAGGCACAGAGTTATGTGCCTTTTGGTATTTATAAATCTTTTTGAAATGTGAGTATTCCTCGGAAAGGTAAGTCATCTTAATGAGAATTTGTTTATAAAAAAACATCTGGCTCAGAACAAGAGTTTGAAGCAATACAAAACAGGTGGGTACTGGGGTAAAAACAGTACCCCCAAAACAAAACAGGAGTACTGGGAGTTACGATAGCAGGAGAGGAAACTTGCTTATACTTTTGTCTGGGATGAGCCCCTAAAAGGTAACTGAGTAGCCATTTTTTTATTTCCCCCAGAATTTTAAGATCTTTCTTCCTTCCTTTCCTTCCCCAAATATGAAGTTCAGAGGGCTTTGTTCTATAAAAAAGAATTATTATAAGAATTGACCAAAGAGGGGAAAATCTCTTATGCCACATAGCAATTATCCCCTAACGGAAGTTTTCAGCAAATTTTTCCCTTAATGAGTCTCTATATTAGAATTTTTCCCTTCAAAAATTCTGATTTAAATTGTCCCATAGAGAATCAAATTATACATCTCTAAACTGTGGTTTCCCAAAACTGTCAAGTTTCCTAAGACAAGATTCTGCACCAGTGACAGTGGCACCAGTTTAAATAAATTCTTCGATGGGATTGTCAGCACAGCCAGTAGGTTTAGGTCAGAATTTCTGCCAAATTTTAAAAGATAAAAATCAAGTATAGCATGACCTCAATAGATTCTTTTCTTATTTTAGCAAAACCACATTCTTCTCTGAGAAAGGTCAAAGTCAGAGCAAGGATATAGCTGCTTCTTGATTGGTCTTTCATGAATTTATCCCTTGATATAAGATGCTGTAAGAACAAAAAGGGAGTTTGCTTTATCTAGACACTTCACAATTTCATCTTAAAGTACCTAACTCTCAGGGCCAATTTTTCGTGGATTTATCTTGCTTTTCTCCCCTGATGAATAATGCTAAATCTTATTACTTTGAAAAGTTATTGACTAATTTGAGATTTCAAATAAAATATTTTTTTCTTCCATGTTGGGTGTAGAGCTTACATAAAAGAAAAAAGAAAAAAAGAAAGAAAAAAATAGGGGTACCTTGCTGGCTCAGTTGGTGGAGCATATGACTCTTGATCTTGGGGTGGTGAGTTCCAGCCCCACATTGGGTGTAGAACTTACTTATAATTTAAAAAAAAAAAAGGAAAAAAATTTCATGGTATAACTGCAGACTTGTGCTTCCTTTTCAGGCTTCTAGAAACCCCACATATGCCTGGTTCCACCTGCTTCCTATCCTCTACCATGCATCACCTTTTCCATCAAATGATGTCTTTCCTGGAAATGTAGAATTTCCAGTGTATTTATTGCCTCAGTTATTGGTCATAAAACTGGGCCATATTTTGCCAAGCAAAAGCCTTATGATATATATATATATTTTAAAGATTTTATTTATTTATTCATGAGAGACACACAGAGAGACAGAGGCGGAGACACAGGCAGAAGGAGAAGCAGGCTCCATGCAGAGAGCCCGACGTGGGACTGGATCCCAGGACTCCAGGATCACGCCCTGGGCCAAAGGCAGGCGCTAAATTGCTGAGCCACCCAGGGATTCCCTGATATTTTTTTATAGTGCAGGCAGACATCACGTGTGAAGAGCCAGGTGGACATTTGGGAAGTGAAAATGTGCCTCAGTGAGAGTTGGCTAGATTGAACTGCATTCAGCTCAGTCTTCAGGAAAGTGATGAGGATACCTGGGGTTTTCAGGAGACATTTATTGCAGGGATATTGGTGATGACATCATTTTCAAAACACAGCCTAGGGGCACCTGGGTGACTCAGTCTGCTAACCGACAGAGTCTTGATTTCTCCTCAGGTCATGGTCTCAGGGTCTCAGATGGAGTCCTGTGTGGGGCTCTGTGCTCAGCAGGGAGCCTGCTTGAGCCTCTTTCTCTTCCTATCCCTCTTCCTCTGCACCCCCACCCCTCAGCTCTCTCATTCTTTCTCAAAAATAAATAAATCTTAAACAAAACAAAAACACAGTCTAGAGTTGTATCAAAATGCAGCACTAAATCAAGCCTTAAAATACTACATCAAAACAGAATGAAATTTATGGAGCCCAATTTCCCAAACGTTACAAAGCAACCAAAACCTCCATAGTTGCCAAATAACTCAGAGAAGTATGGGAAGTTGTGGGCGAGAGGGAGGTCCCATGCTGGGAGGCAGGAACCTTGAACTGTCCTCCCACCAAGATGAGTAGTTTAATGTGACCCCAGGCCTGTCACTTAAAGTTTTTGCTTTAGTTGTCTCACATTGGCAGACTGAAGGCAAAAGACTGAGCCAAATGACATTTAGTTAAAAAGCTCTTATTTAAAAACTAATCATGCTCACTGTATCAAAACAAACTAAAGCAAGAAATTGAAAAATGCAGAAAAGGATAAAAAAAGACTACAGAGTAGTTACAGAGGTAACACATGTGACTCATAATCCCACCTGCCCTGATAGATTGTTAACATAATGAACTACTTTTTTTTTTTACCTCACCAAACCTCTCTCTCTCTCTCTCTCTTTTTTTTTTTTTTTTTTTTTTGCATAACTGAAATCATTGATATATAGCTTTGTTTTGTTTTGTTTTTTATATATGCATTGTGTTTTGAAAAGTAGTGGGTCCTGGGGTGCCTGGGTGGCTCAGTCGGTTAAGCATTTGCCTTTGGCTCAGGTCATCAGCCCAGGGTCCTGAGATCAAGCCTTACACACACTCTCTACTCAGCGAGGAGTCTACTTTTCCCTCTCCCTCACAAATAAATAAAATCTTAGAAACAAAACAAAAAAAACCGTAGTGGGCCCAAAATGTGTTGTCCTCCATAAATGAAGGCTGGGATCAATGGAAAAGCAGACCTGTTCCTGGGTAGGAAGACCTAATGGCATAAAGTTTTAGTGCATTAGGGATTGGTAGGATCCATCAAAACTATAAATTGGTATACATTCGGACTTGGCACTTCACTTTTTTTTAAGATTTTATTTATTTATTCACGAGAGACACAGATAGAGGCATAGACATAGGCAAAGGGAGAAGCAGGTTCCCTGTGGGGAGGCTGATGAGGGACTCGATCCCAGGACCCTGGGATCACGACCTGAACCAAAGGCAGATGCTCAACCACGGGGCCACCTAGGTGCCCCCCAACATTCCACTTTTAACAATGATTTCTAGAGATAGTATCTAAGAAATATTATTCATTGCAGCATTTTTTGGTAATAGCAAAAAATTGGAAGCAACACAGATGTCAACTAATATAGGCTTCATTAAAGAATTTATGGTACAATTACTTTGGAATACTATACAGCTATTAAAAAGAATGAGTAGGTGCTTTTTTGTATTGATTTAGAAAGATTTTCAAGATAGACTAAATGAGGGACACCTGGATGGCTCAGTAGTTTGGTGCCTGCCTTCTGCCCAGGGCGTGATCCTGGAGACCTGGGATCGAGTTCCGCATCAGGCTCCCTGCATGGAGCCTGCTTCTCCTTCTGCCTCTGCCTGTGTCTCTGCCTCTCTCTCAAATAAAATTTTAAAAAGTATTAAAAAAAAAGACTAAATGAAAAAAAGTCAAGTTGCTGGAAATATGCATCTAGTATCTTATAATGTGAGAAAAAAGAAGAGGACAAAAGTTGACCTCTTTGACCAGGAACAATCCCATGGAAGGCTAAACAAAAAACTGCTACTATTGATGAGCTGTGTTGGGTTTAGGGATGATAACTGACTGGAATTGGGACAGAGCAAGACTGAGACTTTCTACCGTGTATATTTTTATGCTTGTTTGATGTTTGGACAATGTGAACGTATTATCTGCTCACAGTAAATTAGAATATAAATGCAGAAGTGCTCTCTTTTGCTTACTAAGATGATGCTATTGATTTACCATAAGTAGGAGTTTCATTTTTAGTTTAATTTTAACCGTAATACATTTGCACTGAACCATGATGCCACATTTCTTCATTTCTAAGATGCCTATTCTCCCATGTACTGACATTTTTCTGAAATGAGTAATCTCCCTTCTCTTATTGCACATAAACATAGTACCAAACTTTATTGTGCTATTTGCCTACTATTGGATATTAAGGTTGTTGCCAGTTTTTTTTCCCCTTTCATTTCTTCTCCATGAATAGTTGTCTCATGCTGTTTATTGAATTGTTAAGAAGTGTTCGGTTTTGTTTTTGACAATTAGAAACAATGCTGCAATGCTCCAGTATAGTGTGGCACTTAAAAATATGGATTCTAGGATTGCCTGGGTGGCTCAGTCAGTTAAGCTTCTGCTTTTGGTCAGGTCATGATCTTGGGGCTCTGGGATCAAACCCTGCATTAGGCTCCCTGCTCAGCGGAGAGTCTGCTTCTCCCTTTCCCTCTGCTTCTCCTCCTTGCTTGTGCTCTCTCTCTCTCTCTCTCTCAAAAAAATTAAATTAAAAAAAATATATGGGTTATAGAATCACACTGCCTGGGTTTGGATGGGGCCATAGTACCTGCCGGCTGAGTAATTTGGGCAGTAATGTAGCCCAAGTCTCCTTATTTGTGAGATTGAGATTATGACACCTCCGATTTCATATGATTTTAGCACCATACTTGGTGCATGGCATAAGCATTCAGTAAATATCACCCTCTTTGTAATAAAAAATACTTGCTGGTGTATAAGAATAATTTCTATACAAGATTCCTAGAAATGGTATTATTTAACCAAAGAGTATAAACACTTCAGAACTCTTGATAGGTATTGAGAAGTTGCTTTTCACAAATTCTATTAATTTATCTATTAGCAGTGCCGAAAATGAATATATTTTTAATATTTTTTAAAATTCAAGACATGACAGCACTTAAATATTTAATTTCTTTTTTACTACTGGGTTGATGAAACTTTGTTTTTTACTGTGCATATTTGATCTATTTATATTTCCTTTTATTTGAATTTATTGACTCTTGACTTCTGTTCCATTGTCTAACATGGTCTTAGTATTTATCTGATGGATTTATATGAGCTGTATACAATATTGATACTTTAATTCTGCGTTATTTATGCATTTTCAACTTTTTAAAAAATGTAGTGATTTTTAAAATGAACTCGTCATCTTTTAAATTAAAAATATGAAGATATTAAAACAAAAAAGTATATATAACATATTTGTACAGTTTAAAGATTAATAATAAATTGAACAAGTTTGTATTCCCCACCCATGGATTTCCTTCATATGCAACCATGTATTTAAAAGACTTTTTAGGGATCCCTGGGTGGCGCAGCAGTTTAGCGCCTGCCTTTGGCCCAGGGCGAGATCCTGGAGACCCGGAATTGAGTCCCACGTGGGGCTCCCTGCATGGAGCCTGCTTCTCCCTCTGCCTGTGTCTCTGCCTCTCTCTCTCTCTGTGTGTGACTATCATAAATAAATAAAAATTAAAAAAAAATAAAAGACTTTTTAAAAATGTGTGGTTTTTAAAAAGAAATACTTTATCCAGTATTTTTAGGTGTTCTTTACAGGGAAATTTACTCTGAATAGTTAGGGCACTATACTGCTAAAAAGGATAGTCCTTAATCACCTTTTTATTTTTTTTATTTTTTATTTTTTTTCCTTAATCACCTTTTTAAAAAATGATCTATTTATTTGAGAGAGAGAGAGAGAGAGAGAGAGCATACAAGCAAGGAGGAGAGGCAGAGGGAGAGGGAGAAGCAGACTCCCCACTAAGCATGGAGCCCAATGCAGAGCTCAATCACAGGATTCCGGGATCATGACCAGAGCCAAAGGCAAACACTTAACTGAGCCACCCAAGCACCTTTTGATTTTTTTTTCTAAAAATCAATGTTTTATATGCTTTGGCTTTTTTAAGAAAGTCTTTCTGTTTTGTAGTTTTACGGTTTTATTAACACAAATACGATGTGCACATAGCCATCTGTCCATTCACTTTCTTTGCTGTGTAGCCTGGTATTGGGCTTGGTGACTCTGATGGCCAGCTGGGCTGCTCTTTCCATAATGGCTTCATGGTCCTAGGGGAAGATACTGTGAACAATCTCTGCCCATTGAGGTTTGTTGTCCATCAGCAGCACTTCAAGCTCCTTGACTTTGTGAAACTAGGAACTTTGGGAAGCCACTGGGGAGCAAGTGCTTTGTTTTCTTGTTGCTACTGATGCGTTGGTTTTTTAAATGATGAAATGTTTTAGATACACAAAAGTGTGTGCAATAATGTACTGAATTTTCATCCAGTTTAATAAATCAACTTTATAAAATGTTGTTTGCTATGATTTTAGCAATGTGGAAATCCCCTAGGTATTCACTTTCATTCTTTTAGAATAACATGGTAGTTAAGAACTCTGGCTCTGGAGTGAGAAAGATCTGGGTTCTAATCCTATCTCAAGCACTGGGGAATACATATTTTGGTCTGGGAAATGTTCCCAGACCACAGCCTCCTCTGAGAACGCCCATAGCTGACTGGACATATTTAATTGGATCAAAGGAGGAAACAAGATTAATCAAATTCTCTCTCCTAATATTTAGAGTTGTTCCCACTTAAGAACAAGTAGACTTGCAAGCTATGGTAGGGGGCAGCTATATTTGGCTATGCACATATGGAGCAGCAGAGGCTATGCCTGGAGCATAGAAAAGAATGAAACAGAAGGAGGAAGATAGGCCGAGAATAAGGCAAGAGATCTTAAGGAAGATCGAAAGGAAGAGAGAGATGAACTCCTAATCACAAACATACCCTCACATGAATTCTGGGCATTCACATTGTTCATAATAGATTTCCAATTTTTTTTTTAAAGATTTTATTTATTTATTCATGAGAGACAGAGAGAGAGGTCCCTAAAGGACTTTTTTTTTTTTTAATTTTTATTTATTTATGATAGTCACACAGGAGAGAGAGGCAGAGAGAGAAGCAGGCTCCATGCACCGGGAGGCCGATGTGGGATTCGATCCCGGGTCTCCAGGATCTGCACCCTGGGCCAAAGGCAGGCGCCAAACCGCTGCGCCACCCAGGGATCCCGATTTCCAATTCTTGATTCAATTCCATCTTGATGCCTGATGTTCCTGACCCTTGGGTTCCTGGTAATAGCCTCTGTTAAATCTCCTTTTTGTGTAGGAGGATGGACCTGAATTTAGCTCAAGTGGTTTTCTCTTGCTTACAATGTAAGAAAACCCAATTCTAACAATTATTTACTAGCTGTGTAACTTTAGGCGAGTTATTTAACCTCCTAGCCTCACTTTTCATGTTGGTAAAATGGGATAGTAAGAGTATTTGCCAGGATTGCTCTAAGGATAATGTGAGTTAATAAATGTGGAGTGTTTAACAGAGTACTCGGCATTGTGGTACATTCTCAATACATTAGATGCTATTTTTATTACTGATTTTTTTTCAGTCAGGCTGCAAATATACGAGTACAGGACACTTTGTGAAGCCACAAAGGATTATATGACACCACTATAACATGACTTGCCACCAAGATTCAGATACATTCCTGGGCTTGTCACTAACCCAATGCGGAGATCTCTACCTCCTAAGCACCTCCGTGAAAGTTTTAGGTTACGGGGAGACCTGCGTGGGAGCTGAGAGGGAGGGGGTGGTACAAGTGTCTCTCCAGAGGGGACCCCGGACCAAAGCAGAGAAGAGGATGCTGCTGGCCCCTTGCCTTTTTGGGGGGCTGGGGACCTGTGAAGGTTGTGAGGGAAGTTGTTAACAGGAGTGGCTTGATGGCTGCCAAAGGCTCAGAGGCATGTTTCCTGGTTTTATTTTATTTTTTTGAAGGCCACTGACTTTATTGATTTAAAAAACTTTACAAGGACAGTGACTGTTCTGCCAAAAAAGGAGCCAAATAGCATAAAACAGACCAGACTAGTGGGGGTGGGGGTGAGGGAAGGGCCAGGAACTCACTCAGTAAAGCTGATAATTGTTGACATGAAGCTGGCAGGGGGAAGGAGTGGGGAGATGCATGCAAGAGTGAGAATTTCAAAAAAGTTGAAATGGTGAGAGGAAGAGAACTCCCAAAGACCTTGAAGTACATCAGAAGTGAGTACAACAACAGCAATCTCTTCCTTTGTAGAGGAGAGGACAGGGGAGGAGTCCCCACGCGGCTGCAAACTCGGGAGACTGCATGCTGGGGCTTGGGGCTGGGGGCTCTCCACTGTCGAAGGCACCCGGAGCGTCCCGGGACTGCTTAGCATTGGCACCACATGTGTCCTTCAGCCATTCCCGGAAGAGATCTTCATCTTTCTTTAGCACCAGAAACTGGCCAAGGACCACAGAGGCCTTGTCAAGGCCCCTTTCCTCCAGCTTCTTGCCCAAGACTTCACCAATCCCAGCCAGACTCCCCACTGGCTTTTGCCCCATGGGCTCCGCCACGAAGTCTCGGTGCTTTTGGGAGGTTGTCATCTTGATCAGCTTAATCAGCAGCTCTGGCTCCTGTAACGGCTCCTACCGCCACCCGGCTGCTCCGTTTCCTGGTTTTAGTAGAGCCCGATTCCCGTTTGAGAACCCTTGGTTTAGACTGCTAATTGTTAAATACAGGTAATCAGAATAATGATCATTGGCAAATTAGCAGATGGTATTGCTGCTGACACCCTTTCCTTTCCCTAAGGAAACTTTCCCTCTAGTTAACTGGCAGTTAGCGTGTCCATGTGGGACTGTTAACGATCAGCATCAAAAAAAAAATGTAAAATGGCCTGGACGGCTCAGCGGTTTAGCACCGCCTGCAGCCCAGGGCCTGATCCAGGAGATCTGGGATCGAGTCCCACGTTGGGCTCCCTAAATGGAGCCTGCTTCTCCCTCTGCCTGTGTCTCTGCCTCTTTCTCTTCTCTCTGTGTGACTATCATAAAAAAAAAAAAAAAAAATTAAAAAAAAATTTTAAAAATGTAAAATGAGTCTTCAAAAAAGAGTTCTGCAAGCACATCATTCCCTCTCCCCAGCTTTATTGAGATGTAGTTGAAATATAATATTGTATAAGTTTACAGTGTGCAGGGTGATGATTTGATACATGTATACATCCATTATCACCTCACAAAGTTACCTTTTGTGTGTATATGTGTGTGGTGAGAATACTTAAGATCTCCTCTTTCAGCAACTTTCAAGTATATAACACAGTATTGTTAACTATAGTCACCGGCTGTACATTAGGGCCTCAGAATGTATTCATCTTATCCCTGCAGGTGTGTACCCTCTGATCACCATCTCCCTATTTCCCCCACCTTGCCCTGTCAACCACCACCCTTTCTAGGAGTTAGGCTTCATTAGATTCCACGTATCTGAGAAATCATAGAGTATTTATCTTTCTCTCTCTGATTTACTTCACTTAGCATAATGCCCTAAGATCCATCCATGTTGTGCCAAGTGGCAGAACTTCCTTTTTCATGGCTGAATAATATTCTCTCTCTCTCTCCTCTCTCTCTGTGTGTGTGTGTGTGTGTGTGTGTTCTTTACCCATTCATCTGTGCACAGACACTTAGGTTGTTTCTGTGTCTTGGATATTGTGAATAATGCTGCAGTGAACATCGAAGTACCGATGATTCTTTGAGACAGTGATTTTGTTTCCTTCAGATATATACTCAGAAGTGCGTTGCTGGATCATATGGTTAGTTCTATTTTTTTGAGGAGCCTCCAACGTTTTTCCATATTGGCTGTACCAATTTACATTTCTGTCAACAGTGCACAAGGGTGCCCTCCTTTTCTCCAAACCCTCCCTGGCACTTAACTCTTTTGTCTTTTTGAAAATAGCCTTGCTAACAGATGTGAAGTGGTATCTCACTGTGGTTGTGATTGGATTTCCTTGATTAGTATTGTCGGGTATCTTTTCATGTACCTGTTGGTCACCTGTATGCGTTCTTTGGAAAATGTCTATTCGGGTCCTCTACCCATTTTGAAACTGATTATTATTATTATTTTTGCTATTGAGTTGTGGGAGTTCTTTATATATTTTGGATTTTAACCTCTTATTACATAGATGGTTTGTAACTATTTACTCCCATTCAATAGATTGCTTTTTCATTTTGTTGATATTTTCTTTTGCTGGCAGAAGTTTTTTAGTTTGATGTAGTCCCACTTGTTTATTTTTACTTTTGTTGCCTGCACTCTTGGTATCATATCCAAAAAAAGTCATTGCCAGGACCAATGTCAAGGAACTTTTCCTCTGTGTTTTATTCTGTAAGAATTTTATAGTTTTAGGCCTTATCTTTAAGTCTTCAAACCATTTCAGGTTAATTTTTGTGAGTGATGTAAGGGATCTAATTTCATTCTTTTTCATGATTGTTTTTTCAGTTTTCCTAGCACTATTTATTGAAGAGACTGTCCATTTCCCAGTGAGTATTCTTGGCTCCCTTGTCAAATATTAGTTGGCCATAGATACATTTTTTTTTTTTCTGGGCTTTTGATTCTGTTCCATTGGTTTATGTGTCTATTTTTATGCCAGTACTATATTGTTTTGATTACTATAGCTTTGTAATAAAATTTGAAATAAGGCAGATGATGCCTAAAGCTTTGTTCTTCTTTCCCAGGATTGCTGTGGCTATTTTAGGTCTTTTGTGGTTCCATACAAATATCAGGATTTAAAAAAAAAAAAATCTGCGACCTATGCCAAATGCCATTGGAATTTTGATAGGGATTGCACTGAATTTATATATAGATGGTTATAGATAGTATGAACATTTTAATAATATTTGTTCTTCCAATCCATTAACCCAGGACATCTTTCCACTTATTTGTATCTTCTCAATTTCTTTCATCAAAGTCTTACAGTTTTCCATGTACAGCTCTTTCACCTGGTTACATTTGTCCCTGAGTATTTTATTGTTTTTGATGCCATTATAAATGGGACTGTTTTCTGTATTTCTTTTTCAGATATTTCACTGTTGGTACAGAGAAACACAACTGATTTTTGTATGATTTTGTTTCTGAGCACATTACATTTCAAAGGTTTAACACTTATCATTTTAACACTGTATTTCATGTTGTATATGATACATAAAACATCCTCAAGTGGTTTAAAAGTATGTTGCTATGACCATGTAAAGTTGGTGGTGTTCTGTGTGACACTATAGAGTTCTCAGATCCTCAAGAGATTAATTCAGAGATGAACTAGGCTAACTTGGGAATCAGTCTCTGGAGCTGGGTTATAGATGACAACAACTTTTAGCCTTTTTTCTTAAAGCATAAAAAATTCATAAACATCATTATGTAATAGTGATATAAATAAAAACTACTGAGTGAAAACCACCCATAATTCCAGCACCATAACGAATTAATAAATTTTACTTTTCCATGTTTAGTTTACATATCTTTTAATGCTGATTGACAGAGCTTTTTAAATTACAAATTTTTAAACCAAATGCAAGCTGCATGAGTTATGAGAGATGCTTACAAAGTACCTGAGGGATAGGACCACATAAGAGTTTTGACTCATGTTTTTAAAAACTCTTCTGACAGGGTGCCTCAGTCACAGTTGGTTAAGTATCCGACTCTTGGTTTTGGCTCAGGTCATGATCTCAGGGCAATGAGATGGAGCCCTTCGTTGAGCTCTATGCTCAGTGCAGAGTTTGCTTGGGATTCTCTCCTTCTCCCTTTCTCCACCCCACCCCACTTGTGCTCTCTCTCTCAAACAAATAATAAAATAAATCTTAAAAAAAAAAAAAACTTCTGATAAGAGTGAACATTTGTTGAAAAGTGAATGAGGCCTTTCAAGATGGATGGGCAGCTACTGGAGACTGAGACCAGGAGGGAAAAGCAAAGTTTCCTGCTCTCTCAGCTTCTCTCTTCCTTGGCCAGTGACAATCTTCCATGAGAAGAGGGCTGAAGAGGTGGATGTGGGACATCACCATGAATCTACTCACTCTAACTCTCTGAAGTCCCTGTCCCCTCATGGCCACCCCAAGCTCTCATCTTTGCTTAGCTAGAGACCAGGAAAAAACACTGTGAGATCTTTGAGAAGCTCTTCTCTTCTGTAGCAGCCAGAGCTTCAGGAGGATTCATGGTATAGCCAGAGTAACATGTGGTCCCTGAAAAGGCATCCCAGAACACGCTCTGTGCAGTTAGGGGCCTGAGGACATGATGTGAGTTGGAAATAGTTGTTAAGCATGTCGCAGTACACCCTTGAATAGATGCCTGTGCTGGGATGAAGAACCACATACACAGAGATTTTAGGTCTCAAAACAAATGGACAAAATGAGCAACTCCATCAGTGATGGCAGCACAATACCCTATATGGCCAGAGAGGAAGGAACATTTGCACTCAGGATCCATCAGGCAGGGAGAAGAGTCCTGAGAAATCAGTCCTTTCATAGCAGAGACTAGCAAGGATCCTGGATACCACCTGGATCTGAGGTCCCCCTCTCCTTCTACCCTGCCATCCCCCATTATTGAACCACCACCCTCAGAATGTCACTGAGTGTCTGCCTTCATGACTGAGTTATCCAAGAGGCTGCTCAAAAGCTAAGCCTAAGAGACTTTTGATCGGCTAGTTAAAACAAATTTCATATTGTAACTGAAGAAAGTAAAGCTTGACAAAGTCTCCTTGGGTGGTAAGAAATGAATTTCTGCAGGAGCTGAGATTCTTGTATTTACTGAAAGAGGAGAAAGAAAAAAAAATGGTGAGAAATACTATTCTAGAGGATAGATACTTCTACATCCTGTGGACCTCATAGTTTTTTTTTTAAATTTTTAAAAAATTTTTTTATTTATGATAGTCACACAGAGAGAGAGAGAGAGAGGCAGAGACACAGGCAGAGGGAGAAGCAGGCTCCATGCACTGGGAGCCCGACGTGGGATTCGATCCCGGGTCTCCAGGATCGCGCCCTGGGCCAAAGGCAGGCGCCAAACCGCTGCGCCACCCAGGGATCCCGGACCTCATAGTTATCTTTGATTTTGATCTAATATATATTATATATAATATATATATATATTATATATATATATATATAACAGGATCCATTATTCTCCTTTCCCAGAATCATCATTAAGTTTGAAAATAACGTCTTAATAATAGTGCAACAGTTAAGAATGTCTGCTGCATCCATTACTTGGTATATTTTTAAAATAGTGATTTCACATTTATATAGGCCGTTTGGACCTGGCTACATCAAAACAGCTGTTTAAAAATGCCCCACTTCAGATCTGTGTCCTATTTGGTCTTTTTTTTTTTTTTTTAAGATTTTATTTATTTATTCATGAGACAGAGAGAGAGAGAGAGAGAGAGAGGAACAGACACAGGCAGAAGGAGAAGCAGGCTCCATGCAGGGAGCCTGATGTGGGACTCGATCCCGGGTCTCCAGGATCATGCCCTGGGCTGAAGGCAGCACTAAACCGCTGAGCCACCTGGACTGCCCCCTATTTGGTCTTCTAATCACAGTCCATCATAACCACTCCACTTTCTCCTTGAAACTTCAGCCTAGAGGGATCCCTGGGTGGCGCAGCGGTTTGGCGCCTGCCTTTGGCCCAGGGCGCGATCCTGGAGACCCGGGATCGAATCCCACATCAGGCTCCCGGTGCATGGAGCCTGCTTCTCCCTCTGCCTATGTCTCTGTGCCTCTCTCTCTCTCTCTGTGACTATCATAAATAAATAAAAATTAAAAAAAAAAAAAAAAAAAGAAACTTCAGCCTAGAGAACATAGGAGCATTTGCTGGCGGGAGTGGTCACAAAGGATCTATTTATAAAACAACCAGCAATAGTGGCAGAAGTAAAGGCTGTACAAATTCTCTTTCTTCATCACATTTTGGGCATAATTCTTAAAAGTTTAGTCATTCAGATAGTTGTATGTGATTGATAATACCCTTTGCTGGCTGGACAATGTGTAGCATTGAATGGGAACTAAGGGACAATCCCTCACATGCCTGAAATGTTGTGATTTTCTTCTGCAAAAGAGGTGGAAGGTGGAGTAGAGGAGCAAGGAGAAGAGAGGAAGAGATTCATTCATTCAGTTAACAAATATTTTTTGAGTCCTACTATATATATTCTATGTGCTGTTCTAGGCACTGTTGATAGAAACAAAGCAAAGATCCCTAAATTCGTAGTTTGAACTCTAGCAGGATATTGCTGAATACCTTCAATTTCTTCTCATGTGATAAACTGCTATTTGATCAATTGTGGTCTGGTTCTCTGTTACTTGCAACTGAATGTAATCTTAGCAACGAGACTCTGTGGCCATAGTAGTTCTAACACTGCTATCAAACATCCTCAGAAGCAGGGATTGTAACTAGACTACTCTTTCTAGGGTTGAGGACTCTCTGGCTTCCGTTTTTCTGTTTGTTTTGGCATACTTCTTTCATGTTGCAGGTTTTTCTCAAATATCTGGTTTATTTGGCTGGCCACTAATTTTTTAATTTTTAATTTTTTTGTAAATTTATTTTTTATTGGTGTTCAATTTGCCAACATATAGAATAACACCCAGTGCTCATCCCCTCAAGTGCCCCCCTCAGTGCCCATCACCCAGTCACCCACACCCCTCCGCCCACCTCCCCCCTTCCACCACCCCTAGTTCGTTTCCCAGAGTTAGGAGTCTCTCATGTTCTGTCTCCCTTTCTGATATTTCCCACTCATTTTTTCTCCTTTCCCTTTTATTCCCTTTCACTTTTTTTTATATTCCCCAAATGAATGAGACCATATGTTTGTCCTTCTCCGATTGACTTATTTCACTCAGCATAATACCTTCCAGTTCTATCCACGTCGAAGCAAATGGTGGATATTTGTCGTTTCTAATGGCTGAGTAATATTCCATTGTATACATAAACCACATCTTCTTTATCCATTCATCTTTCGATGGACACTGACTGGCCACTAATTTTTAAGACTGACTCATGAAGAAAGCTCTTTGGGGGCCCTGGGTGCATTGACAAGGTTTATTGCTTTAAGGGCTTTGCTATAGACCACTGGGTCCTGACCAGCCTTATTATTTGGGGACTGTCTAATATCAGTGTCTATAGGTCTTTCCTCTGGACCGGTCTAGTTTCTTTGGAGGAGAATCTAATTGATTGGTGTGAGCTGGGGAGAAGGACATGCCTCAGGCTCCCCATAGGTCAGTATTAGCTACTTATATGATACTCCAGTTTTCAACTCAATGACTTGTCCTTACCCTGCATGTGGCTTAGTCTTCAAATCCACAGCCTCTTGGATTTTCTCCAGAATATGAACCTCCATTCTCCTATGGAGTGGTATTTTGCTGGCTACTTAGCATTGAGAAGGGGACTGGGGACTAGAGGTCCAACCATTGTCCTTTTATAGTTCATTATTCACATTACTTTTGGAGTTACACCTTCACTTGTACCTTTTGTGGTCCAAGCACTGAGACTCTTGGTTTCTAGCTTATTATTCATTGGAAACCCCCTTCTGAGATGTTTGGATTTCAACTTCCTCTATTCTGTTAGGTTAGTTATTACTTCTCCCTTCACTTTTCATCTTCCATAAGTTTGTTGAATAGCCTTTGTTTCTGTTTCCAATTTTTTTTGTTGAGGGCTAATACTTTTTTTAACTGTATTCTTTTACCATTATTTTACTAGTGTTTGGGAGGAGGCACAGGTGTCTGGTGTTTCTACCATATTTTTCTTCATTTCAGGAATTATGATAGCAAACATCCTAGTAACTGGCTCTTGCAATGAAAACCCCTGAGAAGGGTTTAATGGTCCAGCATTCAGCATGTTGTGGCAGGAGCAAGAATTGCTTTTTTTTTATTTTTTATTTTAGTTTTTATTTATTTATGATAGAGAGAGAGAGAGAGAGAGAGGCAGAGACATAGGCAGAGGGAGAAGCAGGCTCCATGCACTGGGAGCCTGATGTGGGATTCGATCCTGGGTCTCCAGGATCGCGCCCTGGGCCAAAGGCAGGCGCCAAACCGCTGCGCCACCCAGGGATCCCAAGAATTGCTTTTTAGCAAAAGAAACCCTCCCTAAACAGGCTTAAGGAAAAGAAGAATTTATTGGCTCCTGAAAGGTAGGAGGTCCAGAGGGTTGAATGGACAATTTTGGTCTAAAAGAGAAATTCAGAGAGAGAATGTATTACGTAGGAGGAAGAGAAGCTATCCATGTAAGTTAGTAAAGATAAAATTAGTTAAGATAGCAAATTTAGGGCAAATATGAACATGTCAGCCAAAGTTTTGGAAGGAGGCAAAACAAGGGGGAGATGGGCAGGGACTGCAGAAAGTCTGTTTTTATGAATACAAAGCCAAGAGGAACCAAGAACACAGTGGGGATTGGACCTGGGTTGGTTCAAGCTTCATTAAAGTTGTGATGTTCTCTTTCCCTGTGGGTGTTCTTCTCTTTTTAGAGTTTATTTTTAAGTAATCTCTACACCCAACATGGGGCTCAAACTCATAACCCTGAGAATCAAGAGTTGCATGCTCTATCACTGAGCCAGCCACGCCCCAGGTATTCTGATGATGAAACACTTTCTTTATGATAATGGCAAAGATCACATGCAAGAAAAATAACAATTAGTAACAAAGCCACAGGTAATCTAGCTAACTAAACCTTGGAGGTAGTGCACTTTTGGAAGTGACATGACTACAGATAAGAGTAGTATCATGAGGAAAATGATTTCTGGTTATAAAAAGGATTATCTACATCCTGTAGGCTCGAGAGAGCTTTAGATACTTCGAAACTGCTGTCTTTCTCCCTGTCTTTGGCCAAAGTTGTTTTTTTGTTTTGTTTTTTTAAAAAGATTTTATTTATTCATGAGAGACACAGAGAGAAAGGCAGAGACATAGAGGGAGAAGTAGGCTCCTTGCAGGGAGCCCGATGCAGGACTTGATCCCTAGACCCAGGATCACTCCCTGAGCCCAAGGCAGATGCTTAACAGCTGAGCCAGGCATTCCTCTTTGGCCAAAGTTAATGAAAATAAAGAATCATTTGCTTGCATATTCTTATTGTCAGTTCTTTTTTTTTTTTTTAAGATTTTATTTATTTATTTATGAGAGACACACAGAGAGAGACAGAGGCAGAGACACAGGCAGAGGGAGAAGCAGGCTCCATGCAGGGAGCCTGATGTGGGACTCGATCCCAGGTCTCCAGGATCACGCCCAGGGCCGAAGGTGGCGCTAAACTCCTGAGCCACCCGGGGCTGCCCTCACCAGTTGTTTCATTGACGCCACTGCCTGGAAGCAAAGCCCAGGAACCTAGAACTAGGAAATGATGGGAGTTTTGACTCCTGTTGAGCCAGGTAAATTGATTTGGGACTGGTGTAATTGAGCCTACTACTCCGAAGTGGATGGTAGAAGATAGGGGAGTCAACACAAAGTTGGCTTCAGGCATAACTGAATCCAAAGGTTCCAACAATGTCATTAGTCCTGTTTCCGTATCTCCAGCTCTGCTTATCTCTTGAAGTTTCATTCTGGGCTTCTCCAGTCCCAGATGCCTATATCCCCAGCTTAGCAAATCCAACTAAGAGGACAGTCTATCCCAACAATTCTAACCAAAAATTCCGATATGTTCTGGTGGGTCACATATACATCTCTGAAACAAGCAAGCAAAGACACTGAGGAAACAGAACTCTGGCTGGCCTGCCCTGGTCACTTGCACACATCTGTCATAATGGTCATGTGAGAGTTCAGCCCCACCTGAGATACCGGGACTGGGTTCCTTACAGGAAAGAAGAGTTCTAATATAAAGGGTCGTGAAACCAGACTGTTAATAACAAGAGATATCCACTGTAGGTTCATTTACCTATCATTTACTGATTGATTAAAATCTTGTCCTTTTGTGCTAATCAGCACGGTCCCTAACAGGGGTTACAACATTCAATATAAAGCATTCTAAACTTTTGGAATGAATGTTGAACTGATTTTTTTTTGTATAATTTCTTTTTAAGATTCTTTCTAAGTAATCTCCATACTCCATGAACTCACAACCCCACAAGAGCTGCATGCTCCACTGACTGAGTCAGGCGGGTGCCCCTGTGCTACATCATTTTAAGTAAGTTTTAATTTGGTGTGATAATAGTACCAGCAGAAATGATTCTATTATAGTTTCCTGGTGGAAGTTTCTTGTTCAAAATCTGTTTGAAGGAGGCGCCCACCCTGTAGCTAGGACCTTCCATGTAAATTCTGCTTTTCTGCTGCTCCAATCCTACAAGGCACTTGGTAGGTGTGATTTGATCCACCCACCCAGCAATTAAGATAATGCCCCCATTCCACTCTGTCCTTTCCTACCTGGGTCTCAAAACAGCACTGATATGTGCTCAGTCCAACAAAGTATCACGAGAAAGTTTCAGCTTCTGATTCTAACACTTCTTTTTGCAGGGATCTAATGAGTGCACAGGACCCAGTGTGTTGGGGTAGAGTAGAGGTAGAGCAGTGAGAAGCCGTGCCTTCTGCACTGTTCTTCCAGATTCTTTCTCCCAATCTTCTCTCTTTTCCTTTCTTTCTCAACCTCCAAATTCCCCAAGTCTCCGAACATACCTCACTAAGAGTCAAACACTCCTGTATTTGTTAACAGATTCAAATATATGCCCCAGAACAGGAGAAGGTCTCCCTCTCTGCCAAAGCTTAGGTCCACCAGATCACCTGCCGCTCAGACAGATTGCTTTTCAATGTCATTGAGATTTTCAAAAAATCATCTTAAATCATCTGTACTAGTGGAACAAAAACAGAGTGGCTATATAAATGTTGACAATGGTTTTATTCTTTCCCAATCTTACAGGGTTAGAGTAGCTTACACTATATTATATACTTGCTCTATTACTCAGTACATGTTCATAAGTGAGGTTCTATTTCTTGTGCTCACATCTATTATATAAGAGAAGAAGTGCTGTAAAGTATCCTGCAAATGTTAGATGTTGTAATCCCTAATACATTTTTTTTATAACACTGGGCATTGTCAAAATATTTTCAGTAACTTTCCCATTGAAGCCACATACATTAAGTTCTTACTCAAATCATGGGGATCAATGATGAAATAATTCTGAATTCATTTTTTTTTTCTTGTACAAAGTTTCTTCTGAAATCAGTGGCAATTCTGATTGTGGGCTAGCTCCAGGCAGCATTCTGCAGAATGACAATCATGTCCACTATTAATGGGTCATTGTGTCCTTCTTCCCCAACTGAATCATATATCAGTTTGGCTTCCTTGACTGGGTGGCTCAGTCAGTTAAGCACCAGCCTTCGGCTCAGGGCATGGTCCTGTGGTCCTGGGATGGAGCCTCACATCCACCCTCTCCCTCTGCCATTCCCCTGCTTTGTGCTTTCAGGCTCTCTCTTAAATAAATAAATAAATAAATAAATAAATAAATAAATAAATAAATAAATCTTTTAAAAAATGATATTGCAGTCATCTAAATAAAGTTTCTTTTGATGATATGACTATCATAGGAAGGTAAAACCTATCTCTTGGCATTTGTAATGACATGGATGGAGCTCAAAAGTATAATGCTAAGCGAAATAAGTCAGTCAGAGAAAGACAAATACCATATGACTTCACCGATATGTGGAATTTAAGAAACAAAACAAATGAGCAAAGAGGGAAAAACCGAGGGAGAGACAAACTAAGAAACAGACTTTTAACTATAGGGAACAAACTGATGGTTACCAGAGGGTAGGGGAATGGGAGATGGGGGTGATTAGGATTAAGTAATACACTTATGATGAGCACTGGGTGATGTATAGAATTGTTGAATCATTACATTATATACTTGAAACTAATATAATACTGTATATTAACTAACTGGAATTAAAATAAAAACTTAAACAAATAACAAAAAAAAGAAAATCATCTCTAATAATGAAATGTATAATATTTTTAAAGATTAAAACTCCTTAGAAGAGTTTACGAATTTTAACAATACTCAATTTTAACTCTCTTAATGTTTTATTGCAAAAATATTTTTAAAAGTTATTTACTTATTTTAGAGAGAGAGAATGAGATATCATGAGCAAGTGGGGCAGAGGGAGGAGAAATCCAAGCAGATTCGGTGCTGAGTGAGAAGCCCAACTCAGGGCTCAATCCATAACCCTGAGATCACCACCTGAGCCAAAACCAAGAATCAGGTGCTTAACTGCACCACGCAAGAACCTCTTTTTGCAAAAATATTAAAAAGAATGTTTAAAAGCTTCAATAACTTCATCACTCTAGTAAAGATGTCTTTTTAGTTTTTCTAAATTTCCTTCCACCTTTATCTGTATGTGCAAATATATTATATAACTGTGATCACAGAACATGCACTATATAGAGAGTACATCTACTAATGATTCTTAACTAGAGAAGATTGCCTTGCAGGGGACAGTTGAGAATATCTGGAGATATTTTTAATTGTCCCTACTAGGGGCAGGTAGGGGCTACTGGCATCTATTGGGTTTCCAATAGATGAACAAAAAGACTACAGTATACAGCTCCCTCTCAAAAAAAGAATTATCCAATCCAAAATGTCCATAGTGGCAAGGTTGAGAAACCCTGTACACACACACATTTGTATTATACTTTTAACAACTATTGTATCCTTTTTTATTTTTATAAAATTTTTATAATTATCACTTATATCATCTAGCTGGCAATCATTATTTAGGTAATGATGTCCCCACTCTTAGATATAATGTTATGAGCATCTTCATACATATGGCTTCTATATTAGTTTGAATTAAATTCCCATGAGTAAAATTACCTTAATAAAGGGTATTATAGATTTTATTTTATTTTATTTTATTTTATTTTATTTTATTTTATTTTATTTTATTTTACAGAGGGAGTGGAGGAGGGGCAGAAGGAGAGAGACAGAATCTCAAGCAGAGTGTGGAGCCTGACACAACAGTTTGATCTCACAACCCTGAGATCAGGACCTGAGTTGAAATCCAGAGTCTGATGTTTAACTGACTGAGCCATCTAGGCACCCCAGGGTATTATAACCTTAATGACTCTTAAAACTGGTATACATAACTTAACAAACATTAACTTTGGCAAAATACATTAATTATTATCAGTTTATCAAAGAGAATTAAAATTTGCCTTTAACCACAGTTTTTTTTTTTTTTCCCACAGTTTCTAATGCTATAATTTTGTAAGTGGGAAGTGATGGTGCCGAGAGAGGATTATATCTGACAGCTTTGGCTTTTTGAATATACAGTGATATTTGAGGGGCAAAGAGGATATCTCTTTACCCAATTTATATTTGCCACTGTTTTTTTTTTAAGATTTATTTATTCATGAGAGACACAGAGAGAAAGAGGCAGTGACATAGGCAGAGGGAGAAGCAGGCTCCCCATAGGGAGCCTGACATGGACTCGATCCTGGATCCTAGGATCACACCCTGAGCCACTCAGGCATCCCTGCCACTGTTTCTTGAAGTATCACATAAGTGGGGAGGGGTAATCCTGTATTTTAGCCTTCATTAAGAATAGAAGTACTGACATAGACACAGAGAAGTGTGACAGTGTCCTATTCATCTTCCTTTCCTTAGTGCCTACCATGGGGTCGAGTAGGGGTACACTATAAAGTTATATGCATGATCAATATTTGTTAGATGGACAGATGGGGTAGGAGTAGTCACTTGAAGCAACTAGCTGAATGTGACTGACTTTACTGGGGCAGATGACAGCATAGAAAGCATTGTGTTCCCATAAAACCAGTAGCACTCATAGTGGCATTTGGTTCCTAGTTCTCATTACACTTAATGATTTAGATTGTTGCTCCTGCTAGCACAGCTTCTAGGAATATCTGCTAAAGTTGGTGGTAGAGTCAAGATATTGAAGATCTGGGGACAAACAACATGCCTCTTTCTCTTAGCCAGGACGAAAAAACACTCTCTAGTAAGATAATACTTGTTTTTGTTTAATTCAACAGGGATACAAAGGCACTAACAAATTAATGAACTGATTGATGAATTTTTAATAACTAGGGAATAGTGTATATGCCACAAAATTGAAAAGTATAAAAGAATATGTGAAGTATTCTTTCAAGCTGTGGTCTCCAGCAATCCTGTTTCCCTCCCTGGAGGGTCTACCAGAGATATGTTAGGTATAGGCTAGAAACTGCCATCACCAAGAAATCCCAAAATAAGGCATAAAAGCAAAATGGAAGTTTGCCTTTCTCATGTAACAGTCTGGAAGTATGTGGTTCAGGCTGGGGAGTGACTTTGCTCCACAAAACTCATCCAGGGACCTAGTGCCTTCAGTCTGGTTGCCCTGCCATCTCTTACATGTTCTGCTTGGTAGAAGCTGATTCAGTCCCATGTCTATACTCTAGGATGCAAGAAGGGAAAGAGAACATAGAGGGCAAACCATTTCTTTTTAAGCAATGACACAGCAGTTCCACCAACCTCTCTGCTCATATTTCATTGGCAAGAACTTTGTCACAAGGTCACACCTAGCTGCAAGGGGAGCTGGGAACGTAGTTTTTAGTCAGGTGACTGTAAGACCAGCCCAAAATGCAGAGAAGAATTGATGTAGTCGTTGTTGGTATCTCAAAGTAAGAATTGGGTGCCTGGGTGGCTCAGATGGTTGAGTGTCCAACTCTTGGTTTCAGCTCAGGTCGTGATCTCAGGATTGTGTGATGGAGCCCTGCATTGAGCTCTGCACTTGGTGGGGCATCTGCTTGGGATTCTCTCCCTCTGTCCCTCCTGCCCTGCTGCTCGTATTCTCTAAAATAAATAAAATCTTAAAAACAAAACCACCCACTAATAATCCTTTTTACCAGGTGGTAATGATGTCAACTGGATTATGAATCATTGAATCTCAGTATTTTTTTTTATTTATTCACGAGAGACAGAGAGAGACAGAGAGAGAGAGAGAGAGAGAGAGAGAGAGGCAGAGACAGGCAGAGGGAGAAGCAGGCTCCACGCAGGGAGCCTGACGTGTGACTCAATCTCGGGTCTCCAGGATCACACCCCAGGCAGAAGGCGGCGCTAAACCGCTAAGCCACCAGGGCTGCCCTCTGTCTCAGTATTTTTTTTTTTAAAGATTTTATTTATTTATTCATAGAGACACAGAGAGAGAGAGAGAGAGGCAGAGAGAGAAGCAGGCTCCATGCAGACAGCACGACGTGGGACTCGATCCAGGGTCTCCAGGATCACACCCTGGGCTGCAGGCGGTGCTAAACCGCTGCGCCACCGGGGCTGCCCTCTGTCTCAGTATTGAATTGTGATGCTGGAATGTCACAACTAGATCCTTTCAAAATACCAAGACTAAAGTAAACAGAAATCAATACAGGCCTGATACTTCAACCCATTTCATTACTAGATTATTTGTCCTTTTTTTTTTTTTTTTTTTTTTTTTTTTTTTTTTTTTAAGGAGGCTCTCTGCCCAGTGTGGGGCTTAAACTCAAGACCCTGATATCAAGAGTCGTATGCTCTACTGACTGAGCCAGCCAGGCACTCCAAGATCATTTATCTTCTTTAACTCATTCTTCTCTTTCTTTTATTTGAATCTGGAGGTGACTGGCAATCGTCTTTCCCAACAACACTGGGCACACTTAATCTTTTAAAGTTGTGGAAGTGGGTGAAACTTACCTTTGTTGATCTCAGTTCTTCACCCTCTTACACTGAGCATACAATAGCTATGGTGTCCCAACCATTCAGAACCCCACATCAAGGGCACACATGGTTGCTCTCCATGTAAGGCTAATGGCTACAACATTTTCTCTCTTCTTATCCAACAAATACACCTTTAGTGTTCCACTTACACCTGGTTGATAAGGCTGAAAAGCTGGGGGCTGAGAAGGAATTTAAGGAGTGGTTGAAATGTTGCTGCTTGTGAAAAGAATTCAATTTGACTATGTAGAACTATTGCCTCACCTATTTTAAAAGGCCTAGAGTTTGTTTTACTGTCTGTAGGACCAAAATAAATAAATAAATAAATAAATAAATAAATAAATAAATAAATAAATATATTCTGTGTTTAAATTGCAAACATTGGCATCCATGAAGAAACAACTCCAAATATCATTTTTATAAATTGCCACTTCTTTTCTGAAACAAAAACAAAAACAAAACAAAAACAAAAAAACATTGCACAATATAGAAATAATCAAGCAGATGGACTTTTCTCTCTTCTCCCTTCCTATGGTCATTTTGATGTCATTAGCAGAAGAGCTGAAGCCATCTTTTATCTTTTTTTTTTTTCTTTTTCTTTTTTTAGTGCACATGTGCATGGGGGGGTTGGAAAGGGGCAAGGGGTGAGAGAGCAAGAGCAAGAGAGACTTTTTTTAAAGATTTTATTTATTTATTCATGAGAGACACAAAGAGAGAGAGAGGCAGAGATACAGGCAGAGGGAGAAGCAGGCTCCATGCCAGGAACCTGATGTGGGACTCGATCCCAGGTCTCCAGGATCACCCTGGGCTGAAGGCAGCGCTAAACCGCTGAGCCACTGGGGCTGCCCGGGAGAGAAATACTCTTAAGCAAGCTCCATGCCCATGCCCAGCTCAGAGTCCAAGACAGGACTCCATCTCATGACCCTGAGACCATGACCTGAGCCAAAATCAAGAGTTGGACACTTAACTGAGCTGCTCAAGTGCCCTATTACTATCTTTTCTCACTGTAAATCTTCATTATAAGGGTTGACTTGGTGATATGTAAGTTGACTATAGCTATCTTTAGTTCTCTTTAAAAAAAATTTTTTTTTAAAGATTTTATTTATTCATGGAGACACAGAGAGGGAGACAGGGAGACAGAGACATAGACAGAGGGAGAAGCAGGCTCCTCCCAGGGAGCCCGATGTGGAACTCTATCCTGGACCTGGGATCACACCCTGAGCCAAAGGCAGATGCTCAAACACTGAGCCACCCTGGTATATCCTTCTCTCTCCCTTTCTCTCTCTCTCTCTCTCTTTTTTTTTTTAAGATTTATTTACTTATTTTTAGAGAGAGTGAGTAGGGAGAGGGGCAGAGGGAGAGGTAAAAGGGAATCTTAAACAGACTCCATGCTGAGTGCAGAGCCTGATGCGGGGCTCAATTCCACAACCCTGAGATCATGACCTGAGCTGAAATCAAGAGTTAGATGTTCAACCAACTGAACCACCTGGGGAACCCCAAGCTATCTTTAGTTCTCTAAATGTGTTGCAGGAATAGTTAATATTAAAAAAAAAATCTGCTACTAATAAAGGATTCCGAAAAGACTACATGTATTGGCCAATATTTGACAAAGACTCAATAACAGACATATTTATTCAAAGACTGCAATGCTTCCCACATCACAGCACATGTAGAAAATATTAGTACTCGTATGGCACACTGATGGAAGTTGGAGCCAATCAGCCTTGAAACTGCCTGCACCTGGCCTCATCTAGCTGTCCCAAGGGTTGAAGGGAATCATTGCCTTGGCACAATCCATTCTTTTGGCAGCTGAGTTGGAGAAGACTTATCTAAAATGCTGGTATCCAAAATGTAGTCTTCACATCAGCAGCAGCAGCAGCACCTGGGGGCTTGTTAGGAATGCAAAATTGGGGGCGCGTGGGTACCTCAGTCAGTTAAGCATCTGATTCTTGATTTCAGCTCAGGTCGTGATCTCAGGGTCGTGAGATCAAGCTTCACATCAGGCTCCATGTTAGGCATGGAGCCTACCTAAGATTCTCTCTTTTCTTCTCCTGCCCCTCCCAACACTTTCTCTCTTATATATATAAAGAAAAAGAAAGAAAAAAGAAAGAAAAGCATTCCATTAATACTCTCAATTATTCTTTAAGTATTTTAATACTTCTGGCTTAAACTAACTGGAATGAATTCTGTTCTCTGAAATTCAACTTTGATTCATATAGTCAGCTGTTTTCAGGACCATACATGTATTCACTGATTTATTTAGCCAGTATTTATTGAGGGTCTTCTCTGAACCAGTGTTTATATATATTACATATCTATATATAATTAAAAATTATATTCCTTTTTTTCTTTAAAGACTTTATTTATATATTCATGAGAGAGAGAGAGAGAGAGAGAGAGAGAGAGGCAGAGACACAGGCAAAGGGAGAAGCAGGCTCCATGCAGGGTGCCCGACGTGGGACTTGATCCTGGGTCTCCAGGATCACACCCTGGGCTGAAGGCGGCACTAATCCGCTGAGCCACCCGGGCTGCCCCAAAATTATATTCCTAAGAAAGTAGTCCCATCCAAATAGGACAGAAAAATTAAAAGTTCCAATGCCAAACTAATCCCCATAAATAACAGTCCATATGTCCTCATTGATATACTGGAAAGAAGATGGGAATTGAGAGACAAAAGATTAGTTTTTCTGAACATTGTCAAAAGGAGACAGTAAGGACTTGCTCTACTTCAATGTTTCTGTGAGAATCAAATCAGGCAATGTATATGAAACTGCTTTGTACATAGTAAAGTTCTATGCAGTGCTATTTATTTATAATTAGTAATAATAGTAAATTTATTCTATGGACTTTTAATATAGGATGCTTATGATAGCACCTTTAAAAAATACTTTTGTTTGCTTTATTCTCAATTCAGTGGAAATTCTGATGATCGTGTAATGGCATTCTTTTTTTAAAGATTTATTTGAGAGAAAGAGCACAAATGGGAGGAGGAGCAGCAGAGCCAGAGGGAGAAGCAGGCTCCTCACTGAGCAGGGAGCAGGACGTGGGGCTTGATCCCAGAACTCTGGGATCATGACCTGGGCCAAAGGCAGACACTCAGCTAATTGAGCCACCCAGGTACCCCAATGTAATGGCATTCTTAGAGATAAGTCAGAGAGTGACTACTTTGTGAGAAGAATTTTCACGTTTGAAAAATATTCACAATAAGAAATCTTTCGATAGATGTGCTTCATTTAATACAATTGGTTGACAAATTTAAATCATACACATTTTGGTATATCTAGTGTACAAAATATAGCTTAGTTGGCTGAAAAATGTAATTATATCTTTTAAATGATCTCATTTCAAATATGGGTGAGGAGCAAATCAAATTATGGATAAATCTTTGAGACATATACATATACCTAAGTTGCACAACTTACATGTTTTATGTGCTTCCTTTTCTTAAGCTAGGAGAAGGAGAGCTTAACTCAGACCAACAAGTGTCTAGTCAGTGGCTACCATGTACAATGTTGTAGGTGATGAGAACACAAAAAGATGAATAAGATACGGTCCTATGCTACAGTCCAGTCCAGCATATCCAAAGCAGCAGCCAGTTGTACATGTGGCTATTGGTTACTTAAAATGCAACTAGTAGGGGGATCCCTGGGTGGCTCAGAGGTATGGCGCCTGCCTTTGGCCCAGGGCGCAATCCTGGAGCCCCGGGATCGAGTCCTGCGTCGGGCTCCCGGCATGGAGCCTGCCTCTCCTTCTGCCTTTGTCTCTGCCTCTCTTTCTATGTCTATCATAAATAAATAAAATCTTTTTAAAAAAATGTGACTAGTATGACTCAGAAATAGAATTTTACATTTTCTTTAATTACAACTAATTTAAATGTAAATAGCCATGTGTGACTAGTGGCCACTGCACTGGATGGCACAGGTCTAGCCAAACTCAATAACTGATTTGTGGTTAGGCTGCATGGGCCAAACACTTTTGTCTTTTTTTTTTTTCTTCTTTTCTTGTCTTAAAGATGATCTATTGATTTTCTGATCTTAGGGGTAGTGGTGGAGGAAACTGCCACAATAATTTCGGAAAGTACATAGTATCAAGGGAAACGATTATACAATTCTGTTAAAAATCCATTCCATTTGATTCAAATGCCCCCTAACATATTCAGAATGCAAAGACATTGCCAGGCCGAGAAAGCTGAAGGTGGGAAAGGTAAATTAAAAAAAAAAAAAAGGGGGGAATCCCTGGGTGGCTAAGCGGTTTAGCGCCTGCCTTTGGCCCAGGGCGCGATCCTGGAGTCCCACATCAGGCTCCCTGCATGGAGCCTGCTTCTCCTTCTGCCTGTGTCTCTGCCTCTCTCTCCCCCTATGTTTACCATGAATAAATAAAATCTTAAAAAAAAAAAAAGGTCTAAAAACCTAGTTTATGTGTTCTCTTTAGTATTCCTTGTCATTTTTAGTGGTTGCAGCATCAAAGATCGGGAAAAACAATGAGTGAATTAGTAACTTTCTTACTAAGGAAACTTCCTTGATGGGGTGAAATGGGGTGTTTCCAAGAAGTTTTTATTTTTCTTAAGTTAAAAAAGAAAAGAACCAAGAGCTCTACTTAACAAAAAGGCACTAAATACTGATTACTCCCAATTATTTCATCTTCTATACCATTGGGAATGATCCGTAGCACTTAGTACCATTTTGTTAAGTGTGAGCAACTACTTGTTAATCTTTATATTTTCATGTCAGTGAATTTACTTTGATAAATTCTATTTGCTCTCAACTGGGGATAGAAATGCTACGATTTTACTCTTCTTGCTTATTAAAAAAATTTTAAAGATGTCTAAAGCACTCTCAATTCACAGGAGTTAGAAGTGGAAATAATTTAAGTATTATTTCTAAGATTAAGTGGCTACCACTATGATGGTAAGAATCTGAATTTTACCCATCATTATTTAGTATCTGAGCTAGTCCTCTAAAGTAAATCTATTTTATTTTTGCTGACTTATCACAACTTTTTTTTTTAAAGAGGCATAATAAGGTAGTAGTTCCAGCCCCAAAGCAGATGTGCATGATGATAATGCCCAAAAGAGAATACCACTGTGGTTACACTTGACTACACAGCGAGCTAATAGTGCTCAAGCACTTCCTACAGGGTGCATCCACTTGGAACTGTGGCTTTTCACCATAACAAACCAAATGTAGATCAAATTAAAGGGGTTAGCTTGGGTACAGGACAGAGTGTCCTTTCTTGGGGGATCTCTGTCAAACACAGAAGTGATATCATCACAAGCATACTTGGGATTTGACAGTTTCATAGGAACTAATTGATTTGTCTCTGTCTGGGCTTTGTGTTAAACAGGTCTTTTTTTTTTTTTTTTAAGTTTTTATTTATTTATTCATGGGAGACACAGAGAGAGAGGCAGAGACACAGGTAGAGAGAGAAGCAGGCTCCATGCAGGGAGCCCGACATGGGACTCGATCCCGGGACTCCAGGATCACACCCTGAGCCAAAGGTAGATGCTCAACCGCTGAGCCACCCAGGCATCCCTGTGTTAAACAGGTTTTTGTTGTTGTTGTTGTTAAACAGGTCTTAATGAAAATATACCTCTATAGTTCCAATTCTTTGGAAATGTGGCTCACAAATAAGGTGTGCATAAGGGTTTTATTTGATTTTGAAAAAGCTGAGGCAGAAAACAAAGTTTTGTATATTCAGTCAAATAGTTGCAATATTGGAAATTGAGTTTGGGTATGAAAAGTTCATAGTTTGCATCGCCAGTTGTTCATATGATGTATCCATCAGAAAATAAAGATACTTCTCTATTGATTTCTGAGCCTTTTCTATAGAAATTAAATTTAAAAATGAACACTAAAACAGCTTTGTTTGTAATTTCTTATGGAAGCCAATTAAATTTCCTTATACTAATAAAAATGATGAAAACTATAATCTATTCATCCCTTTCTAGAATTACTACTACATAAGCCCTGGTAGAAATTAGTGAATAAGTTAGTATCATGATAAGTGAGTATAAGATCTGTGTTTGTGGCAGTAAATTTAAAAAATTATTCTTCTTGATGAGTACTGGATCTGGAATCAGATAGCTTGGGTTCTAATTCTTACTCTCTGGTTGGCTTGGTCTTTACGGCAGGTCCTCCTTAACCCTTCCTGGATTGTTTAATTGTAAAATGGGCAAAGTAATAATGCCTGTAAGAGGGCTTCTGTCAGAATTTGCTGACATGACCTGTATAGTGGCTAGCATAGTACCCAGCACACTGTGAATGGCTGTTATTACATGTGTCTTGTTTCCTTGACTTGACTGCAAGCTTTGAGAAGGCAGGGATGATTTCATATAGTTTTCTGGTCCCTTCATCACTTAGCACACTATCTTATAATTTTTTTTTACAGATTTATTTACTTATTCATGATAGACATAGAGGCAGGAGGAGACACAGGAGGAGGAAGCAGCAGCCTCCATGCTGGGAGCCCAACGTGGGACTCGATGTCGGGACTCCAGGATCAAGACCTGGGCCAAAGGCAGGCGCTAAACAGCTGAGCCACCCAGGGATCCCCCACTATCTTATAAATTACACTCAGTACTGAGATTTAAAACTAAATAGCAACTCAGGGTTAGATTATAAAGGACCTTGACTATCAGTTTCCAGTTTCCCCAGGGCTGCTCTAGACCTGTCTCCCATTCTAGTAGAGCCTCTGAATCCACTTTGAGTTGTGGTAATGGTAGTTCATGGCTGTTTCTTATCCTAATCAAGAGCATCCAATCCAATCAAGCATTCAGACAATCAGCCAAAGGCCTGAGGCTAGATGTAGTGCAAAAGAAATTCCAGATGGTCAGGGCATTTAGGAGCTGTTACTGGGTTTCTTAGGCATTTCTGGCTCCTGGGAGGTGTGTAATTTATCTCATTTAAGTTAAATCATGCAGAGTATAATTTATACCCTCCTTCTTTAGCTCTTCTCATGGTAGAGTGATTAGCTAGCTAGCATTCTCCTTATCGAAGGACTTGTCACTGAACAACTTATCAGCAATAAGCTCACAGATAACCTGTGGTCAATGTACAGATCGATGTCCTTTAAACAGACTATGTTTCACGTCTTCAGGTTTTTTTTTACTGAGCAGTTTGATGTGACCTATTCCAAAAAAGAACCAAGTTTCATGCTGGTACATATTCCTTCCCACCTTCTGTTAGTAAACAGAGTATAACTGCAAGGTTTCGCAAGGCTGGGTTTCCTTCTGGATTGGCGTGAGACTTGAATTTTAACCTGGTATAATCTAGGAGTTGGAGGTAGGCTTTGAGAATATTTTCACTATCACTATAAAATATTTGGAAAGTTTGGATAAGGCCTTCTTTCTGGCTCTTTTCATTCTTCCCAATGCTCTGTCGGTAATATTTCCTCATGTGGCCAGCACTGCAGCTCCCTCTTTGGTATTTCTTTTGTCTACTTCCATTCTATCTTAATCTAAAAAATAAATTTCTAACATTTTTTTAGTTCTGTCAGTGTACACTTGCAGCTGCACACAAATTTGATTATAAGCTCTATGGTGCTGTGAAAAGCTTGCATTTTTCCCCCCCAAAATGACAGGCAGTGTAAATTATAAAGTAAAAAACAGTGTGTGTTAAAGCACTGCCAGCAATAAATAAAAATGGCTTTTTTGGAGGAAATAACTTTGGAAATGAGGGAGAACAAGGTGGGAGGAGGAAACAATCCACAAGGTTAGGAAAGGAAGAGCCACATTTAGAAGAGCATGGAAGGATAAAGACAATGGAAACACTTAAGGGTCTCTATCCCAGGCAACCCTCCGGGGGTTAAGTCACAGAGGGCAGTTAGGTTGGATTAGATTTGCTAGTTTCTCTCCTGACAGATACTGGACCTTTATTTCCCAAGGACCACTCACTCCGCATTGTTGAGTATCTAACTTATGCCAGGGATCTGCACAGCAGGTGAGGAAAAAAACAAAAAAACAGCACAGTTCGTCTTCAAGCGTTTCTAGTCTTTAAAACAGAACACCCTAAGAGGTGAAGTATAAAGGGCCCTGCAAAAAAGAGAGAGAGAGACAGAGAGAAAGCAGCAAGTAGAAGCTTGGAAGAGTCCTCGGGGCTCCACGAACGAAAGGAGTCCTGGCCCGAGGGAGAAACAGAATTTTCCTAAGTTTCTGTATCTTTCAAAAATAAACGATAACGTTGAAACAGATTCATCAGCCCGAGAGCAAAGGGTTGGGATGAAGGATGACATATCGCACGGAAGATCTAAAACCCAGGAATTTACACACAGCAGTCCCCCCTAAGTGTCAGGAAAGAGAGGCCTAGATGACAAACGCTATCACGGGTCGCACTGACGTCCACCTGCGCCTTGCTAAATGTAGACCGCTGATCTCGAAATATCTAGTGAGGGGCGGGGAGAGGGTGCACCCACTCTCATCCGATTTTGCACACAACAGAGAGGGAGAGAGAGAGAAGCCTACTTTCATGGTTCCAAAAACCCTCTCCTCCCGTCGGCCTCTGTAGTTTTTAAGGGCTGTGCGAGCTCTCTCTGCAGGGAGTTTAGAGGTTTTCCCCACCCTCTTGTCAAGAGAATAAGAGCATTTAAATTAGCGGGAGGGCGGTTAACACCCGCAGCCCCGGCTCCCCTGCACGCCTCGAGGCCCGCTGGGGATCCCTCCACGCCCGGCTCCGGCGCGCGAGAGAATCCAGCGGCGCTAACGGCCGCCGCGCAGCAACGGCTCCCGGGCAGCGCGCGGCGAGCGTTGCGCGCTCGGGACTCGCAGGCCAGCGGCGAGTCGGCCCGGCGCAGGGAGGAGGGCGGGGCCGAGCCGTGGGCGGCTCTTGACGAACAGTCCGTGCGGCCAATTGGAAGCGCGGTCGACTTTTCCGCCTGCCAATGGGGAGCGGGGCCCAGGCCGGGGGGCGCTTCCCGCGGGCTGCGGCTGGATTCGATCCTGCGCGGCGGCCGCGAGGGCGGGGGCGGAGGCTCGGCCTGGGCGGCGGGGAGCGGATTAGGGGAGGAGGGAAGACCGGAAGCCACGGCCGCGTCCCCATCCTTAGATTCGCTCCCCGGGGCTGGAAGCAGAGACGGAGGAGGAGGGAGAGGCTGAATGTGGGCTCCGTAATAAAGGGGAGCGGCCGCTCCGGAGCCTCCTCCTGGGCCGCCCCCCGCCCCCCGCATCCCGCCCGCCCTCTGCGCCCGCCCGGCTCCCGCGGCCCGCCCGGCAGCGCGGCCCTTCGCTCGAGAGGCTCGGCCAGTGGCGGGGACGGCCGGCGGCGTCCGAGGCCCGCGCCCCGCCGCCACCCCCACCCGCTCGCGCGCCCGCCGGTCCCTCCGGCCGCCGCCATGTCCTCCTCCTCCTCCTCCCCCAGGGAGACCTACGAGGAGGACCGCGAGTACGAGAGCCAGGCCAAGCGCCTCAAGACCGAGGAGGGGGAGATCGACTACTCGGCCGAAGAGGGCGAGAACCGCCGGGAAGCGACGCCCCGAGGCGGGGGCGATGGCGGCGGCGGCGGCGGCGCCGGCCGGAGCTTCTCTCAGCCGGTAACAAAGCGCGGCGCCCCGTCCGCGGTGCCTGGCGGCTCCCGGGGAAGCAGGGCCGGGCGGCGGGGCCCTCCGCGCGCCCGGGGCCCCCTCCCTGCTGCTGCTGCTGCTGCTGCTGCTGCTGCGCGGGGCCGGCCGGGATTAGCCTGTCTGCCCTACCTGTTTCGCGCATCCCGACCGCGAATCCGGCTCCGGCCTGGCCGCAGGCCCCGCGCGCGCGCGCGCTCGTCCGCCGGCCCCGAACTCGGGGAGGGGAGCCGGGCGGGCGCGGGGGCGGGGGCGGGGGCGGCGGGGCGGCGTTGCTTGCGCGCCCGGGGGACTCCCGAGCGCCGCTCGAGCGCCGCTTGCTCTTTGTTAGTTCAACTCCGCCGGCGGGCGTCGGCGCGACCCTCGGTCTCCGCCTCCTGCCGCCGAGCCCGCAGCATCCGCGCGCCCGGCTCGGCCGCAGGACGGTTTGCGTGGGTTCGGCCGGGGTCCCTCTCCGCCTGGGCCCCGAGCACAGCCGCCACCCGCTGACAGGTCGCGCCCCGGCGCTCGCACCCCAGTTCTGGAGGTTTAATTTCAAAATGTTCACTCTTGGCAGGCATGGCGCGCGCGTGCATGCCTTTTTCCAAAAAAAAAAAAAAAGTGTTGGTAAGGTCTTAACACCGCCCTTGTTTTTAAGTAAAATCGTAAAATCGCCTTAGTTCTTCATTGGCCGTTTGCTCGTTGCACATTTGCCCCACGAAAGGAGGAACAGAACTCTGACTGCCTTGAACACACATTCCTGCATTCTTGTTGCTCTTGTTAGCTGGAGGCAGAAGGAATGTGAACAGTCGTCTGGTCCGCAGCTAGTAGTAGTAACTCGGCTTCAGTTGCATGACTTTAAGGAAACAAAGCAAAGCAAGTTGTCGCCCTTTTTTGGGTGCCCTTAAGGGGTCTTAATAATAGCCTAGATGTCCTTCAAACATTTAACACAATTGTGATTTTTTTTTTTTGTGCACACATATTCTACTTAGGATGTTTTCACTTTTTATAAGAGGCGAATTATTTAAGTCTTTAGTAATAGTTTGAATTTTTACGTAAAAAATTCTGGTCAAGTAGTCCGTGTTAGAGTTTCCAAATACCAAACAGGTTTCAACACGTTAGAAAAAAAGGAACTTTTTCTTCTTCTAAATAAATGTCTCCTCCTGGCTAAATAATAGCTTTTGATTTTTGTGCCTAGGTATTTGGAATATTCAGAATGTAACTTGAACATGCGAATAAAAGAAATGCATGTTTTCTTAAAAGTTTCAGTTCAAAGACCATTCCACTGTGGAATTGAAACAGGAATATTGTAACTGATATTTTAGATGGATCTCATGGATCAGTGTATTTCTTTTGCCAAAAGTCTTGAGTTTTTTGCATAGCAGCATGAAATATCTCCCTTCAGTGTCTTGGAAAGATACTTTAATCTGTTTATGAAAAAATTTGTTTTGAAAAATTGATTAAACATTAGGGCAATAGTATTATTTTGGATGTTGGTAAGAAAATAATATATAATTAACATATCCAAAGTGAATTGGATCTGGCAGTGGAAATTGCACTGGGCAAGGCTTGAGGAGAGTCAGAAGTCTTAGCTAGCATACAATCTATGTGCCTTTGGGAAAGTCAGTTAACTACTACTCTTGAATTTGCTTAGTCTGTAAAATATAAAAAGTTGAATCTTTCCATACCTGATGTTGTAGTTCAGTGATTAATGTAATGCCGCTTTTAAATTACCCAGGCAGGAACTAACATATGCAGATTAAGTTAAAAATTCTAATTTTTGTTTATCTTACAGTTTTGTTTCTTAGGGGAGAGTGAATTGCTTTTATTCAACTGTAGAATGCAATACTGTACTGTGAAATCTAATGAAGGCTTATTTTTCCTGTCTTCAAACTTTTTTATTCGTGTAATTTTTGGTACTATTTTGAAATAATTGCAACTATGGAAACCTGTACATAATAAAATTTTATTAGGATAGACATTCCCTAGATAGAAGTTTAATGTCTAGTGCGTCATCAGCCAGAAATATGATAATTCATCTAACTGAAATGGGTTTGGCTCAACCTCCAGCCATAGAAGAAATAAATACCTGGTGGTCAAACTGTTAAAAACAGTAAACGTAGATTAGATACAATAATAATCAAGCTTTTCCACTCCAGTTGGAGGTTTGTAAGATGCAAAGACTTCAAAGATTTACATTATTTTGCTTTGGATAATTAAGTTTCCATGAGTGCTTTAAAAATGATTAGATTTAAAGACTGCCGTAATTAGGAAAGCAGTGATGGGGCTCCTGGGTGGCTCAATAAATGTCTGACTCTTGATTTCGGCTCAGGTCCTAATCTTAGGGTTGTGAGATCAAGGAGTCTCCCCTCAAGCTCTACGCTGGGAGTCTACTTGTCCCTCTCCCTCTGCTCCTCCCCTCTCGTGTGTGCTCTCTCTCAAATCTTTAAAAAGAAAGAAAATGAGTATTTTTATAAATACTTATAATTTAAAGATGAATTGATCATTGTGAATGATCATGTTGTTTTAAGGTGTATAGACAAATGAGTTAGGAAAAGAAGAAATGAATTTGGATATGAGAAATAAGATACTTTAGATTTATGGCTTCTTGTACTTAATTTGAAGATCAAAAATTCCTAGAGTGTTTCATATCCACTTGACTGCATTGTTGCACAAAGCTGGATTATGGAGGTTTGTGCTATGTATTATACAATTACTTTATTCTTGTAGAGTGAGTAGTCTTAAATTTAGCAGTCATGACCTTCAAGATCATATTAATGGTACATTTCTGTATCTGCTTTATTTTTTTAAAAGATTGTTTATTTGAGAGAGAGTATAAGAGAGAGAAAGCAGAGTATGAGGGGATAGGCAGAGAGAGAGGCAGGAGCAGACTCCCTGCTGAGCAGGGAGCCTGATGTGGGGGCTCAAATCCTAGGACCCTGGACCATGACCTAAGCCAAAGATAGATGCCCAACCAACTGAGCCTCCCAGGCACCCCTGTATCTGCCTTTTTTTTTTTTTGTTTTTTTAAGATTTATTTATTCGTGAAAAGCACAGAGAGAGAGAGAGGCAGAGGGAGAAGCAGGCTCCCTACAGGGAGCCCCATGTGGGACTCGATTCCCGATCCAGAGATCACACTCTGAGCCGAAGGCAGATGCTCAACCGCTGAGCCACCCAGGCATTCATATCTGCTTACTTTTAAAAAAGCAGTTTGACTTACAAATATTAGGACTTTACTTGGCAAAACCAGTTGAGGAATTAAATTGGGAGATTACATAGAAAAGATCTTTTATAAAAGACTGGTATCAAAAAACATTTATAGAGTGCTAATTCATTTTGGAGGCTTTTAAATTTTTCATTCACTGTATTGTGCCGGTGAGTAAACAGGCAAATCAGATTGTTAAAGTGGTTTGTTTGCTGATGTGAGAATTTATTTCTCAACTTTTTAATAAATAGACTTACAAGATGGCAAAATGCCAAGATAAAAATGTAGATCCTAAGATTTCCTAGTGATATATATCATATAGAGAATCTAGTTTGAATTTATGATACACTACTATACTTTAAGGATCTGAATTACAAAGATGCATAGGAATATTATGATGGCTTGTTGGATGAATGTGGGATGGGAGAGGAGATGAGGTCACTTTGTTAGCTTAGCTCCCACAGGAAAAGTTTAGAGGCTGACAGTGAGCATGGTAACTATACCCTGGGCAATAAAAAAGTTAAAGGATGTGTGCCCTGGAGGGAAGTGCCAAAGTCTTGAGGCTTCTATAGCAATAGTGTTCCCTGTCTCCTTTAGCTAAGCTGCTGTAGTAGCGTGAGGATTTTCTGGCCTGATATTAGGAAAGAAGTGAAAAGTAGTAGATTTTACTATCTTTTTTTTTTTTTTTTTAAAGATTTTATTTATTCATGAGAGACACAGAGAGGCAGAGACAGAGAGAGAGAAGCAGGCTCCCCGAGGAGGGGAGCACCATGTGGGACTCTGATCCCAGGACTCCAGGACCACACCCTGAGCTGGAGGCAGATGCTCAATTGCTGAGCCACCCAGGCGTCCCTGCTATCTTTTGGTTTTAACAAGTGACTATATTTCATCATGTTAGTACATAACAGTGAAAAGAGCTGTTAATAGAGCCATAAGCCCAACCAAGGCAGTTGTCTTGGATCTGCTACCAACATGCTTTGTGACTTAACCTCTCTGGAACTCAACTATCACATGGGGAGGTTGGATTAGATGATCACTGTGATCTCTTAATTCATCAAAAAACAATACTTGAGCACCTTTTGTGTGCTAGATGCTATTCTCACTGATGGGGATATAAGAAAAAAAATTACATATCTAAAAATCTGTGATTCTACATCTTTAGTACTTCTTTTTTTTGCCTCTATGAAATTGGATACAACTTTCAAAGCTTGCAGTTGCAGCCACAGCAACAGTTCAGGTGAGCTTAAGCAAAACAAAAAGTTGGCAGACGTGGGGAATTTTACTGGCCCATGTAACTGGAAAGCCAAGTTGTGGTGGTGGTTTCAGGCATGGCTGGATCTAGGGATTTAGGTGATGTCATTGTGACTTGATTCTGTGTGCTTTATATCTTCTGTGTAGTTATAAAGCTAGACTTACATTCTTAGCGCTAGCAAATAGAGAACACTCTCTTCCTCAGTGTCCATATGTATCCCTTCTGATCAACACTTTTAATCTTTGTTCTCCCTGCATCTAATCACTGGGCTACCTCAGAAATTGGGCAGGCATGATTGTGTGATTGAGAACACTGGTGGAATAACAAGAGTTCCAAGTGTGTGCGTGTGTGTATGTGTTTAACTAGAAGAAGGGGACGGGGCTCTAGGTAGGCAACCCAAATAATTTCTACTACACGAGCAAAATGAAGATTTTTTTAAAAAGTTATTTGAGTACGGCTGTTCTTTTTAATCATAGCTCTGTTATGTGATCAAATGTACCTAAAAACTTTAGATAAGAAAATTAAAGGGTTTCCCATATTTTGGATCTGCTGTATTTCTTTAAAAAAAAGAAAAGAAAGGGGCCCCTCGGCTCAGTCAGTTAAGTGTTTAACTCTTGATTTTGGCTCAGGTCATCATCTCAGGGTGGTGGGCTCCTGCAGCCCTCTTAAGATTCCCTATACTGACCTGCCCTTCCCCCCACTTCACTTCCTCTCTAAAAAAAAAAAAAAGAAGAAGAAAAAAGTAAAGAGGTGTAATTTATTTAGTAAGAAAAATTATGTAGTTAACTCTAAGCATAGTGTGAATTAAAAAATATTTGCAGCTGCCCCTTAAAACCCCTTTGTCTTTTGTTTGTATGAAGTATACAAAGTAAAAGAAATATAAATATCTATTGATTGTGTTTTTTTTTAATGTTGATAAATTCTAATTCATCCAGAGAATGATTACCAGCATGGAAAAGACATTTGAAATCACGTTATAAGAGGAATGACAGAAGAATCTGGAGCTGTGTAGCCTGAAGGGTATATTTAGGTGTAATTTGAACAATCATTACAAATATTTGGAAGGTTGTCATGTAGAAAAGGGAAATGTAGATAAGGGTAGGGGGTGCCATTTAATATTTCTTGAACTCTTGTTAAATAACTATATCAGGGTAGGGGGTGCCATTTAATATTTCTTGAACCCTTGTTAAATAACTATATCTTGCAACTATGCTAGACATTTTATATTTGTTGTCCCATTTATTGTAATCTTATGTGATCAGAGTTGTTTTTTTTTTTTTTAGTAGTGAAACTGAAGCTCAAAAAGTTAATTAGTCTAAGATCACTGAGCCAATGAATGTCCAAAGATTCAGACGCTGGTCTGACTTCAAAGGTCATTTTGGATACAAAACTATGGAGAGACAGATTTGGATGCATATTGTGAAGAATTTTCTAAAGATTTAATGGATTGTCTCATGAGTAGTATGTTTCCTGTCATTGGAGGTGTGTAAGGAGAAGCTAGATAATCTCTTGGCAGTTGTTCTGTGTCTGGTGTTGGGGACTGAATTATTGAATTTGAGGTTGGTCTTTTTTTTAATCCTCTAACTATATAAGAGGGCAGAAGAGGGTTGTTCAGCTGCTGTTTAGCATTTCTTGTGTTGTTAAACATGTGTTGTGCATGAAGATGTTGGGAAAACAAAGCCTAATAAGGATGTTGTGCCTGGCCTTTACTGGTTTATAATTTATAATTGTTGCTTTACTATGTGAAGAGACGTTATGGGCCCTTCCTAGTCCTCTCAGGACTCTCAGGTAGAAGCTTCATCTATACTCTCCTGAGCTTCCCTTCTCTTCAATAGAGCATGGTCTTCAATCAGCAGTAGTCAAAATTAGCACTTAAAGTTGGTATTATTAGAGTTGGTACTTGAGATAGCCTTCACGGGACTGAGAGTTTGGAATGGTTATGACTAGACTGGTCTGTAGCCTGCAAAGGGAAAAAATAATGCCTCCGTTATAGTTGACAAAGTTTGGCTAAAGAAGGGATAGGGTGATAAAAAAAAAAGGTATATGTAAAGTGCAGCAATGGCTTCATTTGCTGAGTGCTACTTGAATTACTGTTTTTAGTCTGATAAGTAATCGACAAATAGATCAGGAGGGAATCTAGATAACTAAATATTTGAAATGGAAAGACTGGACTTCTGTATGAGAAAGGTTTAAAAAAAACTGAACTGGAGAAGACATGATCAAAATGTAAATACATGGGTAGGGTAAATAATATTTATTTACCAATTTAGAAATTAGATTCATAGTATGATGCTTTAAAGAGGTAATTTTAGGGTAAGTAAAAGAAGTTGTACAGATGATTTCAGATTTCTTATCACCAGTGTATAGCATAGCTAGAGATAAGAAAATACTGATTTGAGAAAAGTTTTAGGGGGCGCCAGGGTGGGCTCAGTAGGTTAAGCAACTGACTCTTGATTTTGGCTTGGGTCATGATCTCAGGGTTGTGAGATTGAGTCCCACATCCGGCTCTGCTGTGCTGAGTGTGGAGCCTACTTAAGATTTTGCCCCTTCTTCCCCTGCTTGCTGCACATATGCTCACACACCTGTGCGCACACACTCTCTCTTTTTTTTAAAAAAAACCCAAAACAAAAAACAAAAAAACAAAAGGGGGGCGTGTGAAAATATTGTTTGAAAAGATGTCACTAATATATTGATTGGTTTTATATTTGGAAACAATCCCAGGGTTTTTTTTTCCTTTTTTTTTATTTAAACAAAGGATGAAAAAATGTGAAGTTCAAGAAAAGAGATCTAAAGATTGGAGAACTATCAAGGTAGATAAACTCATGAATGGAAGATTCATTAGTGGGGATAAGAGAAATGCAAGGGGGATATGATATATTTTCTGCCTTGAAGTTGAGATAATTGTATCTTCCCCCTAAGTATGTTTAATAGCATTAAAAAATAGTATTTTAATAGCCTTTGCCAAATCTTTTTTTAAAGATTTTATTTATTCATGAGAGACAGAGAGAGAGAGAGGCAGAGACATAGGCAGAGAGAGAAGCAGGCGCCATGCAGGGAGCCCAGCCCGATGGGGGACTCCATCTTGAGACTCCAGGATCATACCCTGGGCCGAAGGTAGATGCTCAACCGTGAGTCACCCAGGCGTCCCTATTTAATTGCTTCCAGCTTCAGAAGAATGACTTAAGTCTTGAACTGTTCCATTTAGAAAACAAATTAAATAATAATATATTAACAGCAGTTATTTTTGAGGGATTTTAAAAAATTGGTCCTATAATCCACTTCTTTGTGAGAAGATCAATTTGAAAATAGTCATATTTTTTACCATTATATTCAAGGTAGTGGTTATCCATGATGGGAAGGGAGGTAGGAGACATATTCAGATGATTGGTAGTGTTTTATTTGTTAAACCGGGTGGTGAATTAATGACTACATTGTTCTTCATACCTTATTGTAGACCTTAAATATTATATAATAAAATAATTTTCCAATTTTTTATTATGGGAAATAATCCAATTACATATGCCCTTTACCTAGTTCTTAACATTTTGCCATTTGAGATTTTATCTCTGTACATGTATATCCATACTCATATACATTTTTCCCCCTAAACTGTGAAAGTAAGTTGCACACATCATGACAATCCATCCCTAAATATATCCCAGCTTTCCTAAGAATAAGGATATTCTTTTCACATCAACATTACCATTATCATAATGGTACCTAAGACAATAAATAGTTCTGTTACATAATATAATATCCTATCTGTATTTAAATTTCTCCAATTGTCCTTAAAATATCTTTCATAGCAGTTTTTATCTGTTATAAAATGAAGACTAAGGTATTACCTTTGATTGTTGTCTCTCTTTAGTCTTAATCTAAGATCTTCCACTATTTTTTCATGCTAACTTTTTGAAGAGCCTTGGCCAATGTAGTTTTCCTTTGCACATTTACCTTCGCCAACTGATTTTTTTTTTTTTTAATTTTTATTTATTTATGATAGTCACACAGAGAGAGGGAGAGAGAGGCAGAGACACAGGCAGAGGGAGAAGCAGGCTCCACACAGGGAGCCCGACGTGGGATTCGATCCTGAGTCTCCAGGATCGTGCCCTGGACCAAAGGCAGGCGCCAAACCACTGTGCCACCCAGGGATCCCCGCCAACTGATTTTTAAGGACCGAGATGACTGTCTTATTTCTTGAAGTTTACTGTTGCATTATTTTTAGAGTAAAATTTGTTAACTTAAACTTTAAATATATGTATGGTTTAGAGCTTTTTTTCTGAATTGTTGTCCAGTTATATTTAGTAGCTTATTGATGTTAAGGTACATTTGGTTATTGAACTTTACTTGGGCAGAGTTCATTTAAGGTTGTTAATAGAGTGTTTGGTTGCATAGTATACAATCAGAATTATTCCTTTCAAACTTAGTGGTGTATAATGAATATCTACTTGACCATAGAAAAGACTCAGCATAAGCAATTCAAATGAAATTCCAAGTTATTAGTATTTGGAGAGGACTGAATTTATTTGTTGAATTTGACAGTAGTGTAAGAGAGTGGGATCCCTGGGTGGCGCAGCGGTTTGGCGCCTGCCTTTGGCCCAGGGCACGATCCTGGAGACCCGGGATCGAATCCCACATCGGGCTCCCGGTGCATGGAGCCTGCTTCTCCCTCTGCCTATGTCTCTGCCTCTCTCTCTGTGTCTCTCTGTGACTATCATAAATAAATTTAAAAAAAAATAAAAAAAAAATAGTGTAAGAGAGTAGTCCCATGGTTAATTTATATATTTAAATCAGCTCTTTAAACCATGATGTAACTTTTTTATTGGCAGGGCACTAGACTGTTATATTTTTCTAACAGTCTTTATAGTAAAGAGAAATTGGTGAATATTTTAAACTAGCCATAAAGAGATTTAGTTTTCTTAACATGATTCTTAAGTTTTAAAGGTAAAACATTTGTGCTTTTAGGTTAGTCTGTAAGAGAAAAAAGCTTTTTATTTAATAGATTTTTTTTCTGTGTGTATGGATCATATATGGAAGTCATTTCTGAAGTGATGTAAGAGAGATGCCCAGTGGCTAGTTGTTAATACAGATTTTTGTCTTAATAGAACTTGACTAAGCAGGTGAGAAAGCTGTTTTCATTTACAAAGTAATTATTATTATTTTTTAAAATATTTTATTTATTTATTCATGAGAATGCACAGAGAGGAGAGAGAGAGAGGCAAAGACACAGGCAGAGGGAGAAGCAGGCTCCATGCAGGGAGCCTGACCTGGGACTTCATCCAGGGTCTCCAGGATCACACCCTGGGCTGCAGGCAGCGCTAAACTGCTGAGACACCAGGGCTGCCCAAGTAATTCTTAAATATAGTCCGTTTACTTACATTTAAAACTGTCTGCTGGGTGTACTCCAAGACATACAGTACTCTAGAAGCCCTGGGAGGCTTGCATTTTTGAGTGATACTTGTTTGTCAATAGAGAGGTACCTTGTATAAATGTGATTGTACTGCTTAAGTAAGTAACTTCAAATTATAGTGGGACTAGGTAACCAATTAAGAACAAAAGAGGATATAAATAAAGTTTATAATCTTTATGTTAAAGAAACATTTAAAATTAAAATGTTTTGTTCATTTGGACTACTTGAGATTTTGATTTTATGGACGTGAAACTATAAAATTATGAGTATAACATATAATTCCAGTCATAGCATACTTCGTATCTGCTAAAATTTTTTTGGAGATTGAAGTTGAAATAAGTTATTATGTTGTACTTATTAGAGAATCCTACCTTTTAAGAAATCAAAATTTTCATGCCAAACATTTAATTGATGATTTTATTCTTAGGTCCTTTTGCTAACTTGTGAATGCAGTTTGGTTTGGATTTTTTTTTTTAATGTTTGCTTTTTAATGCAGAATTGAATTTACCAAAATGCAATTTAGACTTTTAAAGTTTTTAACTAGGTGTGCATGGGTGGCTCAGTTGGTTAAGCGCCTGCCTTTGGCTCCTGGTGGTCCTGGGGGATCCTGGGGGATCCTGCTCAACAAGGAGCCTGCTACTCCTTCTCCTTTGGCCCCTGCTCTTGTGTGCGTGCGTGTAGTGCTCTCTTTCTCTCAAATAAATAAGATCTTTTAAAAATGAAGTTTTTAACTAGAAATTATTTTCTCTTGCTAGGAGGCAGGTGGAAGTCATCATAAAGTTTCTGTTTCACCTGTTGTCCATGTTCGAGGACTCTGTGAATCTGTGGTGGAAGCAGACCTTGTGGAGGCTCTGGAGAAATTTGGGACAATATGGTAAGGCTCATAGGGACTTTGTGCAGATTGAAAACAGTATGGTAAAACAAGCCTTGCTTGCCTGCTACAATCCTTGATGTTTAACCATAATTTATATTAAGTTTGCCTGTGAGTGTATTTCCTTAGAACCCTTTGAGCTTCTTATTTTTAACCTTCTGGGATGATGCATGGATGTATTTTTGTGGATCCATGCTTGCCTCTCACTCCGCAGCCAGGTGTTGTATGTAAAATAGATTATGACATCTTTCATCTGATTTTCAAATGAGTCCATGATTCCTTGTTAAACACTGCTTTAATGTTTAAACGAGTTGATTACACTCTTCATCTTTAGAGTTTTAAGTAGTGGTACTTAAAAACTGATTTTTTGTTGTTATTTATTTTGGAATTTTTAAGAATTAATTGGCAAGTAAAAGTGGGTAGATTAAGGGTAGGCATTATTTGCTTAGGTGTGTTGCTATGAGTTCTTAAGCAGATCATGAGCTGTCAGTGTTTTATCCTAGTTTGTTTTATTTTTGTGTTTTGTATTCACTCAGGGTCCTCTTTTCTCTTCCCACAGCTGGTGTGTGCTTAAGAATATTGACTTAAGTGAAAACATAATCAGAAAAGTGAATCTGTTGCCAAAAATAGACACTCAAAAAGTCTTTCTAAATTATTTTTGGAGTATGCCGGGCTGTTGTTCTCTTCTTAGTATGGATAGTCTAGAGTTGATTTTATTATTTTTTCCTTGGTGAATATGTTTGGGGTTTTGGTTATAGGCCTTAGAAACACAGACTAACTCAAAATACAGAAACAGCAGAGAAGTTTCAGTATATTTACAGAGATAAATCGGTTGCTTGATTGCTTCCATCTTATAAAATGTGATGTGGAGTTCTGAGTATTGAATGGATGTATAAATAAATGGTGAGAGATTGATCAGACATGTCCAACGGAAAGGAATCATTGCTTCAAAGGAGTAGGAGTAGTGTTAGGTGACACCTTCTGTCATCTTTTTTATTAATTTTTTTGATGACCATGTTATAAAGAGGTGGATGACTTGGCAAACCTGTTATCCTCAACTTATGTACCTCAGAAACTACAGTTATATATTGTTTATTCTTGGAGGTACAAATTGGCAATCCACAGGGCAGAAGAAAGCCCATTTCTTAAAGTGTCATTTTAAGTGGATATTGGAAATAAGTTTGTCTGGAGCTTTATATATTGAAGCAAACCTCTTAGACCTTGCTTAGACTTGCATGTTTGCTCTAGACTAACCCTATGGATTGCATCATCCCATGGAGTTAGAAAGAGATGGTTATTTCTGGGCTTATTTTTTCTTCTATTCTTTTATATTGGGCTTTTAAAGTTATTTCCTTAAAGTGAAGAAATACTGAAGCAATGTCCGAAAACAAGCTGGTGAGCAAATACTGGTGGAAACTTTAGAGAAATAATAACTGTATTGATATTTTGATGTTAATTATGACCATGACCTGAATGTTGGGCCTTAAAGAAATAAGACTATTTGTTGAAGTTGGTTAGTTATTTGAATCCCTTTTGAGTGGCCTATTTTTAGCCTGTATACTTTTTGATACTTAGTCCATGATAAAGTGTTTTATATGTGAATGTAATTCAGTTAATTTGCATTCTGCCTTCAGGATTGGTAGTTTTGTGGGTAAAAAGTTGCAAAATAATTGGAAAAATTAGTGTATAATTAAAAGTTTAATTGGGATAAATATGTGTGATAGGAGTTTTATTTATATGCAATGATCTTGAATAAGATGGCAGCTGTTAAAGCTGAAAGAACCTTGAAATAGCCTCCAGCGAGGAGTAGGTATTTTACTTCAAATGTTGCATTTATAGAATCTTTCTCTGTTTATTTCTTTAGTGGTGTGTGTAGGATTATAAGATTATATAGAAGCTGCACATATTAAAAGGATGTGTCACTAAGTTCAACACATAGTAAGTTTACGCCTAAAAACTAGATGTGTAGGAAAGAAGTTTAGGAGAAAGTATAAGATATTGAGAATGGTTGTGTCAGTATAATAAAATTCTATTTTTGTCTTTATTCTTTAGTGTATTCATGTGTTAGGATCAAAATAATATTTAAAAATCTATACTGAGGGGCAGCCTGGCTGGCTCAGTGGTTTGGCACCGCCTGCAGCCTGGGGTGTGATCCTGGAGACCCAAGATCGAGTCCCGCGTCGGGCTCCCTGTGTGAAGCCTGCTTCTCTCTCTGCCTGTGTCTCTGCCTCTCTCTCTGTGGGTCTCTCATGGATAAATAAATAAAATCTTAAAAAAAAAAAATCTATACTGAGTCTCTCTTTCTCCCTTTCCCCCTTCCATTAAAGGAGAGGATGCTATGTATAATTAGCTACATTGGTTTAAAATTTTAAAACAAAACTTTTGGGACCTAATTTGTATAATAAATCTTTTGCTTCCTTCTGTTTTTATTTAAAAATTAGTAAATGTGTTTTGAGTTATAAGTTGAAAGCACTGACCCTACCATGTCCTTAGGCCTTTTACTTTTTTATTTTCTTTGTTCTTCCAATTTTCCTCATATTAATGCTTTTAAAGGTTTCTTACAAATTACATGCCCAATACTTTAGGTGCATTCTAAAAATATCTGCTATCTGCAATATTCTAATTTCTTCTTCTTTATCTCCACATGATGCCACTTCTTAACTTTTTTTTTTTTAAGATTTATTTATTCATGAGAGACCTAGAGAGGCAGAGACACAGGCAGAGGGAGAAGTAGGCTCCCCGCAGATAGCCCAGTGGTGGGACTTGGGACTCAGGATTCATTCCGGATCCTGGGATCAGGCCCTGAGCCAAAGGCAGATGCTCAACCACTGAGCCACCCAGGCATCCTGCCACTTCTCAACTTTTAAATCTCTAGCTCACTTAGTTTAGTTACAGAAGGCAGTTTTACTATGACCATGTCTAAAATAGGCCAATAAAGAATTTATTTTCGAACTTTTATAATTTCCTGTGCTAAAGAATAAAAAGGCATTATTATTATTTTTTAAGATTTTATTTATTCATGAGAGACACAGAGAGAGAATCAGGACATAGGCAGAGGGAGAAGCAAGCTCTCCACAGGGAGCTCAATATGGGACTTAGTCCCAGGAACCCAGGATCATGACCTGAGCCAAAGGCAGACGCTCAACTACTGAGCCACCCAGGCGTCCATAAAAGGGCATTATTAACATATTTACTTGGTAATACCATTTATTCAACCAACTTTTTTTGTTTTTTTTGTGAGAGGAGAATGTTTATTCTTTAATTTCTTTAGCGTAGTCCTGATTCCAGGGTTTTCTATTTTTTGTATGCAAGACTTGAGAACTTCAGCCAGAAGTTTCTAAAAGGAATGTTTCCCTCCTGGGATTTATATTTTGCATTCATGATTGGTAAATCTTTAATTTCCGGCAGCCCCGGTGGCGCAGTGGTTTAGCGCCGCCTGCAGCCTAGGGCGTTATCCTGGAGACCCTGGATCGAGTCCCATGTCAGGCTCTCTGCATGGAGCCTGCTTCTCCCTCTGCGTGTGTCTCTGCCTCTCTCTCTCTCTCTCTCTGTGTCTCTATGAATAAATAAATAATCTTTAAAAAAGTCTATTATTTCTGTATTGTTTAATTTGAAACAGTGTGGGTGGGTAGAGCTAGCAAGCTTCATAGACCAGCAAATATTGATTGAATGCCTGTTAATGTGTCTGCTCTGTTTCTAAATTCCCAAGGATTTGAAGATGAATGAAGCAAGGCAAGCAGTTTGTATGCAGTAACATAATCTTGACAACAATCCTTCCAAGTTTTATAAATGAGGAAGCTGAAAATCATAAGAAATTACATAATTTGGGGATCCCTGGGTGGCGCAGTGGTTTGGCGCCTGCCTTTGGCCCAGGGCGCGATCCTGGAGACCCGGGATCGAGTCCCACATCGGGCTCCCGGTGCATGGAGCCTGCTTCTCCCTCTGCCTGTATCTCTGCCTCTCTCTCTCTCTCTGACTATCATAAATTAAAAAAAAAAAAAATTTAAAAAAAAAATTACATAATTTGCCAGGCCACAAAATAAACCATTTGCCAGTTTCTAAAGGATAGCAGTAGGTCTGGATGCTTGATTGAGAAGCAGTGCTGTCACTGAGTACCTGACCTGATGGTTTTTTTTTTCCTGCAGCCTTCTGTTATTATAAAACCATAATTGTATTTTAAATATTTTTAAGGTGTTCTTGTGAATAGAGGGCATATTGTTTCCCCTGGTGTAATCCACGTGCTTTGATTTCTTTGTTCCCTTCTTCCCTTCATTGCTTTATTTTTCATTTGGTGTACTAAAATATGTTCCTTCCCAAGAGTATACAGTGAAATGTAAATAATACCACCTTCTTGCTCATAGGCAACCGCAGTTACCATAATCTAGTGAGTATCTTTTCATGGATTAATTTTTTTTTTTTTAAAGATTTCATTAGAGAGAGGCAGAGATACAGGCAGAGGGAGACTCAGGCTCCATGCAGGGAGCCCGATGTGGGACTCAATCCCAGGACTCCAGGATCGCTCCCTGAGCTTAAGGCAGATGCTCAACCACTGAGCCACCCAGGCATCCTAGATTCTTTAATATTTAAAAATATTTTGGAGATCATTTATTTGTATGAAATTTGGTTGGTTTGGAGTTGCTTTCATGTATCTTTTGGTTCCCTTGTTTTTAGTAAGATAAATGAAAGTATATAGTCATTTCTTAATTATTAGTGTGAGCACTTATTTATTTAGAAAATTCAATAGGGGTAGTTTCTGTTGTTAAGGGTCCCATCTGCTACTCTACAGTTTTATTCCTATTGGTTTCTATATCTCTCTATTTTCTAATACTGCTTTGGCAGCCTGAAGAATAAAATGGGGCGGTGTCATTAATGACTGATAACAGACTTGTGCTTGAGAAGGGCCAAAGATGGACAACCTTTCAGTCATAGGATAAGTTTTCAAATATGAATCATCTGCCTGGTGTACCACAATTTATTTGGATGATTTAATAATTGATGAAAACTGGATATATATAGTAAAGAATACTAATCTGTATTATTTCACACATTTTTATTAAAGTCTACTTTTTCTTGATTGAGAATAACAGTAACTGAATTTATTATATTTGGATATTCTTTCCCAATCTGCTTTTCAGCTATGTTATGATGATGCCATTTAAACGGCAGGCTCTAGTGGAGTTTGAAAACATAGATAGTGCCAAAGAATGTGTGACATTTGCTGCGGATGAACCTGTGTACATTGCTGGTCAACAGGCTTTTTTCAACTATTCTACAAGCAAGAGGATCACTCGGCCAGGAAATACTGATGATCCATCAGGAGGCAACAAAGTTCTTCTGCTATCAATTCAGAATCCTCTTTATCCAATTACAGTGGTATGTATTTTAGGATAATAAGCTAAATTAAAAATGATTTTGAAAATTGCTTCTGGAGTGACTTAGTTTTCTTCACTGCCTTCTAGATATTTAAAAATAGTGTTTTTAAAAGGATTATTAAGATGAATCTTAATTTTGACTATCATGTAACAAACAGATTTTGAGCACTGAAGCTGAAAAGGTCAGATATGCAGTTGTCACAATTAAATAAGCACATTTTAGATTTTGTACATTCAGCATCAGTGTTAACTCTGTTTTGGATAGGGAATTAGACTTGTTAGAAATGACCAAGAAACTTCTCTCACTCATGTGCAAGCACAATTGTTAAGGGCAACTACTAAGAAAGGACAGAAGCCCGAAGATGTATATATCATTTTAAGTGGTTTGAGATCATGTATTAAAAACCTGTCTGAGGGATCCCTGGGTGGCGCAGCGGTTTAGCGCCTGCCTTTGGCCTAGGGTGCGATCTTGGAGACCCAGGATCCAGTCCCACGTCGGGCTCCCAGTGCATGGAGCCTGCTTCTCCCTCTGCCCGTGTCTCTGCCTCTCTCTCTCTCTCTCTCTGTGTGACTATCATAAATAAAAAAAACAACAAACAACAACAACAACAAAAAAAACCTGTCTGATTTACTTAAAATTCTGTCATACCCTTTAAAAAAAGTGATATTAGCAGAATTTATATAAAGGATTCATGTCCTGAATCAGTTAAGTTTTTTACTCCATAGTCACATGCTGTTTCATAATAAATCAGTGACAAGGGAACTTTATTTTTGTGATGAATAGAGTATCACAGTAAGGGAAGCTTCACTTGGTATGATTTCTAGTAAGGGTATGTGATATTGGGACATAAAGCATAAGATACTATTTAAATTTTACTAGATATTATTTACCTCTGTAATACTTCTAGACTTATTAATAAGCAGTATCAATATAGTTCTAGTATTTTGTGTTTGAGGAAAAAGAACAAATCTGATCTAGTACAGGTACTCTCATTGGTTTATGGTTGTATTCCTAGTACCTAATGGTGCCACCATGTAATTGTAGATGCTCAAGAAATTTCTTGACAGCTGAAGAGTTGTTGTTAAGTGGGTATTTTAGTTCTTTATTATTTAATTCAGGGATCTTGTTTGTTGATATCTAACATTGTATAAATGATCTTCCCAGAGTCTTGTCTCTGTATAGTCATCCCTTAAAAAATGAATACCAAGTTGATCTGTTACTACTTCTTTTTTTTTTTTTTTTAAGAAGTAGTAACACTTCTTAATAAGTATTTATTACTATAATTTAAGGGATCATAAAACATTTCAGAATCACATTTGGAAAATGAAACATATATTAATTGATTATAGGTTGGTTTTATTGTGTATTGTCAGACGTTATTTTAGGTACCTGTGAAATAGGAATCAAGTATTTATTTAGGAGATAAAATAGGTTACAGTCCTTTTGAAATGTTTCATTGTAATTTTTTTAATGTTAGATATACTGTATGGGTGAGGAAATAATTTAGAAGTGTAACAGTTTTTAAAAGTTTAATAGTAATGAATAGAAATGACATCTTGACAAGTTTTTTTTTTTAAGTTGAAAAAGGTATAGTATAACTTTCTTGTTTTTCCAAATATAAAATGTGAAGAAATCTTGTTTTCTTTCCTTCATAGGATGTTTTATATACTGTATGCAACCCTGTTGGAAAAGTACAGCGTATTGTTATATTCAAGAGAAATGGGATACAAGCAATGGTTGAATATCCTTTACTTATAAATTTTTTTTATTGATGTATAGGAATGCTGTGTAATGTGCTCTTGTTTTCCCTTTATAATTTCTAGACAAGTGGTATTCTCCACTCCTCTCCCCCAAACTACTTTAGATTTAAACAATGAAACTGCAGTACTTACAGATAAGAATACCTTGCTACCTAAAAACATTCTAGTGCTGCATCTCCAGAGTGTGCTTTGTCTTTTTTTAATGGGGAAAAAATGTTTGATAATATGTACATTTGTACCTTTCTAAAATGTGAACTTCTCCTTAAAATAAGTAGTTTGAAAGTACCAAAACTTTATAGAGTTGATAATATAAAACTCTTCTTACCTTTTTTTGTTGAATTTTTTAAATGGTCATAGTTTATGTAAGAATTTTTCATTGTTAAATTTGTTAATTGTTGAGTAAAAGGTGCAAGTTGCAAAATACTACGTATTGTATAATGCCATGTAAAAAGAAAATAATAACTACCCACCCCTCCCCCCCACCTATGTGTACATGTGTATGCATAGAAAAACATGAGGGCTTTACAGCAAACTTTTTTTTTCCCCCTAAGCCAAGGCCCAGTTTTATTAACACTCATTCTAGAGCACATGGTTTGGGGCTATTAGACATGTCTCTGGGGAAAGGAGGCTGTAGGCTGGCAGGCAGTGATGGGATATAGAGGAAAGGTACAACAAAGTTGGATGGGTCCCCCCTCTTCAAGTATCCCCCATAGACTCCCACGTATCTCTGGGCAGAGGTTGGAAGTATGATCTCACTCAGGATTTGGACTTGGATACAGCAAGTCGGATGAGTCCAGCCAGGTCCACTACGCCTAGGGCCACATCTCCAACAATGGCCATGTCCACTAGTCCATCTTTCTTCCTGGCCTTGTCAATGAGCCATTCCAGTTCCTGGGCCTGGTTGTTCTGAGGCTCTGTCTGCAGCAGCCCCCGCACATGCTTTAGTGCCTTCTCATATTCTTTGAGCCAGTAGTTCCCCATAGCCAGGTAGAAGACATAAGCCCACTGCTCTTTACTCCCTTTGGGGAGCAGCTACTCTAGCAGTGCAATGCCTTTGCGGATGTCATCGCTGTACTTGCTTTGCATCAGGCACCAGCCATACTCAAACCGTGTGCTCTTGGACACGAAACCTGCTACCTTCCCAGATTTGAAATTTCTTTAACAAACTTCAGCAGGTCATCCACAGACACCAACTTGTTCAGTATGGCCTGCATGGCCGCTGCCACTGCAATCCTCACACTCCTCACACCTAGGTTGCTACTGTGCCACCAGTCTCCATGGTCTATTGGCAGGGAGAGCCTCTTTCTTCTACAGCAAACTTTTAATGGTGCTGACTTCCAGCAAGGTGTTTTGCTCTTTTTTTTTTTTTTTTTTAAACCACTTTGGTGATTTTTTTTTTTAACTATAGACCAAATAATTTTTTAAAACCAATAAAATGAAGGTAGTTAAGTGATTATAAAACCCTGCCTTCTAAAAAAAATTTAAAAAAAACCCTGCCTTCTCAGAAATATATAAAATCAATTATTTGTTTTATATAGTTTTTTTTTTGTAATGTTTTTCCTCCTTTAAGAGTAAAATATTTCCTGTTTCAAGAGAGCAGACTGTCGTTTGCCAGGGAATGGGACCATGCTCCATTTCCCCTCTTCCTTTCAATTTATAAAGTACTTCTAATGGCATAGGAGGATTAATGTCGAGTTTTTGGTTTATTATGTTTTCTTTGGCACCCTTGATCTTAAAAAGAAATTCTCCTAAAATTCATCTAGAAATTTTATTGGTAAAGCATTTCTAGAAGCGAGAGTTATGTCTGATTATTTTCAGTTCTTTTTTTTAGGCAGTGAATAATGATTAAATATTTAAATTAAACCAAATTTCCTTAATAGATCTTATGTTTGAATCAGTCCTTTGTGCCCAGAAAGCTAAAGCAGCACTCAATGGAGCAGATATATATGCTGGATGTTGCACACTAAAAATTGAATATGCAAGGGTAAATATTTTTTTCAACACTTTGCCAAAGAAGTATTTATGCTTTGGATATACAATTTGAGCTTACTTTTTTTTTAATCTTAACAGCCAACTCGTCTAAATGTTATTAGGAATGACAATGACAGTTGGGACTACACTAAACCATATTTGGGAAGACGAGGTAAGTATTTTATGCATTTTAGAATGTCTTACATCTGCTGACAAATTTTTTACGTGCAGTTAGCTTCCTTTTTCCTGAGGTGAGCTAGTTCATTCAAATGAAAACCTTGTTTGGTGAATGCTTGTGTTGCTAAAGGCCTTGTAATACTGGAAAATAACCTTGAAATTAGTGCCCCCTACTGGTATGTACTGAGTTATTTATATTTAGTTCAACAAGGAGCCCACACATACAGGCACGCCCGCAGTTCAAGGACTTGCATTTCTCCAAGCAGCTCTCTCTCTTTGGAGGAGAGGAAACTGATTCAGAATATTCCTTACAAACTGCAGACTTGCACACTGCTTCTCTATGGAAAGGACTTTTCCCCCAAGCTGGACGAGGCATTAAGAAGGATAGAGGACTCCAGCAGGCTGACTCTACACTTCATCATGCACAACATCGGCATCAGCAAAAAGCCCTCTGAAAAACTCAGACTTGCAATTCACCTTGACTGCATACTGCATGCACCATCACCCCAAGTTTTTAAAGGAGGACACTTAACAGTACTTCAGACTTGCATGGGATGAACACCATGATAGACTGTGCCCATTTATTCAAGTTGTATATGTATATTGGTCTGATTTCCCTTAAGGCTTCAGTTGTAGAATTTAAGACTTTTCACGAAGTACTAGACTTTATTTACAATGTTGTAAATCTTAATGCCCATTAATGTAACTGTTTGCAGCTTAGATTCAAATTGTTAATTGGCAATAACCAGGACCAATTTATCTATAGGTCTTGAGAACTGCTAATGCTCAACCAATCCACACAGATATTAAAGATAAAAGGATTAGAAAGGTGCACACTTGCTGCACTTAAGTTTACTCTTTTGGGTTTTTTTTTTTACCTTAATTGTGGACATCGAACAGATTAACATGATGAAAAGATGCATTATATGTAAAAGATGGTTTCTGTGTGGTTTGATTTTTTTTTTTTTTTTTGTAAAGTGGCTGTTTATAAGTTGTCACTTTTTGTAACAATTTAAGGTTATCTATCACTCATGTTAACTTGTGTAACTAGAAATTTTGACATTTTAAATATAGGTGAAAGTAACATGTCTGTTCAAGGTACACTATATTTAAATCTGATAAATCTTAAAATAAGCATTTCATTTGAGATGCATTTTCACCTATAACTTATAAATGCTAGATTTCATGAGCATAGATTTGACTGATAAAATTGTTCAACTAATTGTGTGGCAATTTTGGAATATACAAATTAAAATGTGGATCTTGTAAAAACAAGGGGGCTGCAGTATTGGCTACACCTCAACTACAATATCAGTTTTTGAACCACATGTTGGAAAAACTTACCAATATGATCATATCTGTAAAAGTCCATAAAGTAGGAAAAATTTTTGTGGCATCCAAAATATCTTGGGCAATAGGGACGCAATAGTGCATGTACTCTTGCAAAAAGAAAAAATAAAAGACAATGCAATGATCTTGTGCATGTTCCAATATTTAGAACTTTGGATGATTGGCCTCTTTAATTCTCAATTGTTAGGAAATCATCTTGCCTTATGCACGGGGTTGCAAACAGGTTTGTATTGTGATGCAGCTTTGGCCGGACCCCACATTTTTCCCTACTCACAAATCTGCTTGGCATAAGCTTGGTACAGTTGAATACAGTATTGGAAAAAAAGCCTTAGTACTCAAACAACAGAACAAGTGGTTGATGAGAAATCTCTCACTTCTGTCAATTTACAGTCTGTTATTGAATACTTTTTTTTTTAAAACTCATTTGAGAGAGTGAGTTTTGGTCACATTTCTCTTAATGTCTCTTAAAACGTTTGTGGATATGCTTCTTACTTACTAGTGTTTACATCTGTTCTGTTAGGAGGTCTAAAGTTTATGCAGAGCCAGCCTTGGTTAGTTTTTCCTATAAGAGTTATAATCAGAAAAGGTTAGAAATGTGTGAGGTAGATATTTAAAGAGTGAAATATAAAGAAGTAAAGTGGAATTTTAGTTGGTTTTCAAAGGAAAAGAATTCTTGCTTTGTAATTCCTGACAGATACTTGTCTGGCAAGACTGTAGCAGTTTATATTCTTGTTTTTGTAGTGATTTCATCATCCAATCAAGTTGATAACTGAATTGTAACTTTTTCTACCAAAAAGAACTCTGTAATAAATATTACCTCATTTTTAAAAGTCCTTTTCAGCCCAAATTACATTTTAGTGCAAAAAGTTCTTAGCCTGGACTCCAGAAAATCGTTCCAGAAATGTTAAGCAAAACTTGTGTATGTGTGCACTTTTTTTGGGGAGAAGGTAATATAGCTTCCATCAGATTTTAGATGTATTCATGGAAAGTTACAAGCCACTATTTACAGACTGATATAATCAGTATTTGATTCTTCTGCACACTTCTGTTTTATGTGACCTTATATTAGGTAGCGAATACTTCAAATGAGAATTATTAATAATGAGAATGTTTGGTTGAAAGATACCTTGGGAGACCATCTACTCTTAACTCCTTCATTTTATGAATGAAGATTGTGAGTTTCTGTGATTTTTTTTTTTAAGATTTAATTTATTTATTCATGAGAGACACAGAGAAGAGAGAGGCAGAGACACAGGCAGAGGGAGAAGCAGGTTCCATGCAGGAAGCCCAATGTGGGACTCAATCCCGGGACTCCAGGATCATGCCCTGGGCCAAAAGCAGGCGCTAAACCACTGAGCTACCAAGGTGTCCCGAGTTTCTGTGATTATACAGTGAATTAGTGGTTAAATTGGAATCTTCTGATTCCTAATCTAGTGCTCTTTCCTTTATAGCACACTGTTAACTTGTTTCAATAAAACTGAGCCGTGAAGACCTTATAGTGGTTTTGGTTTAAGATTCCTTAGATCAGATAAGGAATTTCATGTAGTGTTTGGTGGCATACTTAAATAGAGGAATACTAACAGAAAGGATTAGCTGACTGGGTTAATTCAAGAGGAGTGGGACTTACATGGTGATGGTGGAATCCATGTAATGGAAAGAAGGAACTATGAATGACGGGAGAAGAAATGACTTTGGGGAAATGGAGGGAGGATCTTAATAACTTGGAGCATATGAAAGGGTTTTTGGAGAAAGACTAAGTCTGTGAGGCCCCAAGTGGGATAGAATATGGGTAGAGGACCAATTTCTATACAATATAAAAATTAATTATCTTCTAATTTTGGACCAACTGAAAATTTAAGGGAAAGTAATGAGTACCTTTTTATGGGTTTTGGGGAAGCAGAGGGCTAGATGGTTTTTTTGATTGATAGGGATGGTATAAAGAGAATTTATATACTGAATAAAAGTTGAATTAAATGACCTCTTAGGTCCCTTTTAATGCTATGATAACTTGAAATAGGTACTTAAAATGACAACTTCTCTAGGCTGAAGTGAAAATTATTTCTCATCTCCCATAAACCTCATTTGTTTAGGTGACTAAGGATTTATTGAAAGCCTCTTTATGAATTTTCAAAGATTTAGAATGACCAGACTCAAAGATACATTTAAAAAAATTCTTATTTGGTACTATAATATGATCAGCAAACTTTCTAAAAATATTGTACAATAATTTCTAAAATTTACCAACCAACATAGGAAGTGTTGTTTTAGAAACTTACAAGTAATTTTTTTTTTGATGTCTCAAATTAAATTTAGGAAAATTGGCATGCCTTTCCTAAAAACTTAGCTAGAATTAAAATTGTTTTTTAGGAGTATTGTAGTACTCTCATCCAATAATGTAGCCCCCTTGGTTAGCTTTATCTTGGCATATTTAAACTTTGGGGAGTGCTCATAGTCCTGCCTGGTGTTAAGGTCTATACACAATGACCAATCCATGATATAATATGGGCCAGTGATGTGCAAATTTCCAGCTCTCAAGTCAGTAGGTGTTTGTAAATATGTGTATATACATACAAAATACTCTGTGTTTACTGATTGTGAAACCATGTAATACAGGTTGTTGTTGGCTTATGCTGAACTTCTTGAAAGAAGCCCACTTTGAAAATGTGTTGCTGTTGAAGCTAATAGTATGATTCAGGTACTGTCTTTCAAAAGTACTGCACTTAAAGCTTGTTTTAAAGACATGTATTGGTAAAAACTTCTGTACAGTGTCAAACTCTAGCATTGTGTATGTTCACTTTCTGAAAAGTATCCATTCTTTCCTTAAATTTGAAAGTGTGATTGTATTTGGCATTTGCCAAAAAGATATTTTCAAGTTAAGTGGAATTTGTTAGATAGAGTTACTTCCTTAAACTCTTGGTGTTTGTATTTAAATTGGATATGAATGGATGTTTAAAGTTAACCAGGAATCATATTTCTTTTATGAATTGTAATGGATGTTTTGAATGGGTGTTTCCCATGTGAGTACTCTGTTAAGTACTTGGGTCAAAATTGTTAAAACCATGTTTCTACTTTTGTGTCAGATAGAGGAAAGGGTCGCCAGAGACAAGCCATTTTGGGAGAACACCCTTCTTCGTTTAGACATGATGGCTATGGTAAGTTTGTCAAGGCAGAAGGAAGGTAGTATAGATGAACTATTAGAATTTTTGCATTTCTGATGAAGAATGGCACATTTCTTGTCTCTATTTTTCCTGCTCACCTGACTTGGTTTATAGGGGATCAGTCCCTTATAATGTACTCCCAAGGAGTTGTCCAAAATCCTTTGTTTTCTTAGGATATTGATATATAATCCTTGAGATGAATGAGAGCTGTTGGTTGGGGATTGAAAGCTTTATTACTAGTTTGGTTTGGTTTGGTTTTGATTAGTAATAGGCTCTGGTCTGTTAGAGGACCAAAGAGAAATACTACTGCTTAGTAAGTATATTTTCTTCCATTCTAGCAATTACGAACAATGAGGAACTTTGAGTAATAAAGGCAGAAAGAGGGGCATTTGTCAAAAAGAAACATGTTTCTGGTTAGAGCCTAATTCTTTAGTTCTGGAGTTGGTATTTTGGCTTTGGCTAAATTTGTTTGTATTTAATTCCTCTTTTAAAACTTCAGTTTTAATGTTTGCTATGTTGATAAGATGAGATCATGAAACCTAAAATAATAGTCTTCCCAAGGAAAAAGTTAGGTATCAGACTATTATCCTTGTAGGGGTAGATGTTGAGAATTGTTATTGATAAGAGTTTTAACTGGTTATAAGGTTTGTGTTTTTTAAATGTTTTTTAGTTTTTAGTAGTAGTTATTGACCTCACCTATTCTGTGGTTTAAAGCTGAAGTACAATGCTCTTAGAAGTGATAGAAAATAGAAATTGTTATACTGTACTCTCGGGATTTATTTTCGAAAAGCACCCAGTGTTGGCTCTGAAATGTTTTCAAATTGCATTCCTTAGTGTCGTTTTTTGAACTCTGGAATTTATTAACTTATGTGTGTGTGTGTGTGTGTATGTTCAGTTATATGGTAGTCTATATGGCAGAAGTGATTGAAACAATCTCTTTGTTGTCAAAACAGTAAATGTGATATGGAAAGAGAATCTTATTACAGCTGTTTTAGTGCGTTCCTTGATCATTTTTCTTAGCTGTTTCTTTAACAGCATAAATATTAAGTTGGTCATTAGGAGCCCTTATTAGGAGCCCACTGCGCTTTCCATAATGGAGGGTAACAAAGATTTCTAATCATAAGTTTTTTTTTTAAGATTTTTATTTATTTATTCAGAGAGAGAAAGAGGCAGAGACACAGGCAGAGGGAGAACCAGGCTCCACGCAGGGAGCCCGACGTGGGACTTGATCCCGGGTCTCCAGGATCACACCCCAGGCTGCAGGCGGCGCCAAACCGCTGCACCACCAGGGCTTCCCTAATCATAAGTTTGTAGTGTAGTTGTGGAGTATATGTGTTATGACAGTCAGGAAAGGGCTAAAAATAGTTTAAATATTTTGCCAAAGGAATCTAGAAAAATCTGTGAAAAAAATAAATGAAGGACCAAGAACCCTGCTGTGGTAGTGTTGACACAGACTATTTTCTCAGTATGGGTTTTCAGGTTTGCCTTTTTTTTTTTTTTATAAACTATATCTCACTGAAAAATTGTATAAATAAAAATGTTATATGTTCTAGAAGAACTTGATATTTTTAAAAAGCCAAAGTGAAATTCTTTGTCAGTTTCATACCTTAATTGATTTTGCGTGTGTGTGTGTGTGTGTATAAATTTTAAAATGTAAACTTAAAGAGAGGTGCAAAATTCTTTGCATTGGCAGATAAATAGGGTCCTCCTGAGGAGGAATGGTTGTGGTGGGGTTATGTAGGGGTATACATTCTGAGCTATGTCCATTGAAACAGTTAATTCTGACGATAACTTGTTCTGCTTTCCTCGGGAAGTAAGCAGAATAGAGTATTGGAGGAGAGAGAGAGAGAGAGATGACTAAAAAGAGGTGGAGAAGTAAGGTGAGGAAATTGGGGAAAAGCAGAGATGGGAGTAGGTGCTAGTGATATGTTGAGCCTTTTTAAAAACTGCAAATCATAGCTGTATCCCTTCACATCTGCAGTTCAGCAAAACAGGTATTTTTGCACTCTGGTGTCATATGATACCATGGGTGGCTTTTCCTTTCTGATGGTCTATGAGAATAAGGGAATAGAAAAGGTTTAATTGTTTAATTATATTAAATTTATACATCAGTTTATTATAGTATTAAAGATCTGTGCTTTCAGAATTCTTTAAATCTTTTACTTTGGGAAGCCCTGTCCTAGGAGGTGAACTAGTAGACGCCCTCATACTTGAAAAATACTATTTTTGCCATTACACAGATTTATTTTCTCTAAACCTCAGAAAAAAATTGTATATTAATTGCTAGCATCTTTGGATATGGCCCCTGAACCAAAGGTTTCAAAGTATAAGGGTGAAAAATGTCTTCAAAATTATAATAATGCCATTTATGTAGCATTTTTCCACATAAAGTTAATTTTTTTAATACCCAAAGTATTAGCTTTTGAGCATCAAAACTTTTTTTTTTTTTTTTTAAAGATTTTACTTATTTATTCATGAGAGACACAGGGAGAGAGAGAAGCAGAGACCACAGGCAGAGGGAGAAGCAGGCTCCATGCAGGGAGCTCAATGCGGGACTTGATCCCGGGTCTCCAGGATCAGGCCCTGGGCTGAAGGCGGCGCTAAACTGCTGAGCCTACCCCAGGCTGTCCAAGCATCAAAACATTTTGTGTGAACTTTTTGTTTTATGTATAGAAAGCTTTTAAAAGATTTCTATTTTTTCTTCTTAAAATATAGGCAACAATTTAAATAGTGTAGACAACATAATTTAATCCTGAAAGCTGAGGTCATGATTACCAATATCAGTTATATTCTCTTGCACTGAATTCAGTTGTTACCTATGGCAGTGGATCTCAACATTTTTGGACTTTAAATAGAGTGGAAGTTTCCACTGCTCGTCTGCCACACATCTTCCTACTTTCTATGACAAAATGTAGCGATGATAGTGAAGTGTCATTACTGTACAAGCAAATGGTGGTAGTGGAGGGATGATGTGGTATGGATATGTACTTTTGCAGTAGGGATAAGAATGAGTGATATTTGACCTTAGCTTATGTATCAAGTTTAAATTAGAGGCCAAAATAAGTATAGTCACTAACAAGTAACTCACCATGAGCTATATTGTTTGTTTTGATAAACTACTAATTATCAGTGAGAAGGGCAGTTGAAAACCATTCCAATTTAAGGCAACACTGATGATGATGATGCATTGATGAAGTGTTTCTCCCTCCATGAAATTGTAGGAATTCACACTGTGTGTATGCTCATTGGTAGTATTGCTGTGTTGTTATGAATGGCAGCTATATTTAGAATACTAAATATAAATACTAAATTGGAGTCTGCAGAAACTCTAATATGAATACCAAAATGTGGTTTTGGTAACTTACCTGATAGATGACAAGTGTCCCTTAGTCTTACATAAAAATGAGAGCCAGTAGCATTACATACTCTTTATTTCTTGAGAAATGAGGAAAAGACTTGGGCTTTTGGATTGGTATCTTGCACATCAGGAGGAGCTTTGCATGTACAAGAGTATGCTTCTGTAATCACTAACTCAGGAACACCTAACATGTATAGGTTTATAATTCTGAGTTATATCTCCATTTTAGTTACTGCTGCTTTTTTTTTTTTTTGCTGCTTTTTTTTTTAATTGAGGTATAGTTGACATACAGTGTTTTTTTTCTTTTTTTTAATTTTTTTTTCTGACATACAATATTATATTAGTTTCAGCTAGACAACATAGCAGTTGGACAAGTCTATGCATTGTGCAGTGCTCACCATGATAAGTGTAGTACCATATCATGTTATTACAGTGTTGTGGGCCATATTCCCTATGCTGTACTTTTCATCCAGAGACTTATTATTATTATTATTATTATTATTATTATTATTATTATTTTTGTAACTGGGAGTTGGTACTTCTTAATCCCCTTCACCTCTTTCACCCCCTCCCTTCTCCCCTCCGCAACCACCACTTTATCAGTCTTCTTAGTTGCTTCTCAGTTCTTGCTATTGTGAATGTGCCCTGTGCCTGCTTTTAGTATCAGTTCTCCAGACTCCCCCATTCCTGTCTGTTCCATTCACTTTAGCTTTATTTTCTTGTTTTACGGATGGGAAATCAGATAAATCAAAGTTGTTTAGAACTACTCTAAAATTAGCAAGTTGATTCTTCATAAGGATTCTCAATAAGAGATGTAGATTTGTGTGTGTGTTGTGACAACAGTTTCAGATACTCAGGCATTATTTTCTTCTGGGTTCTTGATGTTTCAGATAATGCAGATGCTGAATAAATGACACCTTTCAGTAGGTGTGATATTAACAAAATTAGAGGTTTTGTTTCCTAGATTAGAATTAGGGGAATAAAATACTAACCAGAAAGCACATTACAGTAAAATCTATTCAAGGGGATAGCCTTTCAGTGGATTAAAGAGATGTTCTTTTTGTTATATCTGTATATAGATAGTTTCCGAGATTTCACTGTATATATTATCATATTATCTCCAAAAGATATTGACAGAATGGTTTTTAAACAAATTTGAGATAATTATAATTTATACACAGTGGCCCAAAGTTTTACATTAATACCCCTCCATCCCTGCTATCTTTGGCCTGATCTTATATACACTTTTTTGTTAACAGTATTTTTTAAAATATAAACTTAAAAGCCTGACATATATGCAGGTCAATGCATCTTGGATTTGGTAGAAAGAAGTACAGATTTTATTAATCTCCACAGGTTATATTTGAAAACACATTTGAGTTTTCCTTGGACATGCATCACACTAGCTAATATTAAGAGTTTACTGTTAGTGTGAAGTGTGTCTGCTAAAGTTGTGTTTTGTTTATCATTTTTATAGGATCCCATGGTCCATTATTGCCTTTACCGAGTCGTTACAGAATGGGCTCTCGAGACACACCTGAACTTGTTGCGTATCCATTACCACAGGCTTCTTCCTCTTACATGCATGGAGGAAATCCCTCTGGTTCAGTTGTAATGGTTAGTGGATTGCATCAGCTAAAAATGAATTGTTCAAGAGTGTTCAACCTTTTCTGCTTATATGGAAATATTGAAAAGGTAAGTTTTGTTTTATATTAATTTCTTTTGCTAGGATATCTAGTAGGGAAGTCTGAAAAGTCAGCAAATATGTGTGTCTTCTTATATTAGGAACATAAAAGTTCTTCCAGTAATAACCCACATAAGCTAAAAATTCATTACAAGCTTCAGAAATTGGGTTTTATTGGTAAGTCATCAGTATAGGTTGTTGCTACTAAAAATACTTTAAAAATAGCTAATATAAATAGAAATCCAAAGCAGTAGTTTAATCAATTACTACCCTGTTTTGATTGTAATGATGCAAAGAGTGTCTAGCATTTAACCTGTTAACTGTAGAATTAGAAAGAGCACTTACTTTCATGGAGCTTGGCCGTGTATCATGAGTTTTAGGAGACTTCTAGATTTAATACTTGCCTCCTAAGTGCTAGGGCTCTAGTATCTTCTGAGGAACAATGTGCTTTTAGGTCTATCAGTATCTAAAACAGTGACCCACTTTGAAAGAATGTGTTCAAAACTGTATCTGGAGGCTTGCCTTTTAAGATTTATGTATTTATTCATGAGAGACAGAGAGAGAGAGAGAGAGAGAGAGAGAGAGAGAGAGGCAGAGACACAGGAGGAAGAAGCAGGCTCTATGCAGGGAGCCCAATGCGGGACTTGATTCCGGAGCTCCGGGATCACGCCCTGAGCCGAAGGCAGATGCTCAACCACTGAGCCCACCCAGGTGTCCCACTAAACTATTTTTTAAAGAATCATGGAAAATTTAACTGGGGAAATGATTGGTTGTTTTAAGTTACCAGTTATTTGATACACTTGCTAATTTGAATTTCAGTACTGAGATAATGTTATTTTTCTTTATTCTTTTCACAATAAAAAAGGTACAAGCATGAGTCATAAATGTGTGTGCATGAGGGAGCCTGGGTTGAAAAGTTGGTACTCTTAGTTCTTACTTTGTTAATTCTAAAAGCTTCTTGATCTGAGAAAGCAACTCAGAAAATCTCTGAAACAAGAATTTCCTCAACATAACCATTTGACCGCATTTAGAAAAGAAAAGAAAGAAAATCCCACATTTGGTCTAGGGATAACATATGGGATATTTCTGCTTATATAACTTGCCAGGAATACATGGGACAGATTTAGCAACATTGAGAAGTAGTTCAGATTTTTTCACACAGACATTTCTCTTAGACACCTAGATGTTAGTTAAGGTGGAAGAACTGCATGTTTGATAACTAAATGGGCTTTAATGTGTATTTTAACCTTATCACATAATGTTACTTTTCTGTTTGTGCTTTTCACATTTATAGGCAATCAGAATCAGGCAGTTTAATTAACATCTTTAGTATATTTTTGTCTTTTCTGTTATGAACTAATTATCTCATGATTTAGAAACCTAAATCGCTTTGTCTGATAAACTTAAGTTTTCTGTGTGCTATTTGAGCAATTCCGGTCTCACATCTCAAAAATGTTTAAACAGGGGCCCCTGAGTGGCTCAGTGGTTAAGTGTCTGCCTTTGGCTCAGGTTGTGATCCCAGGATCCTGGGATTGAGTCCTGCATCGGGCTCCCTACAGGAGCCTGCTTCTCCCTCTGCCTATGTCTCTGGCTTTCTCTGTGTGTCTATCATGAATAACTAAATAAAAGTAAAAAAAATTTTTTTTCAACTTTTTAAATGATTATGATATATGAAACTTAAGCTATGGTAATATTTTAAAAGATTTATATATAGTTAATTATGCCTCACCTTTTTTTTTTTTTCTTTGAAATTTACAAGGATAAGAGTTACATGTTTAGCATTAGATATTTAGTCATTGCTAGATTTGCAGGTCGATTAAATCAAGGTATAGAAGGTTTGCCCACACGAAGGTAATTGATTTCAAGTTGAAAAGTTCTGCTACAACTGAGTTTTGTTGAAGTATAGGTATAGTATAAAAATGCTAGGATAAAAAAATAAATAAATAAAAAGAAAAATAAAAATGCTAGGATAGCCCATTAAAATTGGTAGTTGCGGGATCCCTGGGTGGCGCAGCGGTTTAGCGCCTGCCTTTGGCCCAGGGCGCGATCCTGGAGACCCGGGATCGAATCCCACGTTGGGCTCCTGGTGCATGGAGCCTGCTTCTCCCTCTGCCTGTGTCTCTGCCTGTCTCTCTCTCTCTCTGATGTGACTATCATAAATAAATAAAAATTTAAATAAAATAAAATCCTTCCCTTTAAAAAAATAAATAAATAAATTTGGTAGTTGCAAGGATGGATATAAATACTATGCTGTATTTGTTGTATAAATGTATTTGTAGTAGTCTTTTACGGTTAACAAATAAGTATGTTCAAGGTATCATGAATGTTAGTGGTACAGAATAGCTATTTAAGGACTTTGTAAGGGGTGGGTAATATGCTGAATGACTATCCTACTTTAACCCATTTAACCCTTATTACTACAGTGTTACCTACTAAAACCAGAATAAAATAAGAGGATAGGTATGAGCTTTTGTCCAAGATGCAATGGAAACTTGTGAAGTGTGCCTGGTTTTTAAACTGCCCCTACCTTGTACAAGCCTTCCTGCTGTCACTGCTATCTCAAGGCTGTCTTGCAGTATTTCTTATAGCATCTTGTTAATTGCTTTAACAGCATTCTGAATAGTTTTAAATTTTTTATCCTACCTACCAGAATATAAGTTTCAAGAAGACCAGGTCTATTATGTTCACCATTAATCCCCAGTATCTAGCTCAGTGTTTATTAAGACATTTTAGGCACCTAATATTTATTGAATGAATAAATATCGGTGAACCCTATCAGATGTTATCATTGTCTCTGTTTTATAGGGAAGTCTGTAGCTTGGAGAAGAAAATTACCCTAAGTCATGCAATACATAGCAGAGACAGAGTAAGCCTGTGCTCTTCTTCATTGTGCTACACAGTAGAATTACAGTCTTCCTTTTTACCTTTTATCTTTGTTGAGTTTTGGTAAGAGTAAAGAGTGTCTTTTTTTTTTTTTATTTATTCATGAGAGACACAGAGAGAGAGAGGCAGAGGCACAGGCAGAGGGAAAAGTAGGCTCCATGCAGGGAGCCCAATGTGGGACTCAATCCCGGGCCTCCAGGATCAGGCCCTGGGCTGCAGGCGGCACTAAACCGCTAAGCCACCCGGGCTGCCCTAAGAGTGTCTTAATAGCACAGCAGAATAAAGTCAAGATTCTAGATGATCGTCTGTATTTGACCTCAACCACTTAAATCATACTCTCAGAAATTCTGTTATTGTAGAAGGGAAATAGTCACCTTTTTGGGATTTTGTATTTGCAGGTAAAATTTATGAAGACCATTCCTGGTACAGCACTGGTAGAAATGGGTGATGAGTATGCTGTAGAAAGAGCTGTCACACACCTTAACAATGTCAAATTATTTGGGAAAAGACTTAATGTTTGGTAATTATCTTAAGTGGTAAATTTTAAATGTATTAAAAAATCTTTATCGTTTTTATTAGATATTTCAGTTTTAGAATATTTTAATGTAATTGAGAGCACATTTGAAACTAGCACCTATAATGTTACCATTTTTGACATAGCATGTTAAGGTCATATAATTCAGGTTTTGCTCACCTATACTTAGCTTTTAGTGTTATGATTGTAAAACAGCATGTTAAAATGGGCAAGTTTTATGTGAAGTTTCCTAATGTGAGAATATACCTAAACTTATAAGAGTCGTGGATTATAACTTAAATTTAAATATTCAAATAAGTGTTTAAATATTAAATATTTGAATCATATTTAAATAGCTATGTGTATTATTTGTTAAAATTGGTGCAGGCATAGATACTAACATTTTGAGACTGCCTACTTGCTGCTTTTTATCTAACATGTTTTTTACCTTTTTCCTTCCCAATCTTTAGTGTGTCTAAACAACATTCAGTTGTTCCAAGTCAAATATTTGAGCTGGAGGATGGTACAAGTAGCTACAAAGATTTTGCAATGAGCAAAAATAATCGCTTTACAAGTGCTGGTCAAGCATCTAAGAATATAATCCAGCCACCCTCATGTGTGCTGCATTATTATAATGTTCCACTGTGTGTCACAGAGGAGACCTTCACAAAGGTAGGTGTTAAAATACAATTACGTAGAATGTTCCTATTATTTTAAAATTTATAACATTTTTACCTCATTTTAAAGTCTTGCACTATTCATCTTCTGCTTTTGATATTATTGGTGTTCTGTTATTTATTTGGTACTTTATAGCTCACTCTTTGACCATTGTGCTTTTCTGGCCTCCATTCTGCATTATTAGTATTTTTAGTCTTTTGTTGGTTTGTGGCTCAGTTATTTTGAGAGTTGGAATGAAATACCTGACTTCTGCATTTAGAAAATTATTTTACTATGCCCTTAAATCTTGTCTGTTACAAAATTTTATATATCCCTGCCTTTTTGCCAAACTGTAGGAAATGCTTTAGAAAATAATTGATTTTTCTGGAACTCTACTCTCTACCTTAGGTACTAAATAAATCCTGACAACTCTGAGCATACATGTTACATAAAATTTATAGTTTTATTGTATTAGCACTAAATTACTTACATAGTTTATAAGAAATATCACTTTTTAAAATTGATTTTCTCATAGAACTTACCAGTCTAAAAACATGTTTGACTTAATTCATTCATGCCGGACTTAAACGGTACCACAAAGTTTACTTTTTTTTCTTTTTTCTAGAGAGAGAGAACATGCAAGAGCATGCACACATGTGCACACGCAGGAAGGGGGGAGGGGCAGAGGGAAAGTAAGAATCCTAAGCAGGCTCTACACCCAGCATAGAGCCTGATGTGGGGCTTCATCTCATGACTCTGAGATCATGAGGTCAGCTGAAATCAAGAGTCAGACACTTAACTGTCTGAGCCACCCATGTGCCCCCATAAAGTTTACATTCTAAAAGAAAAAAAAGAAAAAAAGGCAGGAATATTATTTTGGCCATATTTTTAATGGGGTTTTACATTTCTTTGACAGTTATGTAATGACCATGAAGTTCTTACATTTATCAAATATAAAGTGTTTGACGCAAAACGTAAGTGCACATTCCCTCTTTTTAAGTTTTCTGGTTAAACTGATGACAAGCAAATAACTGGATTTTTGTTTCTTTGTTTTGTTTTAGCTTCTGCCAAAACGCTTTCCGGGCTGTTAGAATGGGAATGCAAAACTGATGCGGTAGAAGCCCTTACAGCACTTAATCACTACCAGATAAGAGTTCCAAGTAAGAAAGATGTGTCATAATTATTCAATAGGAGTTACTTCAGAAACATCAACAATTTTAAAATAACACTTTTTTTTAAATATAGAGAAGTATGAAGAAAAAAGGCATATAAGTCCTGCAACTCATAACAATCCTTTTATTAGTTACCTGTTGCTGTGTAACATTACCATACCAAGCAGCTTAAAACAGCAAACTGAGGGTCAGTAACATGTACAGTGTAGCTGGGTATTTCTAGCTTAGGGTCTCTTGAAGTTTCAGTCAAGCTGTTGTCTGGGTCTACAGTCATTTCAAGTCATGATTGGGAAGTGGGTAATCCATTTCCAAGCTCATTTATGTGCTTATTTGCAAGTCCAGTTAAGCTACATTGGCCATTTCATTGTAGCTGGTTTACTTCGAGTGAGTGATCTGCGAGAGATGAGAGAAATGACTAAAACAGAGGCCCCAGTATCTTTTATAACCTAACATTGGAAGTGACATACTATCACTTATGTTGTATCCTTGTGGTCCCACAGATCAACCAGAGTACAGTGTGGGGAGGGGACCATACAGAGCTATGAATACCAGGAGGGTAGAGACCATTGGGGCCGTCTTGGATACTGGCTCCCACAGTCCCTGTTGATCTTTTTAGAAGAAAGCAATACATATATGGTTAAAAAACGACACACAGTGGTACAAAATGAAAGTTAAAAAGCTTTCAGTAGCTTCTAACTTGTCTCCTTTTATTCCTCCTCCTCAGTGTATGTATATCTATGTTTTTAAAAGTTATACAAAATGGTTTTTCTATACATACTCTTCTATGCCTTGCTGTTTTCACTTAATATGTCTTGGAGCTATTTCTGTATCAGCATATGCAAGGCTACTACTTTTTTTTCCCCCAAAGCACAGACAGAGTAGCTATTCATAGTAGAGATACACCACAGTTTATTTGATTTACCCATTTCCCTACTAGTGAATACTGTTTTTTTCTAGTTGTTTTTTCTGTTACTATAATAACCTCCCTATCATTGCACTTTTTCTATTTTGTAGGGCAATTTCCTAATGGTGGAGAACATAAAGGTTTATATTCTAATAAATGTTACTAGATTGCCCTTTAGAAAGGTTGTACAGTATACATCTCTAGCTGTGGTATATGAAAATGCCCATTGCCCAACATTCTTACCAACACTGAGTCTTGTCAAACTTTCAATTTTTAGCCAGTATGATAGATGAAAAATGGAATTCCATTGTTTTAATTTGTATTAAGTGAAATTGTCACTGTTTATTCTCCAGAATGGTAAAGGCTTCTTTTTCTATCATACAAAATACACTCAAGTATTTAACTTTTGAAGCTTTGTGCTGTGTACTTTACTTTGATCCTGGATTTAAGGAGTGTTAAACCCTTATTTTTCTAATAGTGGAAGAAAAAAGTATTAATTTTATTAGGTGTAATGTGGAAAAAAAGGAAAAATACACACTGAAGGATTTGTGGGTGGAATAATATATCTAGGATTTACTTTAAAATATTCCAGCTCCCAAAATGTGTGTGGAGAATAAGTAGATGAAATAAGACTGCCAAATGTTGACAGTTATTAAAACTAGGTGATAGATAAATGGGGGTTTATCATGTCAATTTATATATTTTTTATGTTTGAAAAAAATTTTTTTTTAAAGATTTTATTTATTTATTCATAGACACAGAGAGAGAGGCAGAGACACAGGCAGAGGGAGAAGCAGGCTCCATGCAGGGAACCCGATGTGGGACTTGATCCCAGGTCTCCAGGATCACATCCCAGGCTGCAGGCAGCGCCAAACAGCTGCGTCACCGGGGCTGCCCTATGTTTGAAAATTTTAATTAAAGAATAAGAGTACCTCCTTTCATATAACTTTTAGTCAACGAAAATAAATTTTAAGTAGTGAATCAAGCTTAATCTTTGCTAGAAGGCTTTTAAAGGTTTTAAAATTATATACATATTTGAGACATACTCAAGATGTATTTTAAACTACTTGGGGCAGCCCGAGTGGCTCAGCAATTTAGTGCCACCTTCAGCCCAGGGCATGATCCTGGAGTCCTAGGATCAAGTCTCACGTCAGGCTCCCTGCATGGAGCCTGCTTCTCCCTCTGCCTGTGTCTCTGCCTTTCTCTCTCTCTCTGTCTCTCTCTCTGTGTCTCTCTCTCTCTCTGTCAGGCTCCCTGCATGGAGCCTGCTTTTCCCTCTGCCTCTGTCTCTGCCTCTCTCTCTCTCTCTGTCTCTCACGAATAAATAAAATCTTTTAAAAAAAAAATTGAAAACATTTGTTTAAATAAATAAGTAAATAAACTACTTGGAGGCAGGAATAATTATTTATCTTTTTATCCTCTCCAGTGTCATGCAAATACCTGTTAATTTATATGCTTTTTCCTTTATAGGAATTTAAAAAAATTTAATCCATTAAGATACTGGAATTATTTCTTTGCATAATTAATTGAGGAGGAGTTCTCTTTGGTCTGAAAAGAAAGAAAAATGTGTAAAATGGAAAAAATTTTGTGGATTATACTCTGTTTTTTGAGTAATTCTAGAATTTTTATTTTTTTAAAGAATTTTATTTATTTATTTATTCATGAGAGACACACACACAGAGAAGCAGAGACGCAGGCAGGGGGAAGCAGGCTCTACACAGGGAGCCCGATGCGGGACTCGATCCTGGGACTCCAGGATCATGCCCTGGGCTAAAGGCAGACACCAAACCACTGAGCCACCCAGGGAACCTTTAATTCTAGAATTTAATACTAGATCCTGGAACTTTTTCAGCTTATTAATATCTTCCCTTACATTCCATTCTTATCCCATTTCCCAGCCTCTATTTGAATTGGCTTTTTAAAAAGTTTTAAATTCAATTAGCCAACATACAGGAAGGACATCATTAGTTTCAGATGTAGAATTTAGTAATTCATGAGTTGCATACAACACCCAGTGTTCATCACATCACATGCCCTCTTTAATGCCCATCTCATAATTATCTCATTCCCCCACCCACTTCCCCTTCAGCAACCCTCAATTGGTTTCCTGGAGTTAAGGGTCTCATGGTTTGTTTCCTTTCAGTTTGAATTGGCTTTTATAGAGGAATTGCCATTCTAATATATTCTGCAAAATGAGCTTCACTAATGGACATAAGCTTAATCCTATACTGTTTATCTGTAATGATTAACTAATTCACTAAGAGATGTTGAGTGCCTCTGTGTGTCAGATAGGGTTTAGAGCAGTAGCAAGAGTGTGTAGCTGTGGATAAAAGTTCCTGCCTACATGTAGCTTACCTGCTGGTGGAGATATACAAAAGTAATCTTCCCCTTACCTTACTTAGATAAAAATTTTCCTTCTTTATGTTTCTGCTTCTGATTCTATAAAAAGGTGAAATAATTTACTCTGCTAACTCAGAGTAATCTTGAAAGTTTGATGAAGTGAGCTGTTAACTTTTTTTTTATTTTTACAGATGGCTCCAATCCCTACACGTTGAAGCTTTGCTTTTCTACATCATCCCATTTATAAGAAGAGAAGAGCATGTTAGAATTTATGTTCACCTTTATTACAATTTTAAAGCTACACTTCATTAAGAAAAATCTAAGATGGTTGATCTAATGTTGCCTTGCTTACTTTGATTTAAGATCCTGTTCTGTAATAAACAGATATTTTGCCTTGAGTAAATTTGTTGTAAAGTTAAATATTGAATTGTTTTCATTTTAAAATAGAATGTCATAATGTAGACTATCTACAGCTTCCTTGTAGATTACACAAATATATGATTTCTAATCTTATTATTTTTCTTCCACAGTGAAAATATATTTGCATTCTTAATGCTAATTATCTGCAAGTATTTTTCCATTGTGTATGAGATTAATGCAGGTGAAAGTATTGCATTTTAATATTATAGAGTTCCTATTATATGTTTAGATGTTTTAAGTATGTTGCAGTTATTCATATTAAACATAACTTGTATTTATTAAGTATTTTAATCAAGTTTGAGAATAACATTGCACATAATGAATTTTAAGTACTAAAGATTTAGCTGATTTTATATTTCTGAAAGGCTAACAGACATGGATACACTTGTACAGTATGCACTCAAACTTATTTAAATTGGTGTATTTTTTTTTTTTTTAAGTCATTGTCCATTTGTATTGACATGCCTCTGTTTCTAGTTCCAGTTTGGAGATTTTATAAAGTTACAACAATGAGTTAATGTGTTCATCTTCATTTGTTGCATGTGACTTGATCTTGAAAACACACTTGGTATTTGGCATTGAGATTTTAATAGAAGTTATTAACAATTCTTAACCTGAGATCCATGGAGGGGCTTTAGGGAGTCTGTGAACCCCTTAAAATTGTATGTAGAATTTTGGGTACTTGCATTTTTATTTTTTACTCTTGAATCCATCAGTAATATATGTATTTTTCTATATGGTGCAAGGTGTAAGGATCTAATTTTATTTTTATTCCAAACAGATAGCTGTTTGTTTCAACACCATTTATTAAACATTCTCTTTCCCACTGGATCTGTTTTTTTTCCTTTTTTTTGGAAAGTACTACATCTCAAGGAAGGTGTAAGGAAGGTGTAAACATGGTATTAAGAGACTGTAGCAAAAAAAAAAAAAAAAAAAAAAAGAGACTGTAGCACACTTAGCAAATTCAGAGCTTTTTTATAATAAAAATGTCATATAGCCATTTTATATTTTTATCTTTAATAAAAGGGACAATATTTCATCTACCTAAAATAACTGAAGTTTATAGTTGGCAATAGCAGTTTTGTGATCTTGAGAGTTTTAAACAAATTTGCAAGTAGAAGTTCCATTTAGATCTTTTGTAAAAGTTTTATTGTGAATTTTAACTTAAAAAAGACATTTTGCCTTAATCCTTTTAGAAATGAGGCGGGGATGCCTGGGTGGCTCAGTGGTTGAGCATCTGCCTTGGACTCAGGTCATGATCCCAGGGTCCAGGGTTCGAGTTCCACATGAGGGACCCCACAGGGAGCCTGCTTCTCCCTCTACCTATGAATCTGCCTCTCTCTCTCTGTCTTTCATGAATAAATAAATGAAATCTTTAAAAAAATAAATGAAATGAGGCAGGATTTTAAAAAGTTTTAGAATTTTTGAACAGTAAGTAAAGATGGATACCAAACACATTAACATTTATTTCCCTTTGAATTTAAACAGCTGTCAACCAATGTCCCTTTAGCCCTCTAAAGACCTAGAAAAATTTAAGTTCAGTCTTGAGGCATTTTAGACTCTTATAGAACCCAGTCAGTTTTGCCAAGGTAACTTTGTATATGAACTGTAAGTGTGTGGTACTCAGTGGTGTATATTCCTCATTCATTCATTGCCAATTTAATACCTAAGTTTACGTAACTCTACAATAAACAAAGCTTTATCCCCCCTCTCCTATAAATACTTTTCTACATTTATTGCAAAATTAAAATGCTTTCATTTTAAAAGGTAACTTCTGAGTTTGTAGAATTGTTTCCTTCCCTTCCCCTCTTCTGAAAACTAATCGTGATGTCAGTGTTATAGATTATTTTATGTTGTACCTAAGGTTTTAGGAAAGAAACCCTTGGATGGTGACAGGGCTTATTTAATTTAGATTTGGTTTAAATGGTATTACTATTTTTTATTTATTTTTTTAAAGATTTACTTATTTTAGAAGAGTGCAGGGAGGGAGGGGTAGAGGGAGATGGAGAGAGTCATAGGAAGACTGCACTGAGAGCTGATTTGGGGCTCGATCCCACGACCCTGAGATCAGACCTAAGCTGAAACCAAGTTAGTCACTCAACCAACTGCTCCACCCAGGCACCTCTAAGTGGTATTGACTTTTAGGTATGAACACTATCTTAATGCTCTTTCCCCAACAAAATGATCAGTAAATTCTTCATGTGTAAAGTATGTTAAGTTGTACCTTGTTTATTCATAGATCACTGATACGTCAGCCCTATTCTGTTGCTATCAGTAATATCTTTGACAGTTTACTTGCTTGGGCAGCACTGCTGTTGAATATCTGATATTATCTGATCCTAGAATGGAATTGGCTCTGACAACACTCTCTCTTTCCTTAGCCTTAACAACAACTTCTTTATGCTATCTTTCCACTTTTAGGAGAACATGAAAGAGCAGATTCTATAGCTGTAAAGAAATAATATTAGCTGTGAGTTTATTTTTTTAAATAATAGAATCCTGTTCCGTATCTAAATTCCAGTAAATGTTTGATAATACATCTGTATGACTGAGTTAAGGAATATAAGCTGCCTATTAAAACCATACTTTCCTACTGAGGGTACTACCCCAAATTTTAAAAAATTGCAATTGCAGCTGACATGAGACTTACCAGCATCCTAGTGATTTGGTTATCCAGACTATACTTTCTGGGACTGAAATGAGAGAAGAGAATAAAAATGACCAAATAGGGTCAGCTGTGTTTCATTTTTAAAAAATCACTATCTGTAGGGTTAGGTTGCTAGGTAATTGCTTTTTAGTAGTTGTTAGTGATACTTCATTCCCTCTCTAGCGCAAAGCAATTTTGACTAGAGCATTCTTCCATAATTAAGAATCAAGCACAAGGAGCTTTGCTTCCAAAAGTTTTTCAGGTGACAAGGGTCCTTGTAAGAAAGATAACTGCAGTAAGCTTTCCTGCCTCCATATGGTCCTTTGGCTCAAGAGACTTAGTCCATTTAAGGGACCACGTAAAGAGTAGCAAAAATTTGGGGGGCACCTAGGTGGCTCAGTCCATTCAGTGTCTGCCTTCTACTCAGGTTATGATCCTAGGGTTCCAGGATTGAGCCCCAAGTCCCACTCCCTGCTCAGTAGGGAGTCTGCTTCTCCTTCTCCCTCTGCCTCTCTCACCCCTACTCATGCTTGCTTGCTCTCTCAGATAAATAAAATCTTTATTAAGAAAAGTAGCAAGCCTTTTTATTCATAATTCCACTTGTTTGCTCACAGAATTAAGTCATAAGCGGATTTAGAGGAAACAAGATTCATAGTTTCTGTCCCTCAGCATGTTTTATTCCTTCTAAATTATTTCTACTATGATGGTTTCCAATGTCAACCGAAATATAAGTGAATGTGCAAACATGATTCTTGTTTAAAGCCGAGAAAGTTATTGGGAGTTTGAAATCTAGTGGATATTTAATTTGTAATATTGTTGCTTTTTCCTAAAACCTACCATTTCTACCAAATGGATTCAAGTGCTAATTAAAAACTGATATATTTTATTTAGTTCATTCAGCTTATCACCTTTCTGGCCATCTCAATTTTAACATGCTTTGAACTTGAACAAATACAAAAGACTTTGATTTATTAGTAGACATTTCTTGAATATAAAGCCTTTTATCTGAGGAAGCACTTGAAATTCTCTTGGTGTTTTGTTTTTAAGTTTTTATTTTAATCACCCAGTGCTCATCATCACAAGTGCACGTCTTAATCCCCATCACCTATTTAACCCAACCGCCATCCACCTCCCCTCTGGTAAACCATCAGGTTTTTTTTTTTTTTTTTTTTGCCCCCTTTGCTTATTTTGTTTCTTAAATTCCACATATGAGTGATATCATGTGATATTTGTTATTTGTCTTTCTCTGACTTTTTTTTTTTTTTTTTTTTTTTTATTGGTGTTCAATTTACTAACATACAGAATAACACCCAGTGCCCGTCACCCTTTCACTCCCACCCCCCGCCCTCCTCCCCTTCTACTTTCTCTGACTTTTTTACTGAGCATTATACCCTAGCTCCATCCATGTCATTGCAAATGTCAAGCTTTCATTCTTTTTTATGGCTGAACAATATTCCATTATATGTAGGTGTACACACTTTTTATTGGAGTTCAATTTGCCAACATATAGCATAACACTCAGTGGTCATCCCATCAAGTGCCTCCGTCAGTGCCTGTCACCCAATCACACCCCTTGCCCACCTTCCCTCCCACTACCCCTTGTTCCTTTCCCAGAGTTAGGAGTCTCTCATCGTTTGTCACCTTCTATATTTCCCAGTCGTTTTCTCTCCTTTCCCCTATAGTCCCTTTCACTATTTCTTATATTCCCCGAATGAATGAAACCATATGATGTTTGTCCTTCTCCAATTGACTTCCTTCACTCAGCATAATACCCTCCAGTTCTATCCACGTTGAAGCAAATGGTATTCGTCATTTCTAATGGCTGAGTAATATTCCAGTGTACACCACATCTTCTCTATCCATTCCTCTTTCGATGGATGCCGAGGCTCCTTCCACAGTTTGGCTATCATGGACATCGGTGCTATAAACATTGGGGTGCAGGTGTCCTGCCATTTCACAGCATCTGTATCTTTGGGGTAAATCCCCAACAGTGCAATTGCTGGGTCGTAGGGCAGATCTATTTTTAACTCTTTGAGGAACCTCCACACAGTTTTCCAGAGTGGCTTTACCAGTTCACATTCCCACCAACAGTGCAAGAGGGTTCCCCTTTCTCCACATCCTCTCCAACATTTGTTGTTTCCTGTCTTGTTAATTTTCACCATTCTCACTGGTGTGAACACACACACACACCTTTATTCATCAGTGGATGGACTTTTGGGCTGTTTCCATAATTTGGCTGTTGTAAGTAACACAGCTATAAACATTAGGTTCTTGTATCATTTTGAATTAATGTTTTTGTATTCTTTGGGTACATACCCAATAGTGGGTTGCTGGGTTGTAGGGGAGCTCTATTTTTAACTTCTTGAGGAACCTCCATGCTTTTGTCCCTAGTGGCTGCCCCAGTTTGCATTCCTGCCAGTGCTAGAAGTTTTCTTTTCCTCCACTTTCTCGCAATGCCTGTTGTTTGTTTCTTTTTTATTTTAATCATTCTGACAAGTGTGAGGTAGTTTTGATTTGCATTTCCGTGATGATGAGCATCTTTTCAAGTGTCTGTTGGCCATCTGTATGTCTTCTTTGAAGAAATGTCTGCTCATGTCTTATGCTCATTTTTAAATTGTATTTTTTGGGTTTTGGGTGAAATTCTCTTAGTTTTAATTTATGAATGAGGAAGTGGATATTGCTGCCTCTCACCTTTCTTCATTTTGTAAAGTAATTGAGGTTTGAGTGAGCCTTACTGACTTCATCGGATTCCTACAGCCGGTGGCCCCCTTAGAGAACATTTCAACAGCATGTAGGGGTGCTTCTTCATGGTTTGGGGGATACTACTACAAATATTTGATGGGCAGGGACTAGGAAGAATTGTCCCTGTCCTATATGACTTGCCAGTATCCCATCAGATACTATCTGATCTTAGAGTGAATAATATTTTGTAGATATTAATGGTGTTTTTTGTATACAGTACAAAGAATTTCCTAGGAATGCAACTGCCTTGTAAATCAAGGAAGGATGATTATTTTGTTTGGAATATTTCCAAGAGTTGTTTTGCTATTTAGGAAAACTATGTCATTACAGTACTTGACATTACAGCACATCAGGGTCAGTTTTCATTTGCAGCAGTCATACTCCTCTTTTTCCTCTATTATAGCCATTCCTGAACATTTATGTATCACACTATGCATTTTATTTTATTTTTTTTTCACACTATGCATTTTATTATAAGTTTTATTTCTCCCTGATAATATAATTAAGTTTTAATGTTGTTTTTCTTCAAAAACTGTGTGTGTGTATGTGTGTGTGTGTGTATATTAGGTAGATAGGTAGGTAGGTATTATCAAAGACTTAGTTCAGCATAATGTAAGGATGTCAGATTGTCTGGGCTGGGTTGGGAACTGTGGATTTAAACTAATCTGGTTCTGGGTTGAACAGGTAAGGGGGATAGATTGATCCAAAGACAGTGAAGACAGGATTTGTTGAAGAATGGAGGAGGAAATACTCTCCCAAAGGGGTGTGGCCTACATCTGTGAGGTCGGCCTGGGACTGCAACAGCCAATTTACTATCTTGAGAGCAACCAGCAGGTGGAAAAAAAATGATACACAGAAGGAGGAGAACTATAAAGACACCCTAATTTAGATAGCTTTGGAAACCACCGTGAGCATAAGCAAGTTTGATCATGCTCAGTAGACTCTTGTCTTCAGAGTTCCCTTTTCAGTTTGAAGAATGTCTAAGTGCCTAAATCTCATCTTTGGCCATTGTAATGTAAACACAATCAGGGATGCCTGGGTGGCTCAGTGATTGAGCCCCTGCCTTCGCCCAGGGTGTGACTCTGGAGTCCCGGGATCGAGTCCCACCTCAGGCTCCCTGCATGGAGCCTGCTTCCCTCTGCCTATGTCTCTGCCTCTCTCTCTCTCTCTCATGAATAAATAAATCTTTAAAAAAAACCACACAATTGAATGAAAGAGCATGGAGAATTGTTTGACAGGTAGCCCTATTTTTATTTTTTATTTAAAGATTTTATTTATTGAGAGAGAGACACAAATTCTCCCTATTGTGTAACTTAAATCTTTTTATGAAAATTTTACAGAACTTAATTGAATTTAGTAGAAGCACTGAATTAGTGGGAATTTCTGATTTGAAAACATACACAGCTCCCTTAGGTGACAGTAATCAGGCTAAAGCTGCTGAACAACCTTGAAATACTTGCTTTGAGTTGATTTGATAATTTGATTATCTTTTTTTCTCCGCAGAAATACCAAGAGAAATCAAGAGCAATATTAATCCTTTCTGGGGATTATTGAGAGCTTGGAAAGTTAAACCAATAAATGGCCTGAAATATTGTGATTATTACTATAATTTGAGTATAGCTGATTAGATAACTGAATACCAGTGGAATAATTTGGAGACTTGAAACTTGATTACAATTTAGGATTATGAAATTTAGGTTGTTAAGATGATTATGGATGTGGTTTTGTTTGTTTGAAATTCCTTTTTCTTAAGACAATAGGAGAAAAACGTGGTAAATGATGCCTTGTGTTGCCCAGTAATAGTTGACAGTGATTCTGAACAGAAAAGAGGATTTTGTAGGGGTTTGGGAGGGGGGGTGTTGGAGGGCTGGAGGAGGGGGATGATTCCATGAGTAGAAACTAGAATTATACTGGTCCATGTGCAGATTTTGACTTAATTGGACTATATGTTTGTGTTTCTAATAGTCAAAGCAAATTGTATTATTTGTTGCTTTTCATTTAAAATTTGTGATCTTATGATGTCACAAAACAAATGTAGTTAAGATTATTTTTGTTATTACTTAGACGTGCAAAGGAAAAATGACAATTTGAGCCAACAGATAATAGTTTCTACAAAAACCATACCAGAAGTGTCACTTGCAACCATTTAGCTTCTTGGACATTTAACTCTTTTTTTTTTTTTAAACATCTGTTAAGTGCACAGAATGTGCCAGACATTAAAAGTTGGGCTTTTAAAAGTCAGTGGGTCAATTTGAGCTTACAAAGGAGCCAACAGAAGAATGGCAAAGATATCTTCCCAGATAGGAAACACTATTTCCTAGGAAGGAGGAACCAAAAATCGACTAGTGAATCTTTAATCTTTGAGTAATATAACTTAAATTTGTTCTTTTATGAATTCTATAAAATGGAAAAATGAGATCAAGGAGTGATTAACACTACAGAGTATGGAGGGAAACGGGGATGGTAATTAATTTTACTTGACAAATTAATGATGAGGGACCCAGATATGGTAATCTGTTAAGGTTTAACAAAACCTACAGGGATATTATGACCTGAAGTTAAATTGGATTTAGAATCCAGATGTTAGTCCTTAAAATTCTTAATATAAACAAAAATCCCTTTTGCTTCATTGAATTAATTGGTCCTTCTCAGTGAAGTATTAGCAATATTAGCCCAAACTACTAATTGCTGTGGTAAATGACAGCAGAATAAGTAGTTTGCCAGGGGGCTGGGGGTCGCATGAATGGAGAGTGGATACAGGAGGGTGATGATACTGCTCTGGAACTGGAGGGTGGTAACGTTTAGCCAAACTATGAAATAGTAAATGCCATGGAATTGTACACTTTAAAATGGTTGAAATGATAATTTTATGTGTATTTTACAATGAAAGAAAAGGTCTGGCCCAGCAACCCTTCAGTTTGGATGAGGTTCAATATAGTGAGGGTGTCAGGGCTTTCATATAGCTAGTTAAATAGGTTGAGGAAGTGGGCATGGGGGGAGTATGGATTAATATCCCCTAACACCAGTGGAAGATGTGATTCTAAATCTGGCTTATGGTTGAATTGCTCTGTTGGTTGGCTGCTTCTGTTCTGTCATGGACTATGGGGCAGGAGAGTAGGAGCCAGGGAAGAGAGTCCATTGGGTCTCATGAACAGTGAGCAGTTAGGAAAGAGGGTTTGAGGAATGATAGGTATGATTCCATAAATAGAAAGTAGAACTTCTCAGCACTCCTAAACCAGAGTAGTACACTAGCTGCTCAGTTCAGGAGGACTCTCTACTAAAACAGTTTTGAGCTGTCTTCACTTAGTGAGCCTCAGACTACAGACATAGTTATGAATATACCCAATTTCCTTGAAAGTTTATAGGCTATCTTATCCAGTCTACCCTGTTTTTTTAGACTTTGATCCATGTATTGCATTTATAGCTGCTTCAAAGTCTTGAGAACTTCAATAAGAGACTGATATATATATATATATATATATGGAAAATAATACATAAAACAAAAAAGTTTATGTATATATGAGTTCTTATGGTTTGCTCAAGAGGGCTTTAGGGGACTTTTATCTAAAATGAGAATGCTAATGTGTTTTGTTTTATGCATCTGTATGATACATGATAAAACCTGAGCTTTTTCTGCCCAATACAAAGTAATTGGGGGCACCTAGGTGGCTCAGTCCATTAAGCCTTCTGCTTGAGTTATGATCTCAGGATCCTGGGATCAAGTCCCATGTCATGCTCTCCGCTCAGCGGGGAATCTGTTTCTCCCTCTCCCTCTGCCTCTCTCTCAAATGGATAAATTAAAAACAACAACAACAGCAACAACAAAAAAACCAAACCAAAGTAGTCGAAAAGGACTGATTCCAATATCAGTGACCTCAATCATGGTAGAGCTTTTCTTGCTAAACTATTATAAGGATAAGTAATATTTACAGGACTTTTGCTAATACAAATTTAGATTTGTTCTTAAAAGACCTCATATGATTATTTAATACCACAATATTTCTCAGCAAAGTGCTATTGAACTGAAATTTCTACCACTGTGCCAAAAACAGTTCCACGCCTGTTGAATGTCCTCCTGCTGTGTAATAACCCTGTAGTCCCCAGTTTCTGCTCTTTTTTTTTCCCCCCAGTTTCTGCTCTTAACACTAGTCTTGGAATCAGTAAAACCTGTTATTTTCCTTTGTTCATTTATGTTTCTGAGGAAGGTAGGACTGCTTTGGGGAATTATTTCCATTATGTGTGAATGAAGACTACACGGTTTATAAATTGTAGGGTAAGTCCCTGAAAATGCCCAGGGAAAACCCCTGGGAGCGCCAACGCTCAACCTACTTACCACCAGGTGTGACACATTGGATTGTTTGATGGGCTGTGATGCTCTTCCCGTGAAGAGCACGTGACTGCATATAGTGCAAAGGGCAGAGACTGTTGAGGAAGGAGACCTGGATTATAGTAATGGTTCCTAGGTTCTGCATTGATACAATGCAGAATTGATACAATTTGGGCTAGATGACACTGTTTGCTCAAGAAAGCAGTTCTATTTGGTGGTGTTCACTTTTTTTTTTTTTTTTAAGTTCTTCTCTGACCCAGCAGTTATCACTGGGGAAAGGGGCTGTCAAAATTATTTGAATAAAATGAGTAAAATTGTTCTTGAGTGAGTTTTTTTCTTGTCTGAATTATGCAGATAATTTTCATGGATTGGTTGAATTTTTTTAAAAATATTTTACTTATTCATGAGAGACACAGAGATTTAAGATTTATTTATTCGAGAGAGAGAGAGAGAGAGAGAGGCAGAGACACAGGCAGAGGGAGAAGCAGGTTCCATGCAGGGAGCCCAATATGGGACTCCATCCTGGGACTCCAGGATCAGGCCCTGGGCTGAAGGCGACCCTAAACCGCTGAGCCACCCAGGGATCCCCTGATTGGATTAATTATTCTTGTTCCCTAGTAACTTTGCCCTTATAGCATAAAGGAATAAAGGAAGGAATCAGGCTGCCTACCAATTTCTTACATCATGAATGTTTATGTGAGGATCCTTCAAGTTGGTATATATTACAGAGGTAACTTGGATTAGAGGAAGAAATTTCTATCCCAGTTTATGGGAAGCTAGCTGAGGAGATTGCTGCCAAGCAACAGTGCTGCTTTTCCATGGTATTCCCTAATGATACCAGCCACCTCTATTCAGGTTACAGGTAAGATAGATGGGGCCAGGTTATGGGATGGGTTGCTGTGATGGGGGAGGAGAACAGTAGTGTTGGCACACTCAGGTATTGGTTTGCCTTTCTGAGCTTGAAGAAATATCTGAGGTGCACCAGCTTCTGACTCAAGAGTTGGAAAAAAAGAAACACAGTAGCTAAAACTTTGATTTTTTTTTTCTCCTGAAGCTATGTGGCTTTGAGAAAAATCTAGACATCTATGATCACAAGAAAATCTCACTGTGCCATTGGCCATCTAGTGAGAGGGAGTGATCATAGATAGGCATTTTAGAAACAGCTCCATTAAATGGGAGACACCTTACTGGAAAGACCTGGCTTAATAGTCTGTCTGCATTATAGTCCTGTCTCAACCAAAAGTCCTGCTTTGATCATGTATACAACTTGCCAACTCCAAAGATTCTTAGAAATATCTTTCTGTCCTGGCAGACAGGTGACTGGATATACTGCGGGAAAGTGGTATTTTTCAGTTAAGGCATAATTTATACATATTTCAAGACAATGTATTGAAATTAAGAAGGGACAGAAACAGAACTCTTACTACATTCTGTTGTTTTGGATGAGTGAAAAATAATTGCTAATAACTTTGAGGTAGCACTGTGTAACAGGACTTGTGAGATCTGACTTCCTGTCCCAGCTGTTCGACCAATGAGCTGTGTGACCTTGAGCAAAGTCATTTAAGGTACCTTAAGCCTTAGACTCTTTTTGTGTAAAATGAGAACAATATCTGTCCTACTTACCTCACAGTGAAAGAATATAAACATGCTTCTGATGGTAGTCAATATAAATCTTCAGGACAGATAGGGGGCACTTCCATTGGAGAGGACCTCTGCACTGCTATGGGGTTGACACTTGGGAGAGAAATAGAGGCTGTCACAACCCAATCATTGTCATTTCAAATTCATGGTCAGCTGCTCCTTTGAAACTTCTTCAATAATAAAAATGGGTTTGTAGATTAAAATGTAATAGCTCAGGGATCCCTGGGTGGCGCAGCGGTTTGGCGCCTGCCTTTGGCCCAGGGCGCGATCCTGGAGACCCGGGATCGAATCCCACATCAGGCTCCCGGTGCATGGAGCCTGCTTCTCCCTCTGCCTGTGTCTCTGCCTCTCTCTCTCTCTCTCTCTCTGACTATCATAAATAAATAAAAATTAAAAAAAAATAAAATAAAATGTAATAGCTCAGATAATAGAAAATCCAATAAGTTGCTGGTTTGAATGATTTCAACCTATCTGGACAGTGGTTTGTTTGTTTGTTTTCTGTAGACTTATACGATCTCCATAAAAGACCTCCTAAATTCTAAAGCCAGGCAAAATTAAACTGTTAGTTTAAAAGAAGTTTATGTGATAGAATTTCACTTTTAGTATTGAATATATATATGTATGTTTGTATACACATGTTATAGTAAATTGAGATCTTACACAACCAGGATGTGGTACATATTGACCCTTTTATGAATATGGGATTTTGAAGTCACAATATTGGATTTTCATCTATGTTGGCCATATCTGTGATTTAATAAAATATTTTATTTATTCATGAGAGTCAGAGACATAGGCAGAGGGAGAAGCAAGGAGCTGAAGGACTCGATCCCAGGACCCAAGGGATCATGACCTGAGCCAAAGGCAGACGCTTAACCACTGAACTACCTAGGTGCCCTCTTTTTTTTTTTTTTTAAAGATTTTATTTATTTATTCATGAAAGACACACAGAGAGAGAGAGAGAGAGAGAGAGGCAGAGACACAGAGAAGTAGGCTCCATGCAGGGAGCCCGATGTGGGACTTGATCCCTGGACTCTGGAATCACGCTTGGGGGCCAAAGGCAGGTGCTCAACCGCTGAGCCACCCAGGTGTCCCTTTTTTTTTTTTTAATTCTAATGAAGTAGCTCTTCATCAAAGGCCCAGGATTGATTTCTTTCTTTCTTTCTTTCTTTCTTTCTTTCTTTCTTTCTTTCTTTCTTTCTTTCTTTCTTTCTTCTTTCTCTTTCTTTCTTTTTCTTTCTTCTTTCTTTCTTTCTTTTCTTTCTTTTCTTTCTTTCTTTCTTTCTTTTTTTTTGGTTCAATTTCTGTTTATTTTATTTTAAGTAATCTCTACACCCATTGTGAATTTACAAACCCAAGGTCAAGAGTCACATGCTCTGCTGACTCAGCCAGCCAGGCAACCCTCAATTTCTGTTTCTTTTTTTTTTTAATAATTTTTTGTTGGTGTTCAATTTGCCAACATACAGAATAACACCCAGTGCTCATCCTGTCAAGTGCCCCCCTCAGTGCCCGTCACCCATTTACCCCCACCCTCTGCTCTCCTCCCCTTCCACCACCCCTAGTTCGTTTCCCAGAGTTAGGAGTCTTCCATGTTCTGTCTCCCTTTCTGATATTTCCTACCCAATTCTTCTCTTTTCCCTTCTATTCCCTTTCACTATTATTTATATTCCCCAAATGAATGAGAACATATAATCTTTGTCCTTCTCCGATTGACTTACTTCACTCAGCATAATACCCTCCAGTTCCATCCACGTGGAAGCAAATGGTGGGTATTTGTCGTTTCTAATGGCTGAGTAATATTCCATTGTATACATAGACCACATCTTCTTTATCCATTCATCTTTCGATGGACACCGAGGCTCCTTCCACAGTTTGGCTATTGTGGACATTGCTGCTATAAACATCGGGGTGCACGTGTCCCGGCGTTTCATTGCATCTGTATCTTTGGGGTAAATCCCCAGCAGTGCAATTGCTGGGTCGTAGGGCCGGTCTATTTTTAACTCTTTGAGGAACCTCCACACAGTTTTCCAGAGTGGCTGCACCAGTTCACATTCCCACTAACAATGTAAGAGGGTTCCCTTTTCTCCGCATCCTCTCCAACATTTGTGGTTTCCTGCCTTGTTAATTTTCCCCATTCTCACTGGTGTAAGGTGGTATCTCATTGTGGTTTTGATTTGTATTTCCCTGATAAGGCCCAGGATTTCTTACATCATTTAGTTATCTCCTTTCTGGGGCTTTTCAGGTTCTGATATGTGGCAAGCAGAACTGTATGCCAGTGGTGTGCTCACCCCAGTTCACAGGAAGCTATTTTTCATTGTGATTTCCATACCCTTAGAAGGAAGAGTGCTGAGGGGGAAGGAATGTAGAATTTGGATTCAGAAATCCTGGGTTCATGGCTTCCCTCTGCCCTTCATTAGCCAAATGAGCCTAAACAAGTCCTTTAAAATGTCCTGAGCCTTGGTTGTTTATTAATCTATAAAATGGGGATGTTAATATCTCCTTTACTTACCTCATTTATCCACCTAAAACTAAATTGTCTTAGAGCAGGCCATGGTGCCATTTGCAGTGACCCTATTTTTTTCTTGTTTTGAAAAGGGCCATTAATTAGACTAGGAATGTCTTGAGGGCAGAAGCCTTTGTATTTCCTTTCCCTTTCTCAGCACCTGACCCAGGGAGTCAGGGCCTTTCACATGAAATTGTTCTCAAAGAGAAGAGTTGTCTCCATGGGTGCCAGAGCTACAGTTTGACCTTCCCTAACTTTGTGACCAAAATGGAGGAGCAAGTGTGCTTATCAAGGGGAAGATAACACAAATCTAAAAGGAAGTTATAATATTGCAGACCACAGAATTGAGATTAAAAACTATCTTGACAGGCTGTGGCGCTGGGTTGGAAACAATAATATGAAATTTGAGATTAAATGTTCCTCATTTAAGTTTAATAATAGCTAACAGTTATGTTTGTATGTTAGGCACCTGCTAAGTATATGTGTTCTGTAGTTTTTATGAGAGTCAGTTGGAGTCGATGCCATTATTATAAAAAAGAAAAAATTTAAAGTAACTTGTCCAAGATTCTTTGCCTGTTAGGTGTTAGAACCAGATTCCAACCCCTGAGGATTCCAAAGCATACGCACTTAACTGCTCCCAAAGATGTTGATGTCCTAATCCCCAAAACCTGTAAATATATAACCTCACGGCAAAAGGGATTTTGCTGATGTGAGTAAATTTACTGACTTTTGGTTGGGGAGAATATCCTGGATTATCTAGGAGGGGCCAATCTAATCACATGAGTCTTTGAAATTGAGAACTTTCCTTCAGCATTGAAGGAGGAGATAGGAGAAGGAGGAGATATTCGAAGAGAATTTGACCTGCTATTGATGGATTTTAAGATGGAGGGTTGAGGCCACAAGTCAAGGAATGTGGGTAGCCTCTAGAAGATGAGAACAGTCCTTAAACTGACAATCAGCAAGCAAATAGGAGTCTCAGTGCTACAACTGCAGTGAACCGAAATATGTCAACAACCCGAAGGTACAAAGAAGTGGATTCTCCCTAGAACCTCCAGACAGGAACACAGCCTTGCTGACACCTTCGTTTTAGCCAAGTGAAACCAACATCAGATTCCTGATCTATTGGACTGTATGGTAATAAATTTGTGTTGTTTAACCCATTAACTTTGTGGTAATTTGTTATGACAAGAATAAAAACTAATAGAGTTGGTTAGTTTTCCAACAGAAACCTGGTTGGATGACTGGGGGGCTTTTTACTGACCACAGTCTAAATACAGGTATACCTCAGAGGTACTGTGGGTTGGGCTCCAGACCACTGCAATAAAGAATACCACAATAAAGCAAGTCAATGAATTTTTAGGTTTCCTAGTGCATGTGAAAGTTATGTTTACACTATCCTGGAATCTAGTAAGTGTGCAATAATATATCTAAAAAATAATGTTCATACTTTAAAAATACTTCATTGCTAAAAAATACTAGCCTTCATTTGAGTTTCCAGGTAATCAATCTTTTTGCTAGTGAAGGGTCTTGCCTCGATGTTGAGGGTTGCTGACTGAACAGGGTGGTGGTTGCTCAAGGCTGGGATGGCTGTGACAATTTCATAAAATAAGACAATGAAATTTGCCCTATTGATTAACTCTTCCTTTCATGAACAATTTCTCTGTAGCATTGATGTTAGCAGCATTTTACCCACAGAACTTCTTTCAAAATTGGAGTCAATCCTCTCAAACACTATTGCTGCTTTATCAGTTAGGTTTATTTAATATTTTAAATCCTTTGTTGTCATTTCAACAATCTTCACAGCATCTTTACCAGGAGTAGATTCCATCTCAAGAAACCACTTTCTTTGCTCATCTGTAAGAAGGAACATCTTATCCATTAAAGTTGTATTGTGAGATTACAGCAATTCAAATATAATGATAATAATGAAAAAGTTTAAAATATTGCAAGACTTGCCAAAATGTGACAGAGACATGAAGTAAGCAAATACTGTTGAAAAAATGGTACTGATAGACCTGCTTGATGAAGAGTTGCCCCAAACCTTTAGTTAGTAAGAAAAGCAGTGCCTGCAAAGTGCACCAAAGTGAAGCGCAATAAAAGGGAGTATGCCTCGATGAAACCACACTGTGATGAGGCTAAAACAACACTAACAAAATAAGGAGAGGGAAACATTAGTTTTCAGGTCATGTCTTACTGTTCTGCAGGTTGGCCAGAATATTTCTGGAATATTAGGTCAATTCTGAATGCTATATTTGGAAAGTCATCAGCAAATCAAAGTGAATCAAGCATAATGAACATAGAATGCTAAGCATAGGATTCACAAAATTTTAATATTTTGGAAATTGAAGCATTTTGCACATAGCTTTGTTTTAGTTAATTATCTTCTGAGAGTATTGATATATTTCATCAGAGTACATAATATGGATTTTTTGTTTGCTTTTTTCTAACTGCAAAGATAATCAGACAAAATTCAAACATCTTCAAAATATAAAACAGATGATGAAAGTCCACTGTAATCCCACTTCCTAGCCATATTACAGCCTGCAGGATCTTCCTCCAACTTTTTGTTTACATGTACATTAACCTAGCTACATATTTGTGTAAAATTTTAAAATAAACATGAGGTTTATAGATTAAAAATCCTTATTTGAAAGACAAACTCTATTCTGAAGTTCTACAAGTATTTTCTTATAGTTTAATAGTCTCTTTTTTTAGGATTTAAGAGTTTTGATCCAGTTGAGAATTCATTTTTGTGTACTGTGCAACACAAAGATCTAATTTTTCTCCTTATGTATAACCAATTGTCTTAACATAGTTTCTGGAATAATCCTACACAGGCGGTATACTAAATCCCCTTAATGCTTGTGTCTGGTTTTGTATTCTCTAATCTGTCCCACTGAACCCATATTATGTTTTTAATTTGATATCTGACAGAGTAAGCTACTCTAGCAACTCTCATGTATCTTATTTTTCACATTTTTCTTGCCTATTCTTAAGTACTTATTCTTCTAGATTAATTTGAGGATTGGGGGATCCCTGGGTGCCTCAGCGGTTTATTGCCTGCCTTAGACCCAGGGCGTCATCCTGGAGTCCCAGGATCAAGTCCCGCATCGGGCTCCCTGCATGGAGCCTGCTTCTCCCTCTGCCTGTGTCTCTGCCTCTCTCTCTCTCTGTGTATCTCTGATGAATAAATAATTAAAATCTTAAAAAAAATAATTTGAGGATCAATTTACCAAGTTAAAACAAAGGCCAGAGTTTTCATTAGAGTGGCATTAGGTTTATATTTTGAGAGGAATTAATATAGTTTTATGTTATTATATATTTACATTTACTCTGTACATGTAACATGTAAAATATAAATATATAATATCTAAATACATGTTTACATTATTATTATATTATTTACATTAATCTATCTAGGAGATTTAGGTCTCCTTTTAAGTCTTTCAGCATATTTTTGTGATACTTTTTTTTATTTTTTTATTTTTGTGATATTCTTTATGTGGAGTTTAATATACTTCTCCTAGGTGTTTTATTTTTGTTACTGTGAATTGAATCTTTTCTTTCATTATATTTTCTGACTAGTTACTCTACTATCATGTTTGGCTATTGAATTCAGAATGTTTAAAATGTCAACTCTTGCTGATTGATCTATAAATTTAAGACAATCCCATCAAAATCCTAGCAGGCTTTTTTTTCCCAATTAAAATGTATAACTTGATTCCAAAAAACTTATATGAAATGCAAAGGACCCAGGATAGTCAAAACAACTTTGAAAAAGAACAAAATTGGAGAACTGAAACTATCTGGTTTCAAACTTATAAACATAGTGGGTGGTGGCACAAGATAGAAATAAATCAGTGGAACAGAATAAAGAGCGTGGAAAGAGATCTATACATACATTGATGATATAAAGATGAAAAGATAATTCAGTGGTGAAAGGATAGTCTTTTCAACAAATGTTGCCATAACAATTGGCTGTACAAAAGCAAAAAACAACAAAAGAACTTCCAACTCATATTCTGTAACATATACAGAAAAAATTAATCAAGATAGGTCATGGATCTAAATATAAGAAAGAGGGGATCCCTAGGTGGCTCAGCAGTTTAGTGTCTGCCTTCAGCCCAGGACGTCATCCTGGAGTCCTGGGATAAGGTCCCACATCAGGCTCCCTGCATGGAGCCTGCTTCTCCCTCCACCTGTGTCTCTGCCTCTGTCTCTCTCTCTGTGTCTCTCATGAATAAATAAAATTAAAAAAAAATAAATGTAAGAAAGCTAAAACTATAAAACTTGTAGACAAAACATAGAAAAATCTTTGTGACCTTGGTTTAGGCAAAGATTTCTTAGTTATGACACCAAAAGAATGATCTATAAAAGAACAACTCATAAATTGGACTTAATCAAAATTAAAAACTTCTGCTCTTAAAAAAAAAAAAACTTCTCTTAGAATGAAAAGACAAGCCATGGACTAAGAGAAAATATTTGCAATGTACATATCTGATAAATGACTTGTATCTAGAAAATATAAACAACCTTTGAAACTCAATATAGGAAAACAATCCTGGGGCACCTAAATGGCTCAGTCAGTTAAGCATCCAACTCTTGATTTCAGCTCAGGTCTTGATCTCAGGACTGTGAGAATCGAGCTCCATGCCCAGCATGGAGCCTGCTTAAGATTCTCTCCCTCTCTCTCTCTGTCCCTCCCCACCCTTGCTCATGCACACATGTGTGCTCTCACTCAAAAAACTAAATAAAATAAATTAGTAAAAAAGAAAGAAAGAAAGAAAGAAAGAAAGAAAGAAAGAAAGAAAGAAAACAACCCTATTAGAACTTGTCAAAAAGGTTAGAATAGACATTTCACCAAAGAATATATGTGAATGATCAATAAGCACATGCATAGATGCTTAACATCATTAGTCATTAGGGAAATGGAAATTAAAGCCCCAGTGAGTAACCACTCCATACCTATTAGAATGGCTTAAAATTGAGATGACTGACCATAAGAAATGTTGGTGAGGCTGTGGAGCAACTGGAAATTTCTACATTTCTGGCACGAATGTAAAATGGTACAACACTTTGCAAAAACTATTTGGCAGTTTCCTAAGAGTTAAACCATACACCTGCCATGTGATCCAGCCATTTACTCCTAGAAGAAAGTACATGTCCACACAATGACTTGTACACAAATGCTCATAGCAACTTTATTTGTAATAGCACAAAATTGGAAACAACCAAATGCCCATCAACAAGCAAATGAATAAACAAATGGTGATATATCCTTACATAGTGTCACTTCTGCTATGCCACCAGCCTGCCCAGATTCAAGGGAAGGGAACACAGACCCCACCTCTCACTGGCAAGAGTGTTAAAGTCACGGTGTAAGAAGGGCATTTACAATGAGAGATATTGTTGATCTTGCCACAGTGTGTGATGATGTGACCCCTTTTAAAGACCTACACCATATGTCAAACTGTGAACACAAGAATCATTGTCCTGTAACTTGGTACAATGCTCCTGTTTCTTGAAAGCCCATTAACTAGAACCATTCTGTTTCTGCTTAATGAAAGCTCATTTCTGAGAGGCAACAGAGTGTGTTTTATCACAAACTAAGTGCTATTTAAGAACTTTCTGAGCTCAAAGAAATGCGGTACAGGATTGTGGCTCAAGGGTCAGATGTGAAAATTATAGCTAGCTTAGGTCAACACTTACCACGGGTACTCTTTCTGGTGGAATATTTCTGATTGCCAATCATGTCTGTGCAAAGGGAACTCTAGAATTTGGGCCCAATGGCTGTTAAACTAGCTCCTTAATTGGAAAATGGTAGAGGAAAAGAAAGAAATTTAATTTGCCTTTCAAATAGGAACTGGTAACCAAATGGCCCCAGATGATTAGTAAAAATCTCTATGTTACCAAATAATAACTGCTAATAATGTAATAGGATTAATAGAATTAGCAAGTCAACATTCTGCAACATCCCTAACTCAGGCAACAATTATCAAGGGTGCTAAAAGCATTAGGTATACGGTTGATGCGAAACCGTATGTTTATAGAAAGCCAAATTGATGCTGTATAGATGACTTTCTAATTGCAAGGGGAAAAATGTAACTCTCCTGTTGTGGGATCAGAAGGTCATCACCCTCATCCAATGGTTGACCTTAGCATCAGTAATGGCAGGTAGATGAGGTGGTACATGTTTTCCAATATGATACAGAGATGAAGTAAACATTATGATGTAGACCCAAACTTGACTCCATCAAACTTTAATTTTTCGTTGATAAGTAATACAGAAAACGGGAATGAATGAATCAACAAGAAGTATCCAGAAAAATCCAAAAGATGGCATGGCCCATAGTACATCTTGTCTATTTAATAAGTTGATGTTATATATATATATATATATATATATATATATATATATATATAAACTGTTTTCAGTTTAAATAGTCTTATCTATTATAAAACAGTTATATGCTGATTAAACTAGATTTTTGGGATGACAAGAAATCTGAGTATGAATTGGTATTAGCAAAGATGAAATTTTACTTATATAGAAAAGCAGGAATCATTAAATTAAAAAACAGGTTATAAAATAGCATGTATCATATGGTCTGATTTTGGTACAAAAAATACAGAAATATACACATGCAAATTGATTGTCTAAGCTTATTCTCACTTATGGGAATAAAGGTGGTTACTATTGCTACTTATGCCAGGACAACTGAGTCTTCCAGGTGAGCCTGTAGGCATGGCCATTGACCAGAAGCTGTTCTCAGACCTCCTAAAACAGCAGTGCAGCAGAATTGCCTGAGGGTGGGTGGGCAGGTGCGGGAGGTGTGGGAACATGGGGATTCCTAGGCCCCATCCCCAGAGACTCTGACTCAGCAGGTCTGGAATGAGCCCAACAATAGGCCTTTCTCCTAACTACCCAGGTTTTCCTCTCTGTTTTTTAAAAATTTATTTAAATTTTACTCAGTTAACATACAGTGCAGTGTTGGTTTCTGGAGTAGAATTTGGTGATTCATCATGTACAACACTCAGTACTCATGACAAAAGGTGCCCACCACTCATCTAGCCCATCCCACCACCTCTCTCCATCCACCCTCAGTTTGTTCTCTATTGTTAAGAGTCTCTTGTGGTTTATTTCTCTCTCTCCCTCCCTGCCCCCTTCCCACATGTTCATCTGTTTTGTTTTTTGAATTCCACATATGAGTGAGATCATATGATATTTGTCTTTCTCTGACTTATTTCACTTAGCATACCTTCTAGTTCCATCCATGTCATTGTAAAGGACAAGATTTCATTCTTTCTAATGGCTGAGTAATATTCCATTGTATATATACATCACATCATCTTTATCTATTCATCAGCCGATAGACATTTGGGTTCTCTCTGTAGTTTGGCTATTGCTGATAATGCTGCTAGACACATCATTGATGTGCATATACCTGTTCGAATCTGTATCTTTGTATCCTTTGGGTAAATACCTAATAGTGCAATTGCTGGGTCATAGGATAGCTATATTTTTAACTTTCTTAGGAACCTCCATACCGTTCTCCAGAGTGTGCCCAGGTTATTCTGATGCTGGAACTGATGAGGGAATGGAGCTGGCTCCATAGCAGTTTCTGTTAACATCACCACTGAGCAGCAGTTGGCTGATCTTTGTGGATATGTTTAACTGAATCTTCCTTCGTTCGTTCGTTCGTTCGTTCGTTCCTTCCTTCCTTCCTTCCTTCCCTCCTTCCTTCCCTCCTTCCTTTTCTCTCCTTTCCTCCCTCTCTCCCTCCCTCTTCCTACCTTTCTTTCTCTCCCTTCCTCCCTTTCTGTCTGTCTTTCTTCTAGTTAATCACTCAGAAATCCATCAAATGTCCATTAAAGGAGATAGGAAAGCACAATTGTTAGCTAAATGGCCTTTGCAGTCTCATAGAACTAGTTTGAATACCAGCTTTAGCACTTACTAGCTGTATGATATTAGGTATTTTTCTTAACATCTCGAAATCTGTTTTCTTGTAGGTAAAGTAGGAATAGTGATAGAGTCATTAGGAGGACTAAACAAGATAATACATTTATAGCACATAGTCTCAATAAATAGTAGCTATGACTTTTATCACTATCACCATAATGAAAGGGCAGCAAATGCACTGGGCTAACTCTGGAAGTGCTTCATATGTATCACCTTCCTTTCAGATAGAGGGTGTTTCCTGGAAAGCAAAATGAGCTCCTCTTCCCTGACCCTCATGGTTGATTCATAAATGCTTGGAAAATAGCATTATCACTGCCCATTTGTTCCCTGACAGTCCCTTAGAAGTCTGTGGAATAATGGACCTGAGTCTTTGGGCACGGGAGCTATACACAGCACATCTGCCTCAATATTTTGCTGGGAAGTCTCAGGTCCAGTTTCCACAGAATGGAAAACTGAGGACAGGAACTAGAAGAACGGTCTCCAGGCTTTTGAACTCGTCTTTTCTGGCTACATTTTGCTTCTTATACAAGGTAAGTCTAAGGAGGCAAGATTTCCTTGGCAACATAATTATTGCTACCCTATAAAGGAAGAAGACTTCTTTTTAAAGATTCCTGTTTTCCTAGCAGGTAGAAACTTGTGTCTCTAAGAGGCTGTGTTCTGTTCTTGTACTTCTTCTGTTTGTTTTTTCCATTTTGAGACAGGAAATAAAACATCCATAGGAAACAATTGGTAGTTCTGTCTTCATTTATACTCATTTAGTGAGGAGAAGAAAGAGGGTTGGGCTTTTGATTTTTGGTTTTTTGCTTTCTTTGTCTTTTGTACTTCCATTCTATAACATTATCACCTATATTTTCTGAAAAGTCAAGAAGCATCATTCAACATATGGTCTGATAAAATATTTGAAATAGGAAGTGTCCCAAATACTCTCGGGGTCTTCTGGTTATTGTGCTACTACCTCTCAAAGGGGTCTGAGCAGCTTCATCCAAATATATGTGGGGGATCAGAAAGTGTGCCCCAGGTATGTCCCACTTTATGTAAGGCCCAGGGAGAATTTTACACTGAAACTAAAGGAAATTAACCTTTAGCATCCTTTAGTTGCTGGGGCTGACCTTTTCTAAGGAACTAGAAGGATGCCTAGTGATGCTGTGTTCATATGTTTGTATAAATAGCAAAAAGAAGATTTTTTGGTATTGTTTCCCATTAAAAACTATCTCAAAAATTTTATAAGCTGGATCCATTCATTCCTGATCAGGGTTTCCTCTCTGTCCATGCCTGGTGGATTTCATCTTTATATAACCAGCTAGTGAACAGCCCCTAACTCCAGGCCAGGGTGTGCTGGAATGCCAGGGATCATGTGGGAATGTGAGAAAGGAGGTCCATTCACCACTCAAGTCACTGCTGGATGCAGGGAAAACTGCCAGCTGGAACAAGTGCAGACCTGGGGAAAACAAGCATTGGCTTAGCATCTGGTGGAAAGAGTTCCCTCTTCAGGAACTCTAGTCTCTTACCTGTTTGTCTTTGAGAAACAGTAATAGTCTACTTTTAAATCTTCCTCGAATACAAACACCACGGCCTGTGTGCTGAGCCCCTCCGTCCCCAAGCCCTGGAGGGACTGTGTCCAGCAGTGGAGGGAGCCCTGGTGTGGTCCTAGCCCAGGTGCTCTACAGAGCAGCCATGTGACTTTAGCAGGTTATCAATTCTTTCAAGCCTCACTTGGTTCATCTTTAAAACAAGGGTGTTCGATTAGGCAGCCTTGCTCTGAAACTTGAATTATTTTATGGTGCAGAGGGTTGAATTTAAATAATTTCTGTAGTGATACAACAGTATTTTCAAAGGAAAATTTGATGCACATGTTGGGAGGGAGATTGACATACGGAGAAAATTTGGAATGTATGGGATTAGGAAATTAAAAATTATCCCCTCCTGCTCAGCAAATGTGCCAAATATGGGTCTCTCATCCTAAGAACTGTCTTCCTTTTAGCAAATGAAAAGAAGACATTATGAGCATTTCCAAAATTAAAAGAATATTCATGTCATGTCAAATGTGTGATGTGTGTAGGCAGTGATGTGTTAGGTTCTAGGAAGGAAATTTGTATTTCAGACATGGTCTTCGTTATTTAAGAGATTACAACCAAACAAGACTAGCCCAGACATTACCATTAGCAAACAAAGCTGATAAGATGGAACCCTAAACCATGATTCATGTCGAGCTGATTTCATAAATTATGGTACATCCATTTTATGGAATATTAGGCAATCCTTAAATAAAATGAACCACACATTTATACATATTAACTTGGAAAGGTGTAGAAGACATATAGTTAAGTTCAAATAAGCAAGTTGTAGAATAATATGAAGAGCATGATCATATTTTTATAAAAAGCAAAAGTGAGACTCTAAATAGGCAATTCTGTATAAGCAGAAAAGTATGGGATGAACTACACGGAAATGCTAACACCAGTTACTTTAAGAGAGTAGGATTGGGCAGAGGAGGAAGAAACGATTTAAAAAAAATCTTTCTGGGATGCCTGGGGGGCTTAGCGGTTGAGTGTCTGCCTTCTGCTCAGGGTGTGATCCTGGTCCTGGGATTGAGTCCCACGTTGGGCTCCCCGCATGGGGCCTGCTTCTCCCTCTGCCAATGTCTCTGCCTCTCTCTCTCTCTCTCTCTGTGTGTGTCTCTCATGAATAAACAAATAAAATCTAAAAAAAAAAACTTTCTGTAATTCAACCTGTTTAAGTTGTTACAGTGAGGGTATTGTCATCTTTAAAAGTGCTTTCCTAAGACACAAAAATAGCCCAGCCTTTGTCTCCCAATCTATGGATGTATGTTGGATCATATAATAGTCATACCGTACATTTTGCAGTACCCGCAGCTCCCGTGATTTCAGAGCCTGCCTCCTGGGTGTGGGGAGGGACCTTGGCACAGCGTCCAGGCAGAGGTACCCGCTAGGGAGCCCAGTCTGTGCTCAGGGCTCTGCCAGAGTTACAAGGTAGCAGCATGTGCCCTCAGAGTCCCAAAGAGCCAGCAGCGCCTTGGTTCCTGGGGGGAGGAATGCCTTCCCTGCCCCTCTGCCTCCCACTTGGCTGGCTGGTCCCATGGTGGGCCTGGCTCCCTGCGCCCATCAGCTCTCTCACGCTGGTCCCACTCTTCTCCAGAAATGCCTGCACCCCTCTACACGGCTTCAGCCTCCGTAGGCATGTGGACACACGAGCACTAAGTTGTATTTGGAGGCAGAAATTCACTGACGGGAGAGAACCAGGGTCCAGACAGGGCCGTGGGGAGAGGACATCGAATGTGTAAACCAGGGCAGCCAGGGTGGCTCAGCGGTTTAGCGCTGCCTTCGGCCCAGGGTGTGATCTTGGAGACCCGGGATCGAGTCCCATGTCGGGCTCCCTGCGGGGAGCCTGCTTGTCCCTCTGCCTATGTCTCTGCCCCCCTCTCTCTCTCTGTGCCTCTCATGAATAAATAAATAAAATCTTAAAAAAAAAAAAAAAAAGAATGTGTAAACCAGAACACCAGCTCTATGGAGAAAGTGGGAGAGAGAGGAGAAGAGCAGCTGGCCGCACACCACTGCCTGTCGTACACTCTTGTTCAACATGAACAGCCTCACAGAACACTTGCATCAGACAAGGCCACTCTGTCACTCTGGTGGGTCAAGACAAAAACAAGACCCATCTGTCATCATGTGTGACCATCATCGGAAGCAAGAACTTGTCCAGATCACAAAAATGACCACCTAGCCTTCCCCTACTCCTGGGTAATAGGAGCGCCTGCCGCTTCCTTCTCCCTTATAGCTGTAGGCTTGCTTCTCTCCTCCTACCTTCTAGATAAGAATTAAGGTACCCATCAGAGCATCACTGCTGCTTCCTGCCAACATCCAATCCAGAGCACCGCCCCACTTCCTGAATCCTCCCCAGAATCACTGAGCACAATCCCAAACCCTACCATCAACTCCTTTGGACGCCCTCTCACTGAGGCTCTGTGGTCCCCTTCAGGGCAGCAAATCTCAAACTCTGCATTTGACTGTAGGTGTGTTCTGGTGGCTTCTTTTGCAGGAGGTTGCAGGCAAACAGTAGGCTCCCAGGGAGCCCAGTGAGGGCCAGTGAAGGCAGAGGCCAAAGAGTCTTCACCCCGCCTCTTACTTTCCCAGGTGCAAGAAGATCATTTCCACATTTGCACCTCCAGGATACATTCATTGTGTGAAGGAGCCAGGTGTGTGAGGGCCTTTCAGAGAATGATCTGACTGTGGGAACTGGAAGGTGAGGGTATGTTGGTTAGGTAGGGACAGATGAGGAAATGTCTGAATTCCAGAGTGCTTTACCCATCTGTCTTCTGCTCTCAGGAGGACAGATGGTGTGGAGGGTGTGGACTTTAGTGTCAATCCTGATTCTACTATTTACAAGATGTATGACTTGGAGCAAGTTTCTTAACCTCTCTGAGCTGCAGAGCCTGCATCTTATGAATGAGGAGAATATCCCTCACCCACAGGCTTCAATAGAGTGTGTGTAAATCCCTGGTACATAGGGTAGTGGGTACTCACCAAATATGTCACCTTTTTCCCTCCCAGTAGGCAGTGGACAGCCACAGTAGATTCCTGAAAGAGAAGCAGCCCAAGGAGAGTAGGAATCTTAGGAAGATAGACATGATGGTGGTGTGCAAGACAATGTAAGGATGAGGTGTAGGCAGACCTCAGAGAGGCTGGGACCCTCCAGATCGCATGGCACTTGCTTCCCACTGCAGAGATTGCATTGTGTTCTCACGAGCAACACGATTGTCCTGGATGGACATGGGCAAAGAATGAATGCTGTAGGCATGCCACACAGCATGTCTTACCGTAAGCCTTAGCGGGATAGGGTAGAAAGAGGAAATGTTGGGATGTCTGGGTGGCACTGAGGTTGAGCATCTGCCTTAGACTCAGGGCTTGATCCTGGAGTCCTGGGATCAAGCCCCACATTGGGGTCCCTTCAAGGAGCCTGCCTCTCCCTCAGCCTATGTCTCTGCCTCTCTCTCTGTCTCTCATGAATAAATAAATAAAATCTTAAAAAAAAAAAAGAGGAAATGTTAACTTTAGGGACACTTGTAGAAAGACAGTCAAACTCTGGGCCAGTTGGAATAGCAAGAGGAATAGACTCCCTCAGAGTGCAGCAGTCAGCAAAAAGATGCCCATTTCTAAAAAATAAGTCCATGGGCCATAACATATTCTAGCTGTGGATTGTTGCCAGGGCTTTGCAGTCACACAGAAGGAGTCTGCTTCACATAAAGGAGTATTATGCTGAGCCCAAAGCTTGGCTTGGGCTTTCTTCCATGTATTACTTGTTGAGTGACCAGGGCAGACGACTCCACTGTAGCCCAAGGGCACATGACTTTAAGGAGGAGAAAATGGAAAAATGGATGACTGATGCAAGAGCTACATATTGCAATCACTCTTTTCTCACCAGCTCCACTTCTAGTAGTTCTTAAATTTTATAGTTAATAGTACCCCAGGGACACTTGGAGCTGGTACATTCCTCACTTAGCAAGGAACTTTTGGATCCGGAGCATTGGTATTAACAAAACAAAACAAAACAAAACAAAGCAAAACAAAACAAAACATCACAATGCAAAAACCCAGGCAATTTGTGAATGATGTAAAAGAACTACAACAGCATGTAAGTTAGCCGTAGATGGTATAAGAGTCAAGTTGCCCCAATGATTTGAATCATAAAGTCAATCAATAATTATTAGGCACCTACTTTCTATGGGGTTGGGTCCTGAGGAATCTGAAGATGAATGGGCCTATCTCCTCCTTCTCTACATTTGTCATGAAGTGGGAAGGCTAACAAAGATATCAACTGATAGAATGCAAGAGCCTAGGAAATGTGCCCAAGCTGTCATGGTAATGTGAAGAAAGGGATGATTTTTATCTTCCTAGAAGGATCAAGATTTTATTTTATTTTATTTTATTTTATTTTATTTTATTTTATTTTTATTAATTAATTAAAAGTAGGCTCCATGCCCACTGTGGAGCCCAACACAGGGCCTGAACTCACAACCCAGAGATCAAGACCTGAGTGGAGAGCAAGAGTCGGATGCATAATGCGCTGAGCCACTCAGGCACCCCAAAGGATCAAGATTTTAAAGGAAGAAAAGGATTTTGGAGAATTCTTTTTTTTTTTTTTTAAGATTTTATTTATTTATTCATGAGAGACAGAGAGAGAGAGAGAGGGGAAGAGACACAGGCAGAGGGAGAAGCAGGGCCCATGCAGGGATCCCGACGTGGGACTCCATCCCGGGTCTCCAGGATCACGCCCTGGGCTGAAGGCAGCACTAAACCGCTGAGCCACCCGGGCTGCCCCAGAATTTTGGAGAATTCTTGATCTTGGCTTCCGATCATTTGCCAACAGCCATAGACATAAAGGTTACCTCCCAGGCCCTCTCCTGGAAGTGTGTGAGGGCCCAGGTTCCTACAAGACTGTACTGTCCCAGACCTTTAGCGTTGCTACTCAGCTTTATTGATCCCCAAGGAGTCTCATTCTCAAGGTGCAGAGGCTGTAGGAATTGGACACCTTACCCTATGGAGCGCTCAGAATCCTAACCTAGACACTGGAGACTAATGATCAGAAAAAGGCGTAATTGTGCTAGATAACTCAGTCAGTTTGCTAAAAGAGAATGGAGGAAATGGGGAATTATATACCTAGGTCTAGACAGTCTCTCTGCTTGATATAACATGGTTACATTTTTTCTTGTGTTGAGAATGAGAGGAAGACAGATGCCTACTTTATAAATATAACAGGAGAACAGCACCAAGATTTGTATACCATTTTGATTCAGTGAGAGAATTCACTTAGCTCATTAAACTACAAATTGAAATACTCTGTGTGTGTGTATGTATTCCCAGATTGTCTTGAATTTTGGTTGCAGTGTCCTCCTTTGTAAAATGGGTATAATCCCAACTCCATAGAGTTCTGAGGATTAAATAGTCTGTTTCTTATGAAAGTCCCTTATTAATAGTAATATAAATATTACAAAATCTGAGACACTCTGATGTTGGCTACTGTTACTAATTATACTGGAAATAAGATAACCCTTTCCAAAGAAGCTCAAAAGTATCCTAGAGCGCACTGAGATCCTGCCTCCCATCACATTAACTTTGTCTGCCACTCAGGCAGTGTATAGTAACACAAGTGCAGAATTTCAAAAGGATATAATTGAAACAGGACCTTATTATTTCTTTGGCTTCCATATTTTTTTCTGTCTCAAAGGGCTCTCAATGCAAGGAATATTAGGCACACACACGTATTCCTTATATTAGAATATATATATGTATATCTCTCTATATATACCTATATATCTAATGACAATAGTTTAAAACATTAACATAGTTCCAAAGTGCCTTGAGGAAAAAAATTTAGTTGAATTTTCAGCGTGAAAATAACATTGGTACTGTGTCAGCAACACTCTAGGCAGACAATGAATTATCCACTGAAGTATTGAGTGTGTATCTTAAAACCTTCAAGTGTCTGGAGAAGTGATTTCCTTCTTGAAATGGATCATACCCTGCTCTGAGTGCAGGAATCTGATTGTGTAATTTAAGAGAAATCTCCTTCCCTGACTGATAATTCAGCCTGGGCTGGGTCTCCATAGATAAAAGAGCAGCCTTGGGGTTCTCACTGGGAGGGAGCCAGTGGCTGAAGGCAATGTTCCTTCCTTAGAACACATCTTTTGAGAAGTGGAAATACTTTACCAGCAAAAAATCTGTTGCTCCAAAATTTTCATTACTGATTCAGTATTCAGTTCCAATTTCTGTGTCAAATGATGCTGTGGAAAAGATACTCAGTGTCATGGGAAATCATGGACTGATGAATACAACAGACTATTCATAGAGGCAGTATTAAATATACATTGAGCTTTAAAAGTTATTGTGTAATAGGTAAGTGTGTAGGAATGAAATAATATGAGATCTGGGGTCTGCTTTAGAATAACCCAGCTGACTGTGGGAGGGGACACAGGGTATAGATTAAACAGAATTGACCATGTGTTAATAATTATTGAAAGTAGGTGACGGGTCCATAGGGGTTCATTATACTATTTTTGCTGGTTTTATAAACATTTGAAAATCTCCATATAAAAAGATAACAAAAAAGCTCCAAAGGTGTGACTTTCTCTTGTTTGAATGAAAGATGTTTTTATTTTTTATTTTTGTTTATTTTTTTGAAAGATGTTTTTAAAAATAAATGATTCATAGACGTTGCATAGTGAAATATACAATAGAGCTGACATTGGTGCTCACTATGTTAGACGTTTGTATACTATTACATATACACCTATAATTTTGTATATATAAAATATAATTTATAGACATATACATATACTCTTATATAGTTAATATGTACATATATTAAATATACACACCTACATATGTGGTGTATCGACTCATTTAATTCCTGTTCACAGCTCCATGTATAAGTTCTAGGTTACCTATCTGCATTTGCAGATGAGGCAGTAGGATATGGGGATTAATGTACACGGTCATTAGGTAGGATTCGAACTCATTGAGACTCCAGAACCCACACTCCTTCTTAAACACAGTCCTCTACTGCTGTCAGTATTAAGGATGTTCTGTACTATTCCATTGTCGCCAACAACTTCCCTTAGCACAGTTTATTTTTAAATTGATGCAAGAGTGGTGGGTGGGATGGAACTGTTCAGTAATTCCACTGATTTTTTTTTTTTTTTTTTTTTTTACGAGACTGTTCAGTAATTCCGCTGAAACTGCCTGCCCCCAGCCCCAGGCACGAGCTGGTGTGACGGAGCCGTGGGGTGGGGCGGCTTGGCTCGGGTGGTCCTTGGTCCTCTGCTCCCTGGGCCGCAGCCACCCGCCCCCCCCACCCCCCTCCGCCCCGGGGCGCGCCGGCAGCCGAGTGGCGCCACCTGGTGGCCAGACGCCCCACCAGCGGGGGGCTCCCCGGTGCCCGGGCCTCGCGGGCGGGGTGCGCGGCCCTCAGCGGTGGGACCTGGGCCGCGGTCCCGAGGGGGGGCGGGGGCGGGGGCGGGGGCGGCCCTCCTCTGGGGACCTGGCGGAGGCCTTTGACCTTGCCTGGAGCGTCCTGTCTGGGCGGAGCAGGCCTCAGGCCTCGGGAGCCCTGGCCGGAGAGACTGAGTGAAGAACCCGCCTTCCAGCCCCAGCCGGGCTCACCTCCCCAGCCTGTTCCACCTTCCAGAAAGTGGAAGTTTAGCTGAGAAAGGGGTGGTTTTGCCTAAGGACTCTTAAAACGAGCTCTTTAACAATTCCAAGTACTTAAAGTTCACCCATTTATGTACATACACATGTATAGTTCTTGGTATCCTCAATTCTTTGCAGAAACCCTATTAAAGCTGGAATCGTGCCATGTAATGTTATTTTTCCCCTCACCGCAGTCATCTTAGGCTTGTGAGGAATGCAGACCTGCGGTCCGCCAGAGCCAAGACAGAGTGAGCATGCCTCCCAAGGGCATTTGGCCAGTCTCGAGGACCTCCAGCACAGATTCTGAGCACCAAATTTTTGGTGTCTGCAGACAAGCCTTTCGCCCCAGGGCTGGAGGACGATGAACACCACTGTGAAGCCAGAAGAGTCTGTGGGGGCCCTGGCAGAGGGCACAGTGCTCCATAGCCTGCAGGCCCGACCCAGGTAGGGACCTAGGCACCAACTCTCCCTCTCTCATGAGCCTGCCAAGATCAGTGAGGTCCTGGCAACTTACAGCCACACAAGGTGAATTTGCAGGACTTCATTGGCTACCTAAACCTGAAGGCAGTTCTCTGGGGGCACATGCTCTCTTTCCTATGGTCTGCACTGCTCAGAGGCTAGGCCCATCCTGAAGGGAGCTCTCTGCTGGATCCTCTTCAGCACACAGGCCACCTCTCGTTATATGAAGCAGGTTCTGGATGCCACAGAGGGAGGGCAGTCCCTTTGAGGGCAAGGCCTCATCCATCATCCAGAGCTGCCCACAGTTTCTGCAGTGAAGGCCCAAGTCCATGGAGGCCTGCCCTGGCCAGGAACTATACTGGCCTTTTCCTTTGTGAATACTGCGTTAGTGTGCATAACCTCACTATGAAAAGGCAGGGTCCTGAAGGGCAGGGTCATTCATTATTAAGGGTACTCTCTTAAGGAGGAGGGACATTTCTCATATCTGATTCCATGATCTGAGCAGCATAAAGTTGGTCAGTCTGCAGAGTGGGTGCTCTCACTTTGTACAGAGATTGAAGATGTCAAAACTGCCAATGGGAGGTCTCCGGGGGGCTGGGCTGCAGGATGGTGCCCTCCATGTAGAAATGAGGAATGCAAAGAGGATACTTGAAGACTTATATCAGACTCTTTGGGCAAGTGTATGGGTCTCTCAGACCGACTGAGCTGGGTTAGAACCTAGGGACAAAATAGCTATGTTGAAGTCAATCCCTATACTGGCAAAGCCACTTGGGTTTTGCAGAGCCAAGGGAAAATCAACAGAGGAGGGAAGGGGGGTGATGTCTGCATTTAGATTCCAACTGTAAGAGAAGGCTGCGGCCCCGGGTACCAGTTCAGGGTTGACATGGTAATGGAAGTGAGAAAACCTGAAGGTTAATGATAGAGTGACATCCCTTCCTCTTTGACTCCTCCTTCTGATGCTAAACCTCGCAGAATCTAGGGTCAATTTTATTTAGGAAAACGTTGTGCCTTGTAACCCATGATTTCAGTAAGAGCCAATAGTGAAACTGGTTCAAAAGGTAAATGCAATGTGTGTTTGCATCAATAGCACAGCACCTGGGCCGTGGGATGTAGTCATCCCACTGTAGTGTACTCACTCTCTGTTGGTTGTTGGCTGTTCTTTGTTGGAAGGAGGTGGAGATGGCTCAGTCTTGGCCAGCTCTCTTGGCTGAGTGGGCCTCAAGCACTCCTTTTCCCTAGATCTAAGTCCAGGCCAAAGGCAGGGGAGAAGCCTCTCTGGCCCCCCTTATCTGGCCTTTTTACTTGGTTGATGAGAAGACCTGCGTAAAGGGACCAAAGCCCTTCTGGGCCTTGAGTATGGTTGAAGGCCAGACACTCTGTATCTCCTTTGTCTGGCTTCCCTTTTCCTAAGGGCCCATTCTCTGCTCTTACAGGAGGCAAACACTGGTCCCTTTGATAAGAGACCAGAGGTGTGTGTTTCCAAGAGATAGAGATGCTAACAGGGAGAATGGAAGAAGCCAAATGAATGTTTGCTTAACTCTGTACCCATTTCCAGGAAAGCTAGAAAGCTTCCTTCTCTTCTAGGGTGGATTAAGGGAGCCTTGAGATTCCTCTTGTGGCTGAAGTATGCCACGACTCTGGTCAAACCATCTTTCTAAAAAGACGCATCATACATTAGCGTATAATTAACAAGGCATTGTGGATGACAGGCCAGGAAAACAAGAAATATTCACAGGAATTAAGGATGTTTGGTTTAGAATAAAGAAGACATGCAAGAACTAATCCCTCTTTAAATATTTAGAACATGAGGGCACCTGGGTAGCTTGATTGGTTGGGCGTCTGACTCTTGGTTTCAGCTCAGGTCATGATCTCAGGGTCATGGGATCAAGCCCCGCATTGGGCTCTGTGCTTGGTATGGAGTCGGCTTGAGATTCTCTCCCTCTTCCTCCGCCTCTGCCCTCTCCCAGCTCTTGCTCTCTCTTCTCAAATAAATAAATAAAATCTTTAAAAAATTTTTAAAAAGGGATGCCTGGGTGGCTCAGCAGCTGAGCATCTGCCTTTGGCTCAGGGCATGATCCTGGAGTCCTGGGATCTAGTCCTGCATTGGGCTCCCTGCATGAAGCCTGCTTCTCCCTCTGCCTATGTCTCTGCTTCTCTCTCTGTGTCTCTCATGAATAAATAAATAAAATCTTTAAAACATTTTTTTTAAAAGATGAAAAATATTTAGAATGTGGAAGAGAAGGTATTTATTCTGGGGAAGATAAGAGAGCAAATTGGGATCAAGGAACAAGTTAGTAGGAAGCAGATTTTTGCTTCAATATTGAAATTACCCCACCCCCACCCCAGAAATATTCAAGAAGGTGCTGTGGACACGTGGCAGTGCCCTGGGAAGGAGCATCCTGCCTGGAAAGCTGCCCATCCCTGTGATCCCTCGTCACAGGCTTTCAGGCACAGCCCTATTTCCCATAGCCACCTGTGACGGTGACTCTAAACAATGACCTGCCCTGGAGACTCCAGGATGCCCACATTCACTCCACACCCTCTTGAAGACATCTTGCCTTTGGAAATAGAATAATAAGGTCGTTTTGCCTAATAGATTCTGGCTTGTGGTTCGTAAAAACGTGGGCTGTGTGTATATCCACCTCGGGCGGGGACAAGCCCCGGTGTCATCTGATGTCCCCACTCTGGGCCTCTATTTGGAGAGTCTGCTCTTGCCTTAGAGGCTGTGCATCCTTGAGGGCAAGCAGCACCGACTCATTACTCTCAGTCCCCAGGCAGCTAATAAGGTGCTACCCCCCGTGGGTATTTGCTAGGCCTTGAGTGTTGACTTCTCTCCTCCCACAGGTAATCTTGAGATTCTATCATCCACGGAGACAGTTCGACCTGTCGCTCCTCTTCCAGGTCCAGCGTCGGGCGACAAGCTTCGGAAGCCGAGTGTGTCTTCCCACAGACGGCTCTGGTTTAAACTTCATGTGTTTATTTGAGTACCTAGATGCCATGGTGATGGGTGCTATAGAAATAGAAAGAGCAGGGAGGCGGAACAGAGCAAGGGAACACCCCAAACACGGGGGGGGGGGGGGGCTGGAAGCAGTGTTTTGTGACACTAGTGTTTATTTTGAGCTGGCACTATTATTTATCATGTCCTCTGTGCACAGATCTCTCCCCTGGGAGCGCACATGCTGTCTGCTTCCTGATGCACTTAGAGTCTCTGGGCTTTGAGAGGAGAAACGCTGCCTTTGGCATACAGAGCTACACATCATTGTCACTGCTTCTTACGTGTGTCTGTCACGACACTTCTCAAGTGCAGGTTCGTGCATATGACTTCCCCCCTTTGATCCTAGGTCAAGGCAGATTGTATTCACCCCATTTTCTGATCAGTTTGAGGTTGAGAGACTAACGTGTCCAAAGTCACATGGCAGGTGAGTGGTCAGAGCTAAAGTCCACCTGTCCCCTTGAGTAACTCCCCCCCTCCCCCATAAGGTTTGGAATTCAGGTGGTGGGAATTCAGGGCGGGCTGGCCGGATACGATGCGTTTGGGGCTGCGTCCTTTAGGTTAGAATGAGCTGCGTGGAGTGGTCCGAGTTACAGAGAAGCAGCTGGCACTTCTGCAAGAAGCCCACAAAAAATGTGATTGACTGCAGAACAAATTTTGCTGATTTTATGTCTGGAGACAAAAGAAAGCGCAAGCAGGGGCGCCTGGGTGGCGCAGTTGATTAAGTGACAGACTTTTGAATTTGTCTTAGGTCATGATCTTGGGGTGGTGAGATGGAGCCCTGAGTCAGGCTACCCACTTACCAAGGAGCCTACTTGAGACTCTTTCTCCCTATGCCCCTACCCCTGCTCGAGTGTTCTCTCTCTCAAATAAATAAATAAATCTTGAAAAAAAAAGGAAGAAAGAAAGAAAGCGTAAGCCATAAATGTAGGCTGCTTTCCAGGCTGACAGCCAGTGCAAACAGCTCATTGCAGGGCAAGTGAATTTGGGTATTTCAGGGCTCTGCCCTGGCCAATCTTGACCTGGTCCTGGGAGCGGTGCACAGTAGCTGTCATCCTTCCTCAAGGCAGACAGAGCTGAGTACGATCCGAAATAGAACCCTGGGCAGGGGTAGGTCTGCTCCAGCCTTATTTCTATGACCCCTTCATGAATGTGTCAATGGTGCCACTCACAAGTCCTATAACTTTTTGTCACTGGGCCTTTGCCTGTGCTGGCCTACCACTCAGTGCCCTCGGCTTCTCCCTCCCTCTCATCTGGCCGTTAGTCTCCACTTTGCCAAATTTGACCCATCCTTGGAGGTCCATTCCAATGTTTCCTGGCCCCCTGAATTCCCTAGTATTGAGGGTGAGCTTTCCTCTTCTGACTGCTTATGATACGGCTGGTTTGAGCGAGGGTGATTGGTAAGGGTCAAAGTTCTCTCAATTCAGAGAGCCCCAGGGAGCCCCAGAAGTTGGAAAAGCCAGGCTTCCTGCCCTAACCAGCCATCTAAGCTATCTCCTCTACCCCCATCAATCCATATAAGAAGAGGATTGAAAAGGGAGAGAGGTTACTCACTCCACTCCTTGAAGCCAAGAAAGGGAGTGGGGATCTGAGGGAATCAGAAAAAAACACAAGTGTTTTTCAGGAGTCAGGCATTGTTCTCCCAAATGGTTATTTGCTTGGTCTAAAGACTTGTTGACCTTGCAGTTTGGAACAGGGGTAAAAGGATGAGAGAAAGGTAATGCTCAAGGGATCCTGTGGGGGGCAGAGAGGGCCCAGAACCACTGCTTTGAGAAGTGTAGGAGATAGAGCCATGTAACCAAGCTCTGTCAAAGTAAGGAGACACCTCTCTACCACCTCTCTTGCTTCCTGGTCCAACACTATCTGAGGCCTAGAGAGGAGAGGGTGTCATGGGTAAAGAGAAGAACAAGTCTAACGCTGCAGCCGTGGACTGGTCTCCCAGGAAGTCTGGGAGGAAAGGTGATCAGATAAAAGAAGAACAAGATTGAGTCTTTTTTTTTTTTTTTTTTTAAGATTTATTTATTTATTTATTCATGAGAAACACACACGCACACACACACACAGAGGCAGAGACACAGGCAGAGGGAGAAGCAGGCTCCATGCAAGGAACCCAATGTAGGACTCGATCTGGATCACACCCTGGGCTGCAGGCGGCGCTAAACCGCTGAGCCACCCGGGGCTGCCCAGGATTGAGTCTTAAATCTGAAATAATCAACGATGACCAGGAAGCTATAGAATATGGTAAAGAAGTGCTTATAGGACCCACTATTTAGAAAAAAAAGGACGGACAACCTGGACTAGTTGGGAGGCAATTATAGGACCAAGAATCCTGTTTTTATCTCCTAACTAGTTGAGATTATTCAATAAATTGTTTGGAATTGGTTTTTGCACCTGGTTTCTCTCTCTCTTTTCAAAGATTGTGATAAAAAAATATAAAGTAAAATGTACTATCTTAAACATATTTAAGTGTACAGTTCAGTAGTGGTAAGTGTATTCATGTTATTGTGCAGCCAGTCTCCAGAACTTGCAACCCTGTACCCATGAAATAACTCTCACCTCCTCCTTCCCGGCAGCCCCCAGTAACCACTACTGTACTTTCCATTTCTATGAGTTTATCTTCTCTAGATATCTCATGTGAGTGGACTCATACAGGATTTGACTTTATGTGACTGGCTTATTTTCCTTAGCATAATGCCCTCAATGTTCATTCATGTAGCATGTGTTAAAATTTCCTTCTTTTTCAAGGGCAAATAATTTTCCATTGTATGTATACACACATTTATTCATACTGATGGACACTTGGGTCCCCTCTGCCTCTTGGCTATAGGGAATAGTACTGTTATGAACACGGGTGTGCAAATATCTCTGAGATCCTGCTCCAGTTCTTTTGAAGATATGCTCAGAAGTGGAATTGCTGGATTGTCTTAGTCTATTTGGGTTGTGGTAACAGAATACTATAGATAAGTGGCTTATAAACAACAAAAGTTTATCTCTCACAGTTCTGGATCGAGGTGTTGGGCAGATTCAATGTCTGGTGGGGATCTACTTTCTGGTTCATAGATATCTGGTTTTTTTGTTGTGTCCTCACATGGCAGAGGGGTGAGGGGCCTCCCTGGGTCTTTTTTATAAGAGCACTAATCTCATTCATAAGGGTCCTGCCTTCATGATCTCCCAGAAGCCATAGCTCCAAATGCCATCACATTGGGGTTGGAATTTGAACGTATGAATAGTGGGGGCACACAGATGTTCAGTCTCTTGCCTGGTTCATATAGTAGTTCTATTTTTAATTTTTTGAGGAACTTCCACACTGTTTTCCAGAATAGCTGCAGTCTTTTACATCCCCATATAGAGCACAAGGGTTCCTGTTTCTCCACATCCTGACCAACACTTGTTATTTTCTATTTTAGTTTTTGCTTCTGTTTTCTTATAGCAGCCAGCTTGATGGGTGTGAGTTGATATCTAACTGTGGTTCTGATTTGCATTTTACTAATGATTACTGATATTGAACATTTTTTCATATGCTTGTTGGCCATTTATATGTCTTGTAGAAATGTCCATTCAAGTCCTTTGTCCATTTTTAAATTGGATTATTTATTTTTATGGTCTTTGTTGTTGAATTGTGGAAGTTCTTTATATATTCTGGGTATTAATCCCTTATCAGGTATATGATTTGCAAATATTTTCTCCCATTTCATCAGTTTCCTTTTCATTCTGTTGATTGGATACTTTGACTTGATCTCTTCTACCAATCTGAAGTTTTTTGGGGGCAAGATTATATTTCAGGGGGTTCTTCAGTAAATGGCTGTGGGGTGAAGCATGGAACATATACCAGGAGTGATTAAGCAACATATTTTGAATGAAGTGGGATTTAAGTTTTGATGGCCCGGGTGGTCCCCAAGGAGAAATGCAGACTGGCAGTTTGCCCATGGCCTCCTTTCCCCTTCTGACACTCTTCTTCTATCTCCTTCTTTCTGCTCAGGCACTAGGTCCTCTACCCACTGGGTGATGATGCAACTCAGATCATTTTAACAAGCGATCATCAAACACCCACTGGGTGACAGGCACCATGCTAGGGATTACAAAGGAGAGCAAGGCAAAGCTCTCTCTTCAATAAATGCCATCCTGTAAGATGAACAAGATGGGAATTTCACTGTAATGAGTGTGCTCTCAAGTGGTGGTTACCCACTGTAGGCAAAAAGGCCAACGAGAGAACCTAACCTGGACCAAGGGATGTGGGGGGCTTCCTGGACAAAGTAGTCCTGAGATTGGCACCTGGCCTGGTGGGCCCTTTATAGTTAGTGGGCAAGCCCACTCCTCAGACCCCAAGAGTCACCAGAAGAGGGCACATCATTGTGGAAGGGTGCTAGGGGGCGAATGTAATGATCTATTGGTTGTATTTCCCCACTAACATGTTCACTATTTAAAGATGCAAAAATAATTCTAGAAAAAATAATTTCTCTTGGAAAACTAAAAGGGGCAATGTATATGGCTGGCAAATTTATTCCAAAATTTAAATGCTTAAAGAAGGGGATCCCTGGGTGGCACAGCGGTTTGGCGCCTGCCTTTGGCCCAGGGCGCGATCCTGGAGACCCGGGATCGAATCCCACATCAGGCTCCCGGTGCATGGAGCCTGCTTCTCCCTCTGCCTGTGTCTCTGCCTCTCTCTCTCTCTGTGACTATCATAAATAAATAAAAAAAAATTTAAAAAAAATGCTTAAAGAAAAGATTTATTATGTTTAATAACATATTATGTTTCATATGTGCCAGTCACTGTTCTGAGCACTTTCTGTGTATGTAACTTAATTACTCCTTATGATAGCCTTATGAGGTAGGTATGATTATCACCCCCCCCCCCCTTATGTGGGTAGGGAAACTGAGGAACAGGGAAGCTAAGGAACTGGCCCCAAGGCCATAGAGGAGGAGTTGGCAGAGCTGGAATTTGAACCTGCAGCTTGGCTCTAGGGCCTGCGTTCTCTGACTTGGATGGTTTGATTTATATACACTGCAAAGGCTTTTCCACTTCAATCAACTTGATAAAACAGAATACATCCTCTAAGGTCATTATTTTTAAGGCTCTATTTCTCACTCGCACCTTCTGAAAAGTTTACCATTGACTCAGGTGTTTGACACAGGACTTAGTGTCACAGAATCCTAAGTATGTCTCCCTGGAACTCTGGAAGTCACCACTTAGTTCCTGTGAAGCTTATTTGATTGAAGCCATACTTAAAAAAAAATCCAAAGACACAGGGAGAAAACAAATCTCTGAGAAAGAATTAAAAAAACTTACAACCACGTTATTGTTATCACACTCAATAAATTTAATGATGATTCCTAATCTCACCTAATGTTAGAGTTCAGGTTTCTCTATTTCAAAACTCTCTTTTTGGTTGCATTTGGTTGTGGCTGTCTTAAGTCCCTTCTAATCTATAAGAGATTGTCTTCTTTTTAGTTTTTATCCATTTTATTTGTTGGCAAAAGTGGGTCATTTGTCCTATGGAATAACTAGGAAAAAAATAAAAAACAAAACAAAACAAAACAAAAAACAAAACAAAACAAAAAAAAAAGGAATAACTAGGAAGACTGAGGAATACGATTTATTTAAGATGTTTTTGTCACCCCAGGCTCTACCCACTAGGTATCCACAGTCAAAAACTGGCTTTTAAGTCACTTGAAGTACTTCTTCATGTGATCATGAAATCAACTTGAAAACCCTGTTCTTTTCATCTGTCTCAGTCTGTTTTTGATGGATGGGTGTTGCCTTTTTTAAATATGTTTTTGTTTTTTAATACTGTAAAATATCTATATGGCTACAAGTAAAAATTATAAAAATGATACAAACAGAGAAGTTTAGATTTCATGTCTCCATTCAACCACCATCTGGATTCTTGCTTGTCTATAATTAGATTCGTTTTAGTGTTCCATTGTTGTTTATATGTACATAGGCTTGTAGTCCTCCACCCTTTCTAACAAAACAGCACACTCTACCCTTCTAACTTTGTATTTCTGAAGGCCATCCTTATTCTTTTTTTTTTAAGATTTTATTTATTTATTCATGAGAGACAGAGCAGCAGAGACACAGACAGAGGGAGAAGCAGGATCCATGCAGGGAGCCTGACGTGGGACTTGATCCTGGAGCCCCGGGATCACGTCCCGAGCCAAAGGCAGACGCTCAACCGCTGAGCCACCCAGACAACCCACATCCTTATTCTTTTATATTCCAGAATGTATTCAACAAGTCCCCTGTTGATAGACATTTGAGTTGTTTCATGTCTTTGCTATTATAGATGGTGTTGCAATGAATAACCTTGAGCATATGTCATTTCACAATTTTGGTAGTTACATTTGGGGTAGGCTCCTAGAACTGTAATTTCTGGGTCGAAGGGAAAAGGCACATGCAATTTTGCTTGACATTACAAAACCCTCCTCCACAGAGATTGTATCATTTTGAATTCCCAACAAAAATGCTGGAGAGCAATTATTTACTCAAACACTCACCAATAGAGTATATTGTCAAATGTTTGGACTTTTGATGATCCCAACAATAATGAATGATATTTCAGTTTAGTTTAATTTTACAGTTCTTTTGTTATGAGCAATGGTGAATGTAGTTTCATTTGCTTTCCTTTTTCTATGAAATGCCTGTTCATCTCTTTTGCCCGTTTTTCTATCAGGTTGTCTGGCTTTTTCTTTTTTGAAGTTCTCTGATTATTAAGGATATTAGCCCTTTGTCTGGATTTACCAGTTATTTCTTTCAGCTTTTCATTTGCCTTTTGATTTCACTTAGGATGTTTTTATGTTACTATGGAGCCAAACTTATTCATCTTTTCTGTTATTCCTTCTGGATTTTGCCTCCCCTAGGTTATAAAATATTTCATCTATTTTTTTCCTATTATTTACATGATTTCAATTTTACATTTAGATCTTTGACCCATTTAGATTTATCCAGGTGTTTAGTGTGAGAAATGGATTAAATTTTATCTTTTTCCATATGACTGTCCAATTGTATGATATGTGAATCATATCTCAATAAAGCTGTTATTAAAAAAAAAACTACCTATCTATAGAAATGTTTGGAAGGCTGTATCTTAACACTTAAACCCTTGTTGATTCTAGGGACACTGGGGTGGCTCAGTTCATTGAGTGTCTGACTCTTGATTTTGGCTCGTGTCATGATCTCACAGCCATGGGGTCAGGTCTACATTGGGCTCTGAGCTCAGCTCGGAGTCTGCTTGGGATTCTCTACCTCTGTCCTTTCCCCCGCTCTGTCTCTCCCTTTCTCTCTCTCAAATAAATAAATAATATCTTTAAAAAACAACAAAAATGAAAAAAAAAAAAAACAAAACACCAAACCTTGGTTGACTCTAGATAGTGGGATTTTGAATATTTTCCGTTTTCTTTCCTATATGAATAGATATGCCTTGTTATATTCTCCTGTACTCGGCAAGACTTTCTTTTCACGTTATAAGCTTCAGAAGACTGGAATATGTGTTCCTGAGAGGATATAATGCAGGTCCAATAAAAATATTTTTGAAGGAGTTTGTCCATAATTCATTGGCAGTCAAACAATGAGTATTTGAGTGCTTATTGTGCACATAAATACCAGGAAATACCAGGAAAAGCACAATCATCTGAATAGACTCGTCTCAAAGTCAAATCCACTAACCTGGAGGGGAGTGAGGGCCATTTAGAAGCCAAATGAATGGTGCAGACAGGCAAGGTGAATAATTCACAGGAGGAAGAGATCTCCAGGGGCGGGGTGACCTGAGAGTCTTCCAGAGAGAAAGTGCCTTCCAGTCAGTCCTTGAAAAATGAATAGGATTTAAATGGCAGGGAGAGAAGAGAGGCACATCCAGGCAAGAACAGTATTGTAAGTAGAGGTGAAGGAAAGGTCCATAGGGTGTTCAGGGGACCAGGTAGACAAGGCTAATTAGAGAGGGTCCTCCTTGAGCATCTGACACAGTTCAGTGTGACTGTGGAGCAACCCTCTCTGCTCCTGAAATGGGGGGAGTCTGTCTTCAGTCACTAGGGAATTGGAGCTTCTCAGGATCCAGTTACATGCAGAACTCCTCCCCAAGGGGCTCATTTTTGATGGCAAACAGCTTGCAGATGCTGAAACTCATGGACAAAGAGACTGCCAAGGTTTGGATTTTATTTTGCTCTTAATCATTCCATTCTTGGCTGGCACCTGTAGTGTGAGGACCTTTGAGCCTGCATCTGGACACAGCCAGATGGGACGGGAACACAACAGCTGTGTGGCAGGGCCCGTGGAGGACAAGCACCCAGTCTCAGATGGCTTCTGCTTGGAAGGTCTCTGAGCACAAATCTCCCTCTTCCTCCAAGTATCAGAATAAGCAATGGTACTTATGTTGGGGGATGAGGGGAGGGACAGGCAAGTGTAATGGCCCAAAATAGCCACTTCACTGCCTATCATACCTGAGAGCCTCATTCCTTTGAGTGTTTTTTTTTTAAATGGTATTTTTTTTTAAATTTTTATTTATGATAGTCACAGAGAGAGAGAGAGAGAGAGGAAGAGACATAGGCAGAGGGAGAAGCAGGCTCCATGCACCGGGAGCCCGACGTGGGATTCAATCCTGGGTCTCCAGGATCGCGCCCTGGGCCAAAGGCAGGCGCTAAACTGCTGCGCCACCCAGGGATCCCCATCCTTTGAGTGTTAAGGTAAAAAAATAAAGGCCCCCAAATTTTCAGTTTGATTTTGTGTATGTGTGTCTGTTTGGTGGGGGTGGGAGGCTTTTGTGGCTCTCCCTCCTCTGTGGCTCTCTCTCTTCTGTGACTCTCCAAAGCTACTTCTAGGCCCCAAATCCATGTCCTTTCCTCTGGGCTGCCCCTGGATTACCAAGGGGCCCCTTCGCCATGCACTCTCCCACTTTCAGGGCAGTCATCTCACAAAGAGATTTCTTTAACATCCTGAGAGAATCTGTTTTTATTTCAGACAATTCCTATTAATGTGTAAACCAATCTCTCATGTTGCAGAAATAGAAAATACCCAAGTGCCACCTTTTTTCCCCTTAAACACAGGCTCTACTATTGTTCCCCCTGAAGACCACATGGCAGGGTGAGCCTCAAGTCAGATGAGCCCTGGCTTTGTCACTACCAGCTGGGTGACCTCAGGCAAGTGACTTAGGTCTGAGCCCATTTCTGTACCTTTGCCTGGAGAGGACCAATAACCAGCAAAGTGCCTGGCTTGCGAGCAGAATGTTGCAAAATTAGTTTCTTTGATATGTTCAAAAGCCTCTGTCGGTGTAGCCCTCAGCCTTCTGTGTTTGCAGCCCCTAACCTTATCCATCTGTTTCCAACACTTTAATCCCCCTCTTTGCTCGCTGTCCACTAAGGCACTGAGCTCACCCAGAAGCCTCTTTTGAGCCTGCACAAAGGAAATATTTTTTTCCAGGCAAAGCTTTTATACAAAGAACTGGCCCCTAGGCCCAATCAGGCTGCCCTAGGAAGATAGCATCCCCTGGACACTGCTTGCAGGACAGTAGCAGACAGAGGTGCCTGTGTTTACAGTCTTGTCCTCAGTTATCTGATACCAGTCTCCATGGGGGTCTCCAGTTTCAGGATACATATTTCTGTCTGAGGTTGAGCTGTCTGTCTTCTCCCTCCATGGACCTGTACCACATCCTCCCAGAAATAAGTGACCCAGCCTCCTTATGGAATGATCTAGACAGAATACTTGCCTTCCTGGGTACAGGATGAGAACTGGGACAATACACGAGGGAGAGACAAGGCTCTTGTGACTTAAACAGGACACACACAGCTGGTTGGGAGCCAAGTCACTAGTTCCTATTGACTTCCCTTTGGAGCCATCAGGGACTCTTTTGCTCGGACATTCATTTCTCTCTTTTGTGTCTGGCAACCACTTTGGTAATCCAGATGGTAGTACACAAAAGCAGGTACCCGCGTGCCCCATATCTCCCCAGAACTGTCCTGGGGCAGCCACCCTCACACCCATCTTCAGACTGCCCTCTGCCCCCATCTCGTTTTCCTTGGAGCTGGTTTTAGCCATGGTTCTACCTACAGAACTCCTTTGCATCTCACTATCCCAGCACCAAAATGTTAACAAAACAATTTAATGCATGTTTCCATGCAAAATGAGAGAAGACCAGAGGAACTCTTAGCTCCCTGTGTAGTTCCAGTCACCCTGTCCCTCACTTGGTGATTCTGATGTTGGAAATTTCTCAGAAAGCAGGAGGTGCTTTTGGGCCAATGGGTCATTCAAGTACCTTCATATGATACTGGATGCCAAGTTCTCCATAAATTAAAAACAAAATTATGAGATGATCATCATGCTCAAAAATAAGAATCAGAATCCTGGGCACTGGTGATTGGGACCAGTACTGCAATCAAGGGTGATATAATCAAGATGATCTAATGTCAGGTCCCACTGCAGACCCATGGGATTAAAAATTCTGAGGGGGGGGCCCCAGCAGTGTGTGCTAGAACAAGCCCTCCAGGGAATCCTGACGCTCATTCAAGTCTGAGAAGCCATTAACCAATTCATGGTTTGTTAGCTGCTCTAGCTCAGAGTGCTGGTCTGCCCTTTCCCATTGGTCTTTTCAAGAGGTCCATAGTAATACTTCAGGTTAGGCCGGTTTGGGAAATGATGGCCGGAAGGAGTAATCTCTGGTTCTTTCATTGCATCTCCAATCACCTATTTCAAAAGCTGCCTCTGGAGATCCTGAGGCTGGGCTCCCGGGACCAAAACTTGAGAATATTGCTCTTTGAGTGGATGCCCTCAAACTGGGAGCCTGCATCAGAATCCTCACAAGGCTTACTAAAACACAGTGCGTGGGCACCACACCCAGGGGCCAGTTTCTGATCCCATTGGTTGGGGAATTTGCATTTCTTTTCTTTTTTTTTTTTTTAAATCTACGATAGTCACACACACACACAGAGAGAGAGAGGCAGAGACACAGGCAGAGGGAGAAGCAGGCTCCATGCACCGGGAGCCCGACGTGGGATTCGATCCCAGGTCTCCAGGATCGCGCCCTGGGCCAAAGGCAGGTGCCAAACTGCTGCGCCACCCAGGGATCCTGGAATTTGCATTTCTAATAATTCCCTAGGGGACACTGATGCTGCTCACCTGGAGACCATACTTTGAAAGCTACCTTGCTAGATCCTTCCATTGCATTGAAAAGCAATTGGCCCTTAATCCAGACCAGAGAGACCTTTCTTTACTTCAAGCTCTGATGTGTAACAGTAGTGTTATCTGACATGCCAGGGCTTCCTCCTAAATCACCAGGCTCCTTTACCCCAGAGCCCTGCTCTTGCTAGGTCCTGCAATTGTCCTACTTACTATTAAAACCAGCTGTTGGGAAACTCAGGCCCTGGGATTCCAGGACCTAGACACTACTTACAGCCCAGATACTAACTTTGTGAATGACCACAAAGGAAGTCATTTCTCTTTCCCTGGCCTGATTTCCTGCTCATCTGAAAAAGGTGACATCTTAAGGAGATGAAATGAGAGAATACACTCAAACACATTAAGAAATATTTAAAACTCAAGGTACAAATGCTGGCTATTATGTGACTGGAGAGACAAACATGGTGGCTGTGGGGCTTGGCTTTTCACTAACTGGGGTGACCTGGAGTCCAGTGGTCTCCATTCATCAAAGGCAGGGATTGGCCTGGGTGGTCTCAAATGTTGCTTGTAGCTGGAGGAACATGGGGTTTGACTCCCAACCCCAGCACCTGAGATTGGTTTCATTCTTATGTTGGTTTATACAGAGGTCAGTTTCTCCTCTTCTTCAGAGTGTAATATAGGTTTGGGGCACCAAATACTCCATTTAAAGCATCTGGGAGGCTTGTGGGAAGAAAAATATCAGGGTCATTTACCACATAACAAGGCCAAGTGAAAACAAAAAGCAAGTAAAACATGGCTGTGGACCTCTGCAGAGTGATCTGACTTGACCACAGCGGATGCAGGTGAACACAGAACAGAGAACCAGGCCATTCGTTGGAAGATGGATGAGTGAGTAGGACTCCTCCCTCTCTTGATACTGGCTGTGTGCTTCACAGGGCTCAGTCTCACAGCCAGCCTGAGGAGGTAGGCAGGACAGGCAGCAGAATTCTTATTTCTCTAAGCAGAAGCTCTGGTTCAGAGATTAAATGGATTTCCCATAGTCCTCTGGACAGGATTTAGCTTGGAATCTGCTCTTTCATGAAACGTGGAAGATCAAGAGAACAAAGGTCTCTTTCTGAGTAAACCTGGAAAAGTACTTGGATCACCAGCAGCTCCTCATTGAAGGGAGAAACCCTGGTTTGCACTCAGGGTGGAGGGAAGTGAAACAAAGGATTCTCACCGAGCCAATAAGAATTAGACCTGGGGTTGGGGGGCCAGCACCAGAGGAATTAGACCCAGAATGGGATCTTGGCAAATTTTGCCTTTTACTTGAGGTTTGCAGGTTGCACTTAAAATTGTCCACTGGTTGTCTTAACTTCTGATAGGTTTGTTTGTAAGTTCTTCCTTTCATAAGGACACAGCAATGTCCCAAGGCCACTATCTGGGTAGGAACAGCAGGTTTTTAGACAGCAAAGCCTGGCGGTGGGGGACATGGGGCTGCTGCTGCATCAGTCTTAATCTGGGGAGCAGTTTTTGGTTGTTGAAGAATGATATGACAATTAGTGAGATGTCATTATAGTACGTAGAATATAAACAGCTTTTAAAATGAATATCTGCAGTATTTAGGGACTGACAGTAATGTAGAATGTTCAGCCTTGATCACTAGAGAGACAACTGGGGGCACCTGGGTGACTCAGTCGGCCAGACATCTGCCTTTGGCTCAGGTCATGACCTCGGGGTCCTGGGGTCGAGCACCACATTGGGCTCCCTGCTCAGCGGGGAGACTGCTTCTCCCTCTCCCTCTATTGCTCCCCCAGCTCTCTCTCTCTCTGTCAAATAAATAAGTAAAGACTTAAAAAAAAAGATAACTAGTGTGCAATTGTTTTGTGATTGTTTACTTGTCCACACCCACTTGTCTACACCCAGGCTAGAAGGTAGAGTTGGGTGGCGCCCATCTTTGTCTTCTCACTGATGTTGTCTCATCTTTATTAGAATTGGCATTTAATTATTATTTGTTGAATTAAATTACTGAATGCAATTCATACAATTGCAAATTAGTATTGCAAATATTCAAATTATTGAATTATTGATGGGATCAAATCAACTTAAAAATGTCATCTTTGGGATAAGTTGTTCCACCTTAAGTCCATTTTGTAACAAAGCAGGGATAAATATGTTAATGAATGAGTGACAAAATAAGAGAATAAAGGAACGAATGAGTGAAAAAAACCAATGATCAAAACAGTGAATGGAACAGACAAATAAGAAACAAATACATCAGTAGCCTCTTGACTTGTCCTAGTGGATTGAGGCTCTGGGCATCCCTTGCTGTAGAGCATCTCTTACTCTGCAGAGGTCTGTAGTTGTCTGGCTCAATTTTGATGGGGACCAAAGGAATGAGCTTTGGGGTTGTCAGCTTGATTCACACAGCAGCCACATAGCGTTGCTCTGCCTTATGGTGCAGGCTGCAGTGTGGAACCAGACCCAGGTCAAGCTAATGATGATAGCATGAGCCATGTTTGCCTTCTCAGGGCTCCTCCTGGTGGAGTGATTTGTCTTCTTCTTACAAGGGCAAAACCATCCATGCTGCATGTCCCAGGAGTATATTCCCACTTGGGTCTCTCCCAGGACTGACAGTATCCCATATAATCCTCTGTTCCCTTGGCCTCACTCATCACAGTCCTCTCCCACGGTATGCTACTCTGCTCTGTGGACAGTGGGGAGAGGACTCAGTTAACTTGTCAAAGGGAATAGCCCTCCAGGAGGTGGAGACTGTCATGGTGTGTCAGGCACAACTGAAAGCCCAAGGATGAGGCATTTCTGGAAAGATGGACCAGCAATTCCTTCTTTCTATGGGGTAGTTGTTTATGTATTAGATATCAGGTCAGGTGCCATAGATTAAATACAGAAACAGAAGGACAGATACACACACACACACACACACACACACACACACACACACACACACACTTTCCCCTTCGAGAAGCTTACAGGTGAGTGGAGGAAGCCATACAAATGCACAGAAATTATAATAGAGTTAATATACAAAAAAAATCATTTTTGGTTTAAATAATGATTTGCTGATTCCTATAAACAGCCTCTCTTGCCCTTCTTTTCTTCTCATTAACCTTTCTTTCCTCTCCACCTTATTCTGATTGCACTTTCCACCTCAGGGACTTTATACAGAACAGCAGTTCCTCTGAAAAGCAAGAATAATAGAAACAATAGCTTTTCAGTCAATTCTTGTTGGCAGGAAAACACTGGAGACTGGGAGGGTCCAGTGAGTGGGTGAACTGTTGCTCCTGGCAATTGAAATACTTAATTTGTCATCTGAAAAGGAGACGTCAGGACTGCCCTGGAACTTAGCTAAAAACCGTGGGGTTACCTGAGGTCTGGAACTAGGTTGCCAGGAAAGGAGAAGGGAAATGACCCAATGGGGCCAAAGTCAGCAAAGGCTTCCACGAAGCACACAGCTTATCTCAGTTCTTCTATATCCTGCCTCCAACTTCAGGAAGTCATGTTGCTTCTCTGGACCTTAATTTCTTCATTTGAAGCATGGCCATAATATCCACTCCGTGCACCTCACAGAGTTGTCCTAAGGATAAAATGAGTTAACATATGCACATGAACTCCATCTTGAGCATACAACATTGTACATAGTGGCTGCTCATTTCAGGGGAACTCATATTTCTTGATTCACTGGAAAAGAGGTGAGATTGGCAAGTACCCAACACTCCATTAAACTAGAAGAGTGATCTAACAATTTCCTCACAAACCATCTAAGGACTCAAACATCTTTATTAGGCACCCACTCTGGGGTGATGTACTTGATTTAATTTTATCATCTCACTAAGCCCGCAAAGAAAATATTTCCTTCTTCCATAGGCAGAGGGAGAAACTAAAGCTTGGAAGAGTTGACTACACTATGCTTGAGACCATATGGGAATTTGAACTCAGATCTGTCGGACTCAAATCATTCATTTTTCACTGTGCGTCACTGGCTCACAGCTTTGATGGATATGGGAATAAAACCCAAGACTTCACGTTAAGTCACCAAGACCCTGTACACCCAAGTAGGCCATGGAGAAATGAGAGAAGAGATAATGGGATCCCTGGAAAAGTCACTTTGCCTCAGGACTGTTTTGTGGAGATAGCTGAAGGCTAATGAGAGGCCTGTGTCCACTAAATGGACATCACGTTTTCTTTCTTTTTTTTTTAACTTTTTAAAAAAAATTTTTATTTATTTATGATAGTCACACACACACACAGAGAGAGGCAGAGACATAGGCAGAGGGAGAAGCAGGCTCCATGCACCGGGAGCCCGACGTGGGATTCGATCCCGGGTCTCCAGGATCGCGCCCTGGGCCAAAGGCAGGCGCTAAACTGCTGCGCCACCCAGGGATCCCTGGACATCACATTTTCATCTTCTGTCTCTCTCCAGTATCTGGAGTCCCCAAAGCCAATGATCCACAGAGCACATCTTTCTGGCCTCACATAGGTCTCTGGAAGCTGCCCAATTGCCCTCCAGCAGCAGGCCAGATGGACACTGGAAGTGGAACCTAGTTTGGGAACAGTTTGAGAGCTCAGTGGGGGTGGGCTGGGTGAGGGGCAGGCTTCACTCTAACTCCCTTTCTCCATACAGTGCTGCCTCCTCCCTCTGGCCTGCTTTCTGATGTCCCCAAGGCCTTTTCAAGTAGGGAGAGTGGAAGGACAGAGTGGATGTGGCCAATCAAGAAACGACATCTTTTAATCAGGTCATCCAGGCAGCCCCTTGTCTAACCGGCTGGCTCTGAGCCTTTTGCCTGGGGATCATTCTATTTTGTAACAGTAAAGCTGACCTCAAGTTAGGCTACTCTGTCCAGATCCCTGTTGGATCTAAACAAGCACCACAGCTATCCTGCAGAAGAGTTCTGGCTCCCTGGCAGGTCTCCAGAAGGGGGCGTTGCTGTTTAGCCAGGGGAGTCAGCAGAGTCCCCTGCTAGGATTGCTGAGGTAACCAAGGGTAAAAGCCTAATGGATTCTCTTTGGGTACAGAGGATCCAGATTTTCTAGAGATGTGTAAAAAGGAGCCTCATACAACTTGTAAGAGATACATCAGGTTTGCTAAATAGAAGATCATTATGCAAAAACCAATTTGCATTTTTATGACCAATCCCTGTTAGAAAACAGAAGCTTTTAAAGCTAACATCTGAAAAGGAAACAAAAGCTGTAAGGGACCAGAAATAAATCTAATTAAATGTATACGTGATCTTTATGAAGAAAATGATAAAACTTCACACTTATTTAGGTATTCTTCAATATATGAATAAAGTGTTCATGATACAAAGATTCACTGTCACTTTCAATTTTTCCTAAATTAATTTATAAACTCTATGTGACACCAAACCAAATCTGGGCAGGTTTTTTTTTTTTCTTTTTTTTTTTGTGTGTGTGTTTGTAAGTAGACAAGATGATTTTAACCTTGCTGTGAAAAAGCAAAGGGCCAAAAGAGTTATAAAGTTTTGAAAAAAACAAGATGAGTGACTTGCCCTGTAAGGTTCTTAGATTTACTAAATTAAGGCCATGTGGTGTTGGCCCAGAAAGAGACAGAACCAATGGAACAGAATAGACAACCCCCAGACAGGTCCCTATATGTGTGAAGACTTGATATGTGACAGGGATGACATGTAGATCCATGGAAAAGGAATGAACCATTCAACTAATGGCCCTGGGAATTTGGTAATCCATACAGAAAAACAAAACCCAAAAGAACCCATCAAGTTCTGGGTGAAAAATTTGAAAAGCAGGACTTTAGGACTTCTAAGAGCAAATACAGAAAACTGTCAAGATCACAGTGTAGGCAATACTATCTGAAAACAAAAAGACCAAACCATAAAGAAAAGTAGTGGTAAATTTGACCATGTAAAATGTGAAGCTTCTTTTCCCCAAAAGATGCTGTAAGGGAAAAATAAAAAATAGACAAGTGCCAAGCAGAAGATCTTGGCAGTGTGGCAGCCATAGGAGTGTGCTGCTCAGTCTCCCTTCTAGAGAGAAGCACCTGCCAGGTGTGTGACTAGAGGGGAGCCTGTAGCTGCTGTACCCTTGAGATCCACCACCGTGTTCAAGCTGAAGCCATGTTCTCCCTGGCTTGGTCCCTGCTAAAAATTGAGCATGGCTGGAGAGCTAGAGCTGAGACATTCCTGCCCAATGTCGAATTCTTTTAAAAGGCAAACTTCTAGGGCTCATTAGCTGGACAGACACTTTCTCAGAGTTGCCCTACAGTGGAGGCTCTTCCTGCCCAATCCTCCTTTCTTTTTCCTTCCTCTTTCCATATATCAAGATCTGCGTTGGCATCTGAAGACTCTCCCCAATGACTCCCACTCCCATCACTCCCACTCCCATTCATAAGCATTAGCCCCAATAATTGTTGTCTTGCACTTCTTTTTTTTTTTTTTAAAGATTTATTTATTTATTGAGAGAGAGAGAGGATTAGAGACACTGGCAGAGGGAGAAGCAGGCTCCATGCAGGGAGCCCGACGTGGGACTCGATCCCAGGTCTCCAGGATCACACCCGGGCTGCAGGCAGCACTAAACCGCTGCACCACCAGGGCTGCCCTTGTCTTGCACTTCTAATTCCCTTCTAGTGTCTGCTTCTTGGAGGACTTGAACAGACATAGCCTATAAATGACAAAGGACTGGTATCCAGAAAGTGTATGAAAAAAACAAAATATAGATTGATAAGATTAAAACAAACAACTCAGTAGAAAATCAGGCCAAAGATATGAGCAAGCATTTCACAGAAGAAATCCAAAAGGTCAATAAATACACGAAAAGATACTCGATCCCACTAGTAGCCAGAGAAATGTAAATTACCACAAACCAGATAACATTTTATACCTGTAAGATTGGTGAAACCCCAAAACATTTGCAAAGTATTGGGGGATATATGTAGCAATGGGAACACGTGTTCTTGGTGGGAGGGTGAATGGATGCAGCCGTTTTGGATAGTAGCTTAGTAATGACACTACTCCTTTTGTCAAGTTGAGGAAGTACTTACCCATCGATTCCACGTAAGAGACTCTCCTGAGCGTGCATAAGGAGACTTTGTAGAAGAATATATTGCAGAATTATTTGAAAGAGGAAAAAAAATTATTTGACAGAGGGAAAAAACTCAGAACAACCTAAATATCCACCAAGAGCAAAATGGATGAATACATTGTAGAGTAGACATGCTACGGAATATCATAGAGCTGTGAAAATAAATAAGCCAAAGCAAAAATTTCCATATGGAATGCAAGTGAGAAGCTGAGTTTGGGCTGTGAAAAGTTCTAATAATATTCATTTTAAGAAAGTTAAAAAAAAAACAGAGAAAGAGAGTGAGAAAAAAGAGATACTTGTTTAGCCTATAAGCAAGTTGACAAGTACTTTTGACATAATTTGTCTTGGCCACACTAACTCTTGAAGGAAACTATTATTTTGTAAATTTTTCTATTAAAAGCAGACGGAAAAGAGTCATTGTTAACAATTTTTTTCTCATCAACTGTTGAAGTTGCTAGAGATTTGGTGGTACTCTCCTAAATGTCTCCCCTCCTTGAGCAGACCTGGCATTTGGGGGAGTACAATCGGGAGGGGAGAGGTGTGGGGAGAGGCCTTTGGTGGAGAAGAGCTGAGTGTGGGAGGGCTGTGGGGCCCCCACATGTGCACCTCTGCTGGAGAGCTGCCGCATTGGCTCTGCCTTGGTTTAGCACAAGGCTGACAGTCCAGCTGCTGCCTCACGTGTGCTGTCCTGGAATTCTTGCTATGTTGCAGGAATCCAGCTCTGGCCAGTGATGAAATTACAGACAGCAGGGTCCAGCCTTGCCTATGTGACCCAAGTGGGGAAACCTCTTTTCTGGATTCTGGCTTTGGAAAACCTCCCAGGCCTCTTTGCCAGGGCCTTGTCCCTAGTTGCCTTCCTGATCTGGGACCGACTGACAAGCTTTGAACTGTTTACTGGCCCCTCTATGTCTATAGGAAAATGTCCCTCTACTGACTTTGCCACCACACCTTCCAGTCGAGTCAGCAGCAGGTAATACGGTGGTCCCCCTTTATCTGAGGTTTCAGTTACCAGAGGCCAACCTCAGTCTGAAAGCAGATGATCCTTTTCTGCCGTATCGACAGAAGATCAGTAGTTGCCTAACATGCTACAAGACCGACTTCGTTCACCTCGCTTCATCTCATCACGTGGGCACTTTATCATCTCACATCATCACAGGAGGAGAAGAGTGAGTACAGTATAAGAAGATATTTTGAGAGAGAGACCACATTTGCATAACTTACTCTGGTATACTGTTATGATTGATTATTGTTGTTCATCTCTTACTGTGCCTAATTTAGAAATTAAACTTTATCATAGATATGTGTGTAGAGAAAAAAGCATAGCCTGTATAGGTTCAGTGTTATCTGAGGTTTTAGGTATCCTCTGGAGGCCTGGGAACATATCTCCATGAGTAAAGAATGCTGCCCTAAGCACTAAGAAAGAGCAGGGTCTGGCTGTCTAGGAGCTGGCCAGATTGGATCTGGTACCCAAAGACTTTTCAATCAAAGAGAATATTATTTTATTTAAAAAAATCTGATTCAGAAATAAATATATATATATATTTATATATATATATATATTCATTTGAGTGAGAGAGAGCAGGGGGAGGGGCAGAGACAGAGGGAGAAGCAGACTCTTCACCGAGCAGGGAGTCTGAGGCAGGACTTGACCCCAGGACCCCAGGATCATGACCTGAGCCAAAGACAGACACTTAACCCACTGAGCTACCCAGGCACCTCTGATTCAGAAATATTTACCGAGCCTTACAATGTACTTGGGGGACAACATGGAACAAGATTCTGACCTGTCCTCAAGCATATAAAGCTCAGAAAAGATGGATGAGGAGACAGGCAGTCCCAAGCAGATGAAGTAAAGGCTGGGAGAGATGAGAGCAGGGCTCCACGTGCCCCCCAGAGCCCCAACTCACCGCAACCTAGAAGTCTGAGAAGGCTTCTGGGGAGGTAACAGAGCCGCTGGAGCCAAAGGGCCATCACCTGGCCAGGTGCTCTGTGTGGAGGTTGGGGTGCAGTGAGGATGACTATTAGGATGGTCAGAGAAAAGCTTCCAGACAGAGAAGATAGCAAGGAAAAGCTTGGTGGCAAAGAGCAAGGACAGAAGGAAACCGCATGGCCAAGAATGGTGTGGAGGGGGACACCCTGGGGTCAGGAAGCCCAGGTGAGAGCCTGGGAATGAAGGCATCCTTTCCCACAAGGGGACCATGGGAAGAGGAACCCTTTCCTTCCTCCACTTCTCTTTCTTCTTTCCCTCTTTTCTTCTCCCCTCATTAAATACTTCATGAGCTGGCTATGTATTGGCAACATAGTGACAGCTCCACATGAGAGACGCTGGTGACAGAGGCGTTGGGCAGAGCTGTGTGGTGGGCCGAATAACTGCCCAGATGGCAGAAAAAAGACTTCATTCACTTTCTAAGCCTGGAATCTGTGACAGTGTTACCTTCATGGTAAAAGAGACTTTGCAGATGTGGTTAAATTAAGGATCTTGAGATTGAGAGGTTACTCTAGATGTTCTGGGTGGGCTTGAGCTAATCCCAGGAATCCTTAAAAGATGGAAGAAAGCAGAAGGTCAAAGTCAGAGAGGCTCTCACAATGGAGGAAGGGGTCAAGAGCTGGAGAACGCAGTAGCCTCCAGAAGCTGGAACAAGTCCAGGGGATGAATTTCCCCCTAAAGTCTCCGGAAGGGACACAGCTCTGCTGGCACTTTGATGTGAGCCCAGAGAGACTTATTTTAGGCTTGTGACCTCCAGGAACTATAAGATAATAAATTTGTGTTGTTTTAAGCTACTAAATTTGTAGTCATTTGTGACCATGGCACCTGGAAACTAATAGGAGGTGAGCAGATTCAAGAGTGATTTAGTAAATAATTTGCTTAGAGAGAGGAGGTGGGAGAGAGGCCTCATGGGGTTTCTGGGTGTGAGTTAGGGAGGAGGGGTGGTGATCACATATCTGTTTTGGACATGTTATGTTTGAGTGTCCATGGGGGTTCAAGGTAAAGATATCCAGTAAGCAGTTGTCTTCCTCTTGGGTGCAAATGGGCAGATTTATGCTCTGCTCTCCTGGAGTCTCCCTTTTAATCCTGTTCATGCCCTCCCAGACACAGTAGGCCTCGTCCAGGGGCTTAAAAAAGTTTCTGGGCTCCAACTTCCACTCTTTCTTCAAGCAGAGCAGCCCCTCCTACTGGTTGGGAGCACTGGGGTCTGCACACAGCTGTGTCTGCGTGCCGCAGCCACCCTGCCATCTGGGCTAGGCTGGCTCTTCTAAGCAGCGTCCCCACTGGCCCATAAAGGCCTCCACGCTCGCCGGTTGTCCGAGCAATCTCCCTGGCCTCCCTTCCCCCGATCTTTCCCTGTCCATTCAGTCCTGACCTGTTCTTACCCTCACTCTTTCTCTGCTCCTTCCACTCAGATTTTGGCCCTGCAAGGAGGCAGCCGGTCTTCCTGACTCTGCTCCTGGCGTTTGAACCTTCACTTAATTTTGCCAGGTTAGAGGACCCCAGCCCCACTCCCCAGCTTTTGCACACATTGTTTTTCCTGCCTGGAACGCCTTTCTGGAAGAAACCACTGGGTCTGCTTAACTTAATTTTCAAAGCTTTTCTGCAGGCTTGTTGTACACTGATGAGAGTTTCATTTTATGTATCACATGGATCGTAAATCACATGGGTTGCAAAGGACTGTTGACAATCCTGTGTCCCTCTTCTTGACCATGAGCCAGTGGTGAGGAGGGACCCTGGTTTATTTATTTCAGGATCCCCAGTATCTAATAGGTACCCTATGGTTCAATGAATGTTTCTGCTGAACTGAACGAAACCCCTCTAGATTGCCTCTTTCTGCCTTTACTCTGAAAGCTAGGTAAGCTTGTACCAGCAGGCAGATTTTTTTCCTGCGAGCGAGTGCACTAATTAGCAACAGGTGAATAGCAGGGCTCCAATCCATGTGCTTCACTTACATAACAGCCCCTTCTCCACCTCAGCCTCAGCCTTCTCCAGGCATTGTGCCAAAGCTCCAATTCCCTTCTCATCTGGGCCTGCCAGAGGCTGCAGGGAGCACGTAGATCTTGGCTCCCCTGACAGATACCTGTCTTTGGCCTCCCTTATCTCTTTTGACAATGTGAGCCAGGTGGGAAGGGATCACCTCTGTCTTGGAATGTTTCGGCAGTTCTGGAACCCAGAGGAGAGAGTCACAGGGAATGTGTGGCTTGGGGGAGGGACAGGGTGAGGCCAAAGGGTGGCTGACTGCAGCTGAGTCTCCAGGACTCTAAATTCCATTTTCCCCAGGAGTGGGGCAGGGAATCAGTGTTGAGAAATACTAGAATGATTGACCTTGAAAGTGAAAAGGAAATGGGATGCATATGAACAATCTTGGGGGTTACTCACCTGCCACGGGCAGCCCTGCAAGCTCTTATTTCCAAAGAGAAGGACGAGCTAGTGTAGTCTTAAGGACACTTCTCAGTTGCTTTGTAGATTCAGGCGGCTCTGTTTAGAGGGAGGGAGTCAAAGGCAGCTGGAGCCTGGTCCCCTGCCTCTTTCTCTCTCTTTTTAATTTTTTATTAAAAATTTTTAAATTTGGGCAGCCCCAGTGGTGCAGTGGTTTAGCGCCGCCTGCAGCCCGGGGTGTGATCCTGGAGATCCAGGATCAAGTCCCACGTCAGGCTCCCTGCATGGAGCCTGCTTCTCCCTCTGCCTGTGTCTCTGCCTCTCTTTCTCTCTCTCTCTCTCTCTCTCTCTTTCTCTCTGTGTGTCTCTATGAATAAATAAATAAAATATTTTTAAAAATTTTTAAATTTGAATTCAATTTAGTTACCATATAATATATTATTAGTTTTAGAGGTAGAATTTAGTGTTTCATCAATTGCATGGAATGCCCAGAGCTCATTCCATCAAGTGCCCTCCTTCATGCCCGTCCCCCAGTGGCTCCATCCCCCACCACTCTCCCCTCCAGTGACCCTCAGTTTGTTTTGGAGTGTTAAGAGTCTTTCAAGGTTTGTTCCCTGCATCTCTTCCGTTCACTTTGATGCACTTCCCTCAGCTTCGGAGGGAAGGTTGATCAAATTACATTTTGGCCCTGTTGTACCTACTTCTTCCTTACCCCCAAGGTTAAAAGAGTTAACTCAATAGTGTGCATCATAACCTCAGAAACACTGAGCTACATGTCATAGAAACCCTGTACATTTCTGCAAAGAACTTTTATTTATTTTATTTTTTAAAGATTTTATTTATTTATTCATGAGAGACAGAGAGAGAGAGGGAGAGGCAGAGATACAGGCAGAGGTAGAAGCAGGCTCCATGCAGGAAACTTGACGTGGGACTTGATCCCATCCTGGGACTCCAGGATCACGCCCTGAGCCAAAGGCAGATGCTCAACCGCTGAGCCACCCAGGCGTCCCATCTGCAAAGAACTTTTAAATGCAAAAGCCAAACATGGATCGATAAATAGGAAAGGGTGAAATATTTAATACTTTCTTGGTTCAGTGGGTCTGCCATTCGGCTAAAGTGATGGTGCTTAGACAAGCCTGCACATGGGCATCACAGTCAGCAGAAGGGCTTGTTAAAACATAGGTTGCTGGCATCAGGTAGGGAATTTGCATTTCTAACAAGTTCCCAGGTGATGTTGATGCAGCTAGTACAAGGACCCCTGCTTTGAGAACCACTATTTTTTTTAAGAGCTAAAGAAACTTATTTAGGGAGAAATTAACAAGGAATAGACCTTCATCTAAGGTCAAGGAGAAATGGCTTTTCCAAAGGGGTGCCCCGGGAATCATAGCCTCTACCCCTCACCCCCCCGCCCCCGCCTTTTGAAAGATTTTATTTATGTATTAGAGAGAGAGGGAGAGAGAGAGAGAGAGATAGGGAGAGAGAGTATAAGCAGGGGTGAGGGAGAGGGAGAAGCAGGCTCCAGGCTGAGCAGGGACCCAGGGATCATGACCTGAGCTGAAGGCAGATGCCTAACCGTCTGAGCCACTATGACCTCCTGTCTCTCCCCTTTTGGGCTCCTGTGTTGCCCCTCCAACAGCAGTGTTTACACATCCAAACTTTCGGTGCCTAGCTAAGTGGAGACAAGTGTTGGGGTGCAGTACCTACCTCTAAGAGTATCGGATCTGGCGGTTAAAGGCCCCGCTTGTGTTAACCAAAAATACTACGGAGTTATCTCCAGATCTTTCTGGTTTCCTGCTCCTCTTTATTCCCCCAGCCCTGGCTTTGAGTCTAAGGTCTTCTAAGGCAGACTAAGAAGGCCAGTGTTTCTCTGGGAACAATCTTCTCCTTTCCCCAAGAGCACATGTAGAAACTGAGTTATTGCTTTCGTCCTTAGTTTCCTAGATGAGTCAAGATAATTTTCTGATTGACTCCATGTCTGCCCTCCCCTATCATTCTCTCACAGGCTCCCACAGCTTCAGCTCCCTTCGGTGAGCCTTCCACAGCTGGACTCTGCAAAGAAGAGTCCTCTCCCTCCTCGAGATTACAGAGTCTCACCCGGCTTTCCCCAGAGTATTCTCATCCCTCCCCCAGGGAACTGCCCCTCGGCTCCTGCTTCCGACCACTTTGCAGTGTTTGGAAGTCTCCCCCTCTCCCCTGGGAAGAGCTCTCACTTTCTAGGCAATGACATCACTCAAATGCACCCCCCCTCCGCCTCCCCTACTCCCCCTAGGCTGGGTTGCAAAGTTGGTGGAGGGAGGAGGGTAGAGGAGTGAGCAGGGGGTGGGAGGAGGGGAGAGGTGGAGATCGTTTGCTAATGAAATATTTATCATGAGTAAAACCAGATCTGTGTTCTTCTTCCCTTACACTTTGAAAAAAATGCAATTTGATGTTATTTTCCTTTGGGGTGGATTCCTTCACTGGTTCTGTATTTGTGGCCTCTGAAAGGTCTTCATGGGGGTCTGCCCCCCACCTTGGAACCATCCTGTGACCAGATGTGAGTTTTAGTGGGAGAAACTTACACACTGCTTAGCAGGTTGTTTTAGTTTTATACTGGTCGAAGGAAAGAGTGAATTACACTCATGTGATGCCATGGACCTCACAGCTTAGCCCTACAATAGGATTCATGATAATACTATGCATACCTCATGCAGACTTCAGAAAATACCTTACATTTAAAAAAAAAAAAAAGGTGTTTTTGAAGTTGAAAAAGATAAAGTCTGTAGGAACATTTTGGTTCCCACAGAGAAAACCTCATGCCTGCCCCCTTACTCCATAGAGAGAGAGAAATTCCCTCTGAGGGGAAATGGACAGGAGTCACATGACAGAGGCTGCCGAGACTAACTCCACTCCAGGGCTCTGGGACATACTCTCTTGTAACCCACAGCCTTCCTGGGACTGCATGCTGGTGTCCTTGCTAAGCCTTGAGGATGGCACTATGCTATTTCTTCCCTCTGATCACGTGGAACAATTGTTAGGACTCACTTATGAAGCAACTGCTGAAGCCAGGGCAGCAGAGTTCAAGGTTTGGCTTGACATCTGACTCCAGGACAAAAGTCTTTGTGCCATCAGAGCAAATACCAAGACCTGGTCACTGTTACGTGCCATTCCGCATTCTCAGCTCATGTCGTGGTTAAGAAATCCAAACCCGGAGCCAAAGCTGTCATTCCAGCTGGACATGAATGCGGTCATGGATAGACACTGCGGAGTGTGGAAAGCCAACCGGAGGCTGACTAAACACAGAAGAGTCTCTCAAAATGCAGTGGTCACCCTGTTCCTCACCAGTCCCCACTGCTGCAGTGGGGACCTTTCAGGGTTCACTTGGATGATCATTTGTGACAGTCTGACTTAGGACCACTGCAGAAACAACAGAGTGATGTGTGGCAGAGATGCTTCTATGCCTTTGCCAGGTAGAGTGGTGGGCAAGGGCCAGGCCCCCAGGACTTGGGGCTTTCTTGCTCAAGTCACTTCCTCAGACATGGCAGCGTGAGGTCACAGCAGTCTGGGTGCATCCTTCCCCCCACCTCCCTTGCAATGGGGTCAGTGACTGCTGCTCCCAATATAGAGGTTTGCTGAGAAGAGTACACCAAATTCTGGAATAAGACTGCTTTTAAAATTTCTACCTCAGGGGTAGCTCAGTTGGTTAAGCATCTGCCTTCGGCTCAGGTCATGATCTCAGGATCCTGGGATTGAGCCCATGCTGGTCTCCCTCCTCAGTGGGGAATCCCACTCTTCCCTGCTCATGTTCTCTCTTGCTCTTTCTCTGAAATAAATAAAATCCTGAAAAAAAATTTCTACCTCATTCTGAACTCAAGGGGTGGCGGTGGAGGTCTATAACGAGGAAAATTATAGGCAAAAGTAAGGCTGAGGAATCATTTATTTGTAAAGGTATTTACAGCAATAGTAATTCTCTATTCCTTTCCAGGGGAGCTCTACTGCGTTCTTTCTCTCTCTGATTCTTCAACATGCATGTGCTAAGGCTCCCCTCTGCAATAGGGTGCACACCTGGGGACTCCTGGAGTGAGGCATTCTTCCCGGATACCACACAGGAAGCAATCCAGAGGATTGTGGGACAAGTCACTATGGTCTTCTTTCTTTTCTACGGGGGCTTTTGGGCCAGAGGAAGTTGCATGGAGTCTCACAGTACCAGTGCAGGATAGAAGGCCAGGAACCTGCTGTGAGGGAGGAGTTGTGCCAGACCTGCCACGTTTTCCTTCCCAAGGCCCAGACAGGGCTTCATTCCCAGGTGCACAGGAGGGCTGTGGGTGCCCACCAGATGTGCTTCTAGCCAGAGGAGTGTGTTCTTCTTAATAATACAAGACATTAATTTAGCATTTACTATATGCTATGCATTGTTCTAAGTTCTTGATGTACATTAAGTTAAGCAGCCTTATGAAGCGGTGCTGGTGTAATCACCCCCATTTTACAGATGAGAAAACTGAGGCACACAGGCTAAGTAGGCCTTGTAGGACACGCCAGAGTTGGTGCTCTTAATTTCTACCTTCTGCTGTCTCATGCCTTTCACTGTCTGGCTATTAAGGACAATTGTTTACCCAGTACATTGTGTACACTTAAGCAGGTTCATGTACACGATCGCATTTAATTTCTTTCTACAAAAGCCCTTGGAGGCAGGTAGATTGAATAATATTGTTCTCATCAGAGGCTGAGGAGACTGAGGCAGAGGTCAAGCACCTTTCTCAAAGTTACCTTACCAGTTAATAATAAACGAACCACTCAGGGCCCTGATTTTGAAGAAATGCTTGCTCCATTGACCCACAAGGAGTTAACCCTACGTGTTGGGTCAGGAAGGAGCAATCATGCCCAACACAAATTCAGGGTGTCAGGAGATTTATGACCTAGGAGATTAATGACCTATCATGACCTGCTGACAGAATAGAATAGGATCATCGCTTCTAGGCACTTTTGGGCTACGGGGAACAAGACAGGTCTGGCTCTCCTCAGGTGATGAATGTGAACTGTAAGCCCACAGGAGGGGACATGAGGAGTCCTGGAAAGCCATCTCGTCAGTACAGAGCTGTGCTTTGTCCCAGGGCTCCTGGAGCTGGCCTGTGGGACCTCCTTCAAGAAGTAGAACAATGGGGGGTGCCTGGGTGGCTCAGATGGTTAAGTGTCTGCCTTAGGCTCAGGTCATGATCCTGGGGTCCTGGGATCAAGCTCCATGTCAGACTCTCTGCTCCACATGGAGCTTGCTTCTCCCTCTCCCCCTGCCTGCCTCTCCCCTTACTTGTGCTTGCTCTGTCAAATAAATAAATAAAATCTTAAAAAAAAAAAAAAAAGTAGAACAATGGCCACACTTTGTTTCGAGGCAGTCTGTCTCCCTGTGGTTATTCTGGCATCTTCTCTGTAAGAACCTCACATTCATCTTCCTGACACAAGAAAATCTGATGATCTGGTCACCATCAGTCAGGAGGGCCCCTTTGGGTAGAGTCCCCACCTGCCACCTCCCTGCGGGCTAGCCCTAATTGGTTGAGTGTGTGGACTGCTTTTGGCATCTTCTCCGTTCCAGGTGGTTCCCGGTGGGCGGGTTGCAAGGCCGATTCCATTCAAGGAGCAGGGCACTATTCAGAGTAATGTCACCCAAAGAGCCTCCGGGGCCCCTGACGTCAGAGGGGAGGCTAAGGACTGACCAGGCAGTGACCACGAGTGGCCCATTAAGGGTAAGGCTAGAAGAGACCTTAGGGACCACCTTTTAATTTTATCGAAAGCCAAGTTTGGAGAATCGAGACATTTGCTCAAGGCCACTGGAACGGTTCGTGGCAGAGCTGGAAGCAGAGCCCCGCTCCGAGGACTCGGGGTCCAACACGCTTCCCAGGGCTCCCAGGAGATGTCAAGGAGGAGTCTAGCATCTGCTCTGCTGGATGCTCAGTAAGTGCTGCACCAGGTTAAAAAAAAAAAAAGAGGACCTTTTCGGGTATGAACACTTCCCTATCTTCTCTCCCCCCACAAATCCCTGCTGTCTTAATTTGATGCAGACTCGGTATAGAAGGGGTGAGCGGGCATGAGGAAACCCCACACACTAGAGCCAGGAATCTGTCTGCAGGAGGGAGAGATGTGGGAAGAACCGAGCAGGTGGGCAGGTAGCAGACACCACGTGTCTTCGAGGTGGCAGTGCTGCCACCCAACGCTGCCCAGGCTTCCTGGCACCGTCTGCCACCCCCCCATCCCCACCCCCAGAGGGATGATTCAGCCAGAGGGCACAGTAAAACCTGTTAGCCATGGAACACCAAGTAAACAGCCCCCAGGAATTTCTCTTACTTGAATTTCAACTCATTTACTTGGGAGCATCTGTCCTCTCCAGTTGGGGAAAGGGAGGGGGTGCAGGGGAAGGCTAAGATTACAATGTCCTTCTGCCTAAAGCAGCCCACGTGCTCTGGAGGTGCAGAGGTCCCCAAACACTGTTCCCTGGATGTTTGCTGGGGCTATTGCAAGGACAGAGGGTGGGTGGCGAAAGGGAGGACTGAGGAAGAAGCTCATGCCTTGCACCCCCTCACCCCCTGCCACCGGCTACTTAGCTTTTATTGGCTTTATCGGTTGATTCTGCCTAAATTTTGTTTCAGGTGGGGATTCTGTTGCTGGAACTTTTTGAGAAGTATTGATCCAGGCGGGAGACATGGGATGGGAGACAGCAAGGCTCACACCTCCACCGGCTTGGGAGGGAGCTTCACCAAGCCTACTCATCCCAAGGGCCAGACCTTGACTATTTCCACTTTGAGGAAGGCTCACCTGGGCTTTATCCTCTCTTCCCCCCTGAGAATGGTCAGGGTGACAGCTCAGGGAGTCTACCCTTCCTTGGAAACTTCTCAACTTCAAGCTTCCACCTGTGCTCTCAGGGCGGCCCCACAGCTCACTGCCCCGCAGGGTCTCCCACTCACTCATCAACCCATCCCTGAAGTCTTTCTCAGATGAGCCCAAAAGTGTGACACTAACTGAAGAGATGAAAAAGATGATTAAAGATCAAGATTCTATTATTGCATACATTGACAGGGAAGAAGAAAGATTGGGGGTGGCTGGGGAGGAGGCAGGAAGGAGGATGAGGAATCTTGAGCTTATAAACTCGATCTGAGCTACTTTTAGCAAATAATATTTACTTTCCAGTCAAACAAGCTTCATAGATCCAGGAGGAAGGGATGCAGAGACTTTGAGGCAGCTCCTGCTGGCTCTGGTTAGGTAAAGTACACTAATTAGAATAGGGTGGGAAGCCAGAAAAATTGTAATTACTCAACTGATTCCAAATGAGGCTCATTGAATCAATGGGAAACTTGCCCCGGTAACACACCCCGTTGTAAAGGTCAAAACCATCAGATGAAACCTGCGGGCGGATCGGGAGTGTACTCTGACATTCAACCCAGGACTGACAGGTCTCCAGAAAAAGGACAGGCACCTTTGCTGACTGCTGAATTCCCGGCTCAAGCTTGCTCTCCAAATTCCATGACGAGTGCAACACTCGACCTCCCTGAAGTGCTTTCTTGCTGTTCTGTGCAGTTACCTATGAGAGGAATGATGACTTTCAGAACAACATTCCCTGTGTAGTAGGTGTTTGACAGGGGTGGATCTCAGGGGATATGGGGAGTGGTGATGATGACGGAGCAGATAAAGAGGGAAAAATAATAAGGTTATACACAGGTTAGCAAATCTGGATTTTTAAAAAGTAGATTTTGGAGAACACTTCTATTCCAAAAATAGAGGTTACAGAACACAAAGGCCTAAACTTTCCATTGAGATTCTTAGGAACAGATGGATTTCAGCTCAAGGGGGTGACAGGATAGTAATTCAACTCCCTTATCCCCATGACTAAAAATAAGGATGATTAAAGAATGGAATCTCAGTTCGCTGTCATCTTGGACGGCCAGGCCTCGTCCCTGGACTTGTAAATCAAGCAAGCAAGCACAGTGGAGAAAAAGAACTGCCTTTATAAATATTTTGACTGTTATCTACCCATTAATAAGGCAGTAAGGTTGAGGACCACAGGGATCCCCATTGGGTCCGTCTCTGGCCAGCTGCTTCCTGGGTGGGTCAGAGTACGTGCTTGAGATGACTCTGAGGTCAGTTGGCCTCTCTCAGACCACGTGTCCTTGCATCTTCTGTAGCTGGGAGCAACTTGCGCGTCCTCCAGAATTTCTCAGGCTGCATCTCCAAATGCCTTCCGCACGGTTTGGAATGTCATTCTTATCTCACAACCTGTTCTCTCCAACCAGGGATTCCTCCCAGGGCCTTGACTGCATTTACATCAGGCGCTCACATTGCCACAGCTGTGAGAGCTGATAGAGCCGGGACACAGGTGAAGCTGTCACTTCAGCAGCTTCTCAGACATGGCAAAATAACTCCAGCCAACAAGAGAACCAAAAGAATGTCTGTGTTATGGGGGCTGGTCAGTGGTACATATGTGTCCTTGGGCGCTAGGCTCAAAGATTTCCAGACCAGTACTATGGCCAAATGGGACAGTAAAAGACTCTGACTCAGACAGAAGAAAAGGTGAAGGACACAAATACATCCTGAATGTCCCAAGCCGTGCCAATGCAAGACCAATGAAACACAAGACAGATCTAAATTACTCTTGGGATTCCTCTAATTAAATTTTCTGAGACTTTGAAATTACAACAAGGATAGGGTATAAATTGCTCTGTGTTCTGTTTGCCTTCTATTAGAATCACTCAGTTTATGATGGTCTTTGGCTCACATAGGTTGGCTGTTACCAAAGTGTACCGATCCCTTGAAAGGGAAGGACATTTTTATTCAACTCTCCCAGAACCTCATACAGGGATCTACACACCCACCCACACCCACATTGCAAGACTTTACTATTATCCATGTTGAACTATATTTCTGTTGTCCTAGGGGAAAGAAGGAGCTGAGGTGTTAATGGTATCTGTATTTACTGGAGTTAGTATAGATTTTTTTCAGGGTCTGCCTCTGGCTCTGGAAACTGGGAAATCAAACTTGAAAGAGAAAGACAAGTGGCCTTGCCATCTAGAAATCTCGGAGATAGCACAGAGTGAACTGGCGTTACTGGTGCCTCCAAGGCTTCCCCTTGGTTCTAGTCATCCCAGAGAACCTGGGAGAGCAGGTTTCAGCCTCATCCCCACAATAAACCTGAGACACCTGCGAGTATGCTGACCCCACGGGCTGCTCCAGCGGAAAGCAGGGAGGACCATGGGTTGGATAACAAGGATGTTATCCTTGAGATACAGTGTGGTGAAAAAAGCGTGATTTAGAATCTGAACTCTGCCATCTACCAGTTGTGTGATCTTGCTCTCACGTGCCTTAAACTCTCTGGGCCTCAGATTCCTCATGTGGTACAGTAATCAGAATTGTCTAAAGTGACCCTAGGTTCTTATTCTAGATTGCCCGGAAAGTGAGCCTTCAGGGACCGGGTGGGAGGTTCCCACTGACTCCCTACAGGAGGCACTGCATCTCAACTTAGCCTTTAGGCTCACTTATGCTCTCCTGACAGAGGGTCTCTAATATCCCATGGACCCCAAGATCTGCACAGTTGGCATTCTGACAACTATAAGCAGCTGGCAAATCCAGACTGTCTGGCTCTACTGTCAGGTTTGTTCTTAGGCTTGTACTATTTGGGAGGATGGGTGGATCCAAGGGATGGCTGCCTTCACTCATTTTGTAGATCCTTACTTGATTCATTTGTTCTTTCCCCTAGATAGCACATTCCCTAGCTCATGCCTTGTGACATCATGGCATTTGTCTTGGATCCTGGTAACAGGGACCCATCTTGTGTGACACCTTGTTTGCAGAAATGGGGTTAATAACACTCATCTTAGAGGATTGTGGTAAAAATTGACAAGTCGGGCAGAGGCAACAGCCTGAAGTTGTGCCTGGGCTTGGGTATTCAGGACATTGAAATATTGAGGTAGTTGCCAACAATGACATGAATATTAAGAAATTTCACCTAAAACACTTCACTGGATGAAGAGAAGCTTGCTTTGTTCATCTGCATTTCCCTTGTGCCCTTTATAGGCCTGTGGGCTCAGGACTCCTGTATGATGCAAACCTGCTTCCCTTACTAATTCTTATGTTAATTGAGAAGTACCTGCCCCGGAATCTGAAGTGTATGGTTATGTGTTTGGCGGCAGCGGTGGCTGTGGATCCCGGTATTAAATTAGAGAAGGATGTAGAAGCATAAAACACGCAGGTTCTCACATTTCATTGCAAGTGTTCTATAGCCTGCCCAGCAGGCTCTGCATCCTGGTGGGAGGCAGACTTGCTAGCCTCTTGAGCTCTCTGTCCCCAACCCCTCTCATACCAGAAGCCAGCCTTTCCAAGGATTAGTCCTCTCTGCTGCAAAGGCAGGAGAAGCACTAACACCCAGGGTGCCTGTTCAAGACCTGTCCTACCTGGGGGTGGGGTGGGGGGTTTGGGAGGTTGCTACAGTCTTCAGCTGCCAGATGAAATGACCAAAATCCTGGGAGAGCACTGTGTGCAACAAATCTGGTGTTTTCTCAGAAACTGCAGGGGAGTGGGTGGAACTGGAGGGTATTATGCTGAGTGAAATAAGTCAATTGGAGAAGCACAATCATCATATGGTTTCACTTATATGCGGAATATAAAAAAATAGTGAAAGGGACTAGAAGAGAAAGGAGGGAAACTGAGTTGGGAAAAATTAGAGAGGAAGACAAACCATGAGAGACTTCTACCTCTGGGAAACAAAGGGTTGCTGAAAGGGAGGTGGGTTGGGGGATGGGCTGACTGGGTGACGGGCACTGAGGAGGGTACGTGATGGGATGAGCACTGGGTGTTATACTATATGTTGGCGAATTGAATTCAAATAAAAAAAATTTTAAAAAATAAAAAAAAATAAAGAAATCGAGGGGGAGTGCAGCCCTGCAGAATGGTCTAGGCGCCAAGGGGGAAAAGGAGGCCCAGGGGGGGCCCTAGCTAAAAATGTCACATCTCTCCTTCAGTTGCGGATTAGGTTTGGGTTTGTTTGTTTGTTTGTTTGTTTTTTGGTCTTTGAATTTTATACAGCCCTTTGTGCCCCAGAATGAGCCATTATAGTAAATATCATTCTAAAAAAAGTTTTATTGAGCTATAACTCACATATTATTCACTCATTTAAAGTATAATTCAATAGTTTTTTGACATATTACAACATTAACTTTTAAAATTGTGGTAAAATATTTGTAACATGAAGTGTGCAATTTTTAAGTATGAATTCAGAGCTATTGATTACATTCACAATGTTGAACGACCATCACTCCTTTCCAAAATGTTTCCATCACCTCAAACAGAAACTCTGTAGCTCTGAACTAGTTCTCTACTTTGCCCTCCTCCCAGCCCTTGGTAACTTCCAATGTACTTTTGGTCTCTATGAATTGACTTATTCCAGACATCTCATATAAGTGGAATCATACAACATTTGTCCTTTTTGTGTCTGGCTTATTTCACTGAGCTTAGCTTCATGCTATGAAGGTTAATCCATGATGTAGCAGGTGTCAGAACTTCATTCCTTTTTAAGGCTAAATAATATTCCATCATATATATACACCATGGTCTGCTGACCCAATCATCTGTTGGTGGACACCAGGGTTGTTTCCATTTTTTGGCTATTGTGGATAATCCTGCAGTGAACATTGGTGTGCAAGTATCCATATGAGTCCCTGTTTTCAATTCTTTGGATGTATACCTAACAGTGAAACACCATCCACTTTTAACTTCCTCCCCCATTCAGGGTGCTCACACCAAGCCAGAAAATTAACTCTGATCCTAAAAATAGACAGAGATTTAGATGTTCTAGGGCAAGCTGACTGCAGTGTGACCACAGAAGAGTATACCTGGGTGTATCCTTTGTCTCTTCAAAGCCACAAATAATATCGCTTCTTCTGTTTGCAAATAGCCAAAGCTCTGTGGAGGGCAGTGTGTGGGGAGGTCAGATACTCTCAAGGGGGCTCCTGCTGCTTGCTCCTCCCTGAGAGAGCAGAAAAACTGAAGGCATTCCATTTTTCTTGAGGAGAGTGGCCCATTTAGGAGGAAGGAGAGAAGAAATAGGCACATTGAGGATTTTTTGGAGGACCAGACTCTGGGGTAGGGGCTTTGGCTTACCTTATCCCCCAGAGTATCATTGTTCCCATTTTATAGAACAGAGAAATTGGCTCAGAGAAGGTACCTCACCAACTCAAAAACTCAGTGGCAGAAACTGAAAATGCAAAACTTCAAAAAACCCAAGCAGATGATGCATCCTGAAAGAGGCACACACAAAATGCTATGGGAATTCAGGACAGGGAGAGCCCACTGCTGCCTGGGGATTTGGGGGGTTTTCGTAGAGAAGGTGAGCAGTGAGCCTGGACCATGAAGGATAATTTTATTTGCACAAGAAGATGGGGCAGGGACGGGGAGCAGCAGAAACAGTGGGAGCTGCTGAGAAGTGTGGAAATTGGTTTGGAATCTTTCTCTGTTACACCTGGTTGAACCCCTACATCCAGCAACTGTTGTCCGAGACTGGGGTCTGCAGGAGTCTCCTGGGAGGCAGATTCTGAGATGGAGGGTAGAGCTAGGGTGTTTACTGGGGAGTGCTGCTGGGGTCACCCCCAGGGGGAGGGAGCAGGAGTGACTGGAAGGGGAGGTCACATGACCTTTCTCTCCTGCATCGTCAGTCATTGGATGAGGGCTGCCCTTGGAAGGACCGACTGTGACCTTGGATAAGGCAGTCATCTTCAATCAATATAATCCCCAAAGAGGGTGGACAGCTGAGGCCTATTAGCTGACAACCTTTGGGGCATCTGGCGGAATCAGACTTCCATTCCCAAAGGGAGTATCTAGTGGCACAGCACAGGGTCCCGGTGCACTGACTCCGTGAGGGTCCCCTTGCCCAGTTGTACACTCAATGCTGAGGACCATCAGATTCATCGGGCCCCTCATCTCTCCTCACCTAGGCAGCGGTTGAAACGATAAGTTAGCTTGAGTGTGTTGAACAGTCCATTTGCACAACATCTTCAATATTATGAAGACAAATGTATATGTTGTTATTAATAAGTTTATTTGATTGATTAAAAAGAATGTATTTATTCATCCAAAATGCAAAATTTAAAATATATATTTAATATCTATTTGAAAATAGGATAATGCATTCTGATCTTATTATTGCTTCTAAATGAGATTCCCAAGGAAAATGTGAAGACCCCTGTAATCTTTCAAAGCAAAATGAACACACCCCCAGCCCACTGGGGATTCAGAGACAAGAGTGGTTTTTATATCAATGAAGAAAAGCAAGGCTGCAGCTGTCCATGCTGTAACCCTAGCTCCAGCTGCTCACATCTCTCCATTGTTTCTGGACTTTCTCACTTCACTGTGAGTAGTTAACCCTTAAGGAGTTGGGGTAGTAATCTCAATAAACCAGTGGCCACCTCCTGCATGTTAAGGGGAAATGATCAAAATTGGTCTTGGATAACACTCCTCTGTGTCCCTCACCCTGACCATGACAATTAAAATGAACTTAAACAAAAAGAGAAGATATTGACTCATGTACCTGAACAGCCCAGAAGGCTTCAGGAATGGGTGAATCCAGGGGTTCAAAAATATCATCAGATCCTAACTTCTCTCCATCTCTTGGCTTTGCCTCATCTCTGTTGGCTCCATTCTCAGATGGGCTTTTCTTTTGTAATGAAAGATGGATGTAGCAGCTCTAGATTTTTCAGGTTCCTGTTTAGCTGGAAAGAGCAAGCTTCATTTTCCAGGAGCTTGGGTAAGAGTCCCGAGGGTTGATCAGGTTGAACGGCCCTAAGGCGTGCGTCTGCTTGAGCCGACTACTACGGCCAGGAGAATGAGGTATGCTGATTGTCATGTTCTGTGGCCCTGGAATCAGGGAAAGACCCCACCTCTGGCCCCTACCTTGAACATATGGACTGACCCAATTGAAGCTCGAAGCTATAGCCTGAAGCAGAGTGTGGCCAACACAGTTGATTACTGTGGCTGATTAGGTGTGGTTGGAATTCCATGTCTTCCATCCTTCTGGTGTACCTCCCTGTATCACAGGTGATTAAGAGCTAACAAGGACACTTCCCAGACTCTCTTGCAGCTATAGTTTCTGTTCCGACTTGATTCTGCCTGTTGAAATCTTTCCTGTGAATTTTGAACCACTGAATTGAGGGGATCCAAGATTCTACCAGAAAATTTGGTTGGGGAGGTGTTTGGTTTTCCTATAACAGCTGGAGTGGGGATCTCAAGGTCCAGTCTCTGGCCTTGTGGGTGTGAAGAGGCAGGATGGGTCATCCGTGAGCCCAGTGTGGACCACGGCAGACATGGTGTGCTCAAGGCAGTGTGGTTCTGGAGCCCTTGGCTTTCCGAGTGCAGATCAGGCAGCTGGGTGACTATAGGACTCTTTCCTGAATCTTCAACTCAGAATCTGCTTCTTTAGCCTTTACAATAATTTTGTTGGCCAATTAATACCCTGGAACAAATTCTTCTGCTTCATTTAACAAGAATGAACTTCATTCTCTGCACTGAAATGCTCTTGCCAACCCTACAGATGTCTCTTCTGTGCTACTGCCTTGCAATCCCGCCCTCTGCTTTTTTCTTGCTGGCGGTGCCCATTCCTACTAGAGATGCTGAGAACCTTTCCCGGCCCTTTTGGAGGATGTTCTGTGTTGGTTGTGTGTGTGGGTGTGTGTGTGTGTGTGTGTGAGAGAGGAAGGGAGCTTTCCTGAACAAGTTTTTTGCTCCAATGACAGAAATGCCCCAGAGACATTTAAGAAAAATCTCTCCTGCTCTTGGGTGTGGCTGGGGGAGAATGTGCTGTGTAGGGCTGAAGCAGCCTTTTTGTAACCCTGTGGCGGGAAGCCCGAGGACATAGGCCAACTCATATGCCACTACATTAACAAATCGGGGGATTGGAAATTGCATGGGAATTTTCTGTTGTTTAAGCTGCTTTCACCTGGATTGTGTGGTTACCTGCAGCTAGGAGTGGAGAGAGTGAGTGACAGAGAGAGAGAGAGGGAGAGAGAGGATAGGGAGGCAGTGGAGGGGGATAAATTCTAATTCTTCTAATGTCCCTTGTGGAAATAACAGTGACTTTGGGTATAGGCAGGAAGCCACCGTCCTCATTATTGGGAGATACAAACATTCATCTTTTGGCTTCTTTAGTGCTGAGTCCATTAACCTTGGCAGAAGGGAATGGCAGTGACTCCTTTGTTGGTTGGCATGTGCAATGCCACCTCCTACTTCCCACTCTCATTTTCAGTTCATAAAATAATATAGCTCTTATACATGCTTCCCCAAGCCTTCTTATGCTTATTTTTATGTGATCTTCACAAAAAGATCTTCAAGGCAGTAGGGCAATTATTATTCATTCTGCATTTTTTATGATAAAACAAAACTGGGACAGGGACTTAAATTTGCTTGGCCAAACTCGCATCACTGATTTAGGGAGGCACAGTTTTATTTCTCCTACACCATGTTGCTTCCTCTAAACTTCGGAAAAATGATTTGTGGAAAGAAAAACATTTAATGCCTCACAGGAAAGCAGCCTGCAGGTTCACCCTCTGCTTCCAGTGGGCAAAGGGCCTCACTGGTTTCCCTGGAACCATATCATGTTTTTGGCCTTCTGTGCTCAGGGGAGGCCAGAGACCTCTTGCAAAACCGTTGTTTGGCTCATTGGTTAGCAAGGGGGAGAAACCTCGAGCTCACCCGAGGAAGGGGTGTTTGGGGTGAGTTTGGTATTGCCCCATACAGAGCAATCAGGAACATTGTACAGGGAGGGAAACAAGAGCCACCCGGGATCAGAGCTCACAGGGAAGGACCTGGGGGGTGGCTCCAGATCCTGCCTGGCTCTGCGGACCCCGCAGTGGGACTGCTGATGAGCACTGCAGGCTCCTCCAGATGACTCAGCTGCCCCCTAGGTCTGCTATCCTGTCCCACCTTTGGCTTCCTCGTTGCTTCTCTCCTGGGTCACTCCTTGACTCTGGCTACTCATAACCTCCGTGGCCTCCTCTAAATTGCTAGAAGAAAGGGACATTGCAACAGAGCAGGGTGAAGACGGCACTAGTGAAAAATGAAGCTCTTGTGACAAGACCCAACTGAGCGAGGCTGCTCTGCCCACCGCTGGTGCTGCTGGGAGGGAGGTGGAGCGGCCTAGCCATCTTTGAGCGCAGGTGGGGCCCTGAGTCCTGGGTCACTAGCCAGGCAGAGCCACCTTGGGCCAGGGAGCTGTGGTGCTGGAGGGGATGGCAAGAGCTCAGTGTCACATGGTCTAACCATAGGGCCCAGCCTTACATCAGAGGGCCGTTTCTATAAAAAGGGCTGAAGATGGGTAGGAGCCACGACACTTGTCCAGCACAATCCCCTTTCTGGGTCCTGATTTCAGTGGTCTCCCCTCAACAGTGGAACTCCCTGAGCACTATGCCTTTGCCAGACTCAAGAATAAGCTTTGAGGATGGATTTGGTTTCTCAGACCACTGCCCCGTGCTACAGCTGAGTGAAATACAAGCTTCTCCACTTGGACCTTGCTTCACTCTCCTTTATGTCCCCTAGGCTGAGCCATGTGACGGCTGGGACCACAGGAGAGGCCAGAGGTTTGGGAATTTTATGGATGACCCCACTGAGGTTCTGACTTCATTTGCCTGAGGGGAGATGGGTCAAAAGGAGGGCTTATTAACTTTCCTAAATCACTTCAAGTTTTTTCTAGCTCCAGACAGCTCCACATTCAACATTTACTTCCTGGTCTCCAAACCTCTCCATTCTTGGGCTCTGCTTTGGATGATGGGTCAGTGTGTTGTGACTGAGCATAAAGATTGAGGAGGATACCCTCTTTCCTTCCAATGTTGGCCCCACAGAGCCGAAGGAGGCATAGACAGACTATGAACCCAAATGAACACGAAACCTAATCGGGTTTGGCCCCTAGATGGAATTAGACTATTTTTAGATGAACTATTTTAATAGCATCCCCACCTGCTTTGCATTCATAGTTTTCATGCTTCTCTAAAACTTTCATTTGTCAATATTCTGTTTCATTTAATTCCAAACTTCTGCTCAAGGTGTGAAGTGAGCACCTGGCCTCTGAGTCCCTGTGGGACCAGCTGCTGATGCACGGGCCAGCTCTCTTATTACAGAGCAGGTCAGCTTGCTCATCAACTTTGCAGAACTTCCTCCTTTGTATCACTGTGTTTGATACTAAGTCGGGAAGTAAAACCAAGTTGGGAATGCTGATACTCAATAAATGCTTTCTGAATAAATATATGACTAAAAAATGGGGAATAGCTTTAGTTTAGGCCCTCTGTGGCAACTTATCTCCCCTAGCTGGACTCCCTTTTCTTTCATTGGTGACCTCCACCCTTGGAGGCCAGTGTCCTTACAGCGCCCCCAGCTAACTCCAGGCTCTCCCCTTTTGGCACACCATCCAGGCCTGCCCTCCAGGATCCTACTTTCCAATGGGATTCTTGGAGAATGGGATGGTTTAACCCAAAGGAAATAATCTTCCAGTGGTAGACTTCCAGACATTGGTAAACTGGTCAGAGGACGATGTTAGGTGGAGGTGAGGTGGGAGTGGGGGCAGTCAGGAAAACTTTCTGGAATCTCAGCTCTCTAAGACTGGACCTGGATATTTGAAATGCAAACCCCAGGTAGTAGAAGCAATGATACTTGTTCTTATTCAACCCCTTCTCTGGATGAGCCAAGCAAAAGGCACAATACGTACGTGGAGAGCTGTCCTTCATGAGAGTGAGTAGAAGAACCAGAAGATACTAAGTCATTGGATTCCAATTTAGATTACAGGGCATGACTATATGTTCTAGGATGTACTTGCTCACATGAAGACTATCCTTTACTGGGGGCAGTTCATTTGTTTCTGTGACTTTTTCTTCCTTTTTAATTAATTAATTAATTAATTAATTAATTTTTCTTCCTTTTTTTTTTTTTAAAACAAAAACCAATCTGTACTGAGAATTGCCTTCAAGTCAGCCTGGTAGACACACAAGTAGAATATTCTTTTAAATTTTCACTAAAAAAATAATAAAGGAGAGGGTTCCTCAACATGATCATGAGCCTTAGGTATTACTCTTTGCAACAAACGACTTTAAAAAATAGATTTATTGGGATGTAACTGATGTACAATAAACTGCACATATTTAAGCGTACATTTTGATGAATTTATATATAAACTCATGGGTTCGGGATCCCTGGGTGGCGCAGCAGTTTGGCGCCTGCCTTTGGCCCAGGGCGCGATCCTGGAGACCCGGGATCGGGTCCCACGTCGGGCTCCCGGTGCATGGAGCCTGCTTCTCCCCCTGCCTATGTCCCTGCCTCTCTTTCTCTCTCTGTGACTATCATAAATAAAAAAAATAAAAATAAAAATAAATAAATAAATAAACTCATGGGTTCATGAAACCCATCACCACAATTGAGACATGAGTGCATCACCCTCCAAAATTCTCTTGTGTCCCTTGATATCCCATCTCTTTTCTCTATGCCCCCACCTACCCTGTCTCAGGCAACCACTGTTCTTTTGTGGCAAATAAGCATCTTTTCTGAAAAATAGATTTTCCATCAAAGGCTGAAATTTTCTAGCTCTGGGGCTATGGTCATGAAGGGATATCCCCAAGAGAAGTCTGAGGCAGTTCTCAACAGGTGCAGACTGGAAATAATGTGTAGCCTCCAAGAAATATAATATTTGTTTGGATATGTAAATCCTGGTATGGCTTTTGTAGAGTTAACCACGTTACTGTACATTTTATCTTGTATTTTATGATAGTCTGCGGTTGGAATCTACTCCCCCAAACCAATCAGCCAGTTCTACAATTACACATTAAAGCCATCATCTGTGAAAGTAACAGTCCTTGCTTCTATGCCAGTGGTGTCATTTGAGGAATTCCAAACAGCCTTCAGGACATAGCTTTTCTTTTCTGGCTCTGTCTTCTAAGAGGGAATTGCTCCCTTTCCTCCTAAACTTGTTTCTTGTGCCCTGAGAGCACATCCAACCCCAGGTCCATCCTATCCTTGAAATAGTGGCAAGTCCATCCCACTCTTTCTGCATCATCTGCCAGCCTCTTAGGGGACCTTCTCTGCTTTTCTTACCTGCATTATTCTGGACCTATGAGCCCCTTCAGAGTTTTCACTGCTTCTCCTGCTTCCAGTCCCTTCCTCCTTCATCCTCTATGTATCAATAGATCTTTATAAAAGGCAAATCTGATCAAATAATTCTTCTGCTTCAAATATTTAAATTCGTGACTTTATAATGTGGCTCCTATTCCCCTGTCCAGAGCCTTCCCACTCTCATCCCCATCTCTCCACCTCAGCCTGCTTTTCTGGGCTGCAACCAGGAGAGATTTTAATAGTGCTCCAGAGATCAGAGGGGCATCCACATTTGTTCCCATTTCTACCCCCATTTCCTGAGACTCACCTTCCAATCATACCAATTTGGGAACCAGGAATGTACCATCTGCTCTCCTACCCCTGTACCTTTACCCAAATTTGTTATTTCCTCTGCTTGAAATCCCCCTTCCTCCTATTCTGGAAGACTTTTTATGCTTTCTTTCCTCTGCAATACTTTTCATACCCTGACCATTGTGTATAGACCATTGGTCACTAATCTCGAGGGCAGGGGCCATCTGTGTCTTTCATTAGAGAATCCCTGCACTTGGCACTTATGCTTGTGACTGGAATGAACCAATGCAACTTGTCTTATCCCTAAATCAACATAAAATACCCTTTAGGACTGTGTCACTGGTGAGGGGGATTTAACAGTCAGACGTTGGTACCTGAGGGAAAGCATTTGTAGCCTGATGCTTAAAATGCTGTTCACTTACAATTTTTTTCTCTGCTAGCAACTCTCTTCTCCCAGAGAGTGACATGTCTCACCCCCTTACTTCCTCCAGGTCTCTGTATTTTGATTAGCAAGACCTTCCCCAATGACTCCCCATAAAATAGTAATGACCCACCCCTGACAATCTCTGTTTTCCTATATCTTGCTGTTTCCCCCTCCTTCGTACCTATTACCATCTGACATACCACATTCTTACTTGTGTATTCATTTACTGTCTATTTGCTGACATTGAAATATAAGCTTTGTAAGAGCAAGAATTTTTCCATTTTGTTCCCTGCTGCATCCCCAGCAGCTCGTACAGTGCCTGCCATTCAGGAGGTGCTTGTATATATGTGTTGAAAGGACGACTGTGCACAGAGAACAACGCGTGCCTTTGAAGTATGGTGCTAGGTGTTTCAGTTTCGATGTGCTAGAATGAATGAAATAATAGCTTGTATGCAGGAACGGTGGCAGAGTGGGGTCATGGGATGCTTTAGAGAGTTCCAAGGATGAAAACAGCCTCTTTCAGCCTCAAGCAATATAAAAAATATATTAAAAAAAAAGAAAGTTCTCACCCTGCGTCTGGAATACTAATAATGTATGAAGAAACAAGATCAGAGGAAACAAAGAAAAGTGAATTCTAATCAATCAGAGAGAGGGAGAGAGAGAGAGAGAGGGAGAGGGGCTCAGCCACTCCAGTCTTTTGATGCTACCAACAGATCTTTGGTGTTTGCTCTAAATTCTGTAACTCAACGACACTGACCTATGAGAAAAGACAATGGCAAAGACAAACTGAAAGCTGAGGTTTTATTTTAAAGGTTTTATTAAGCAATCCCAAGGGTTACGGACGATTGCACTGCGATTCAGCTCAATCTCACAGGAGCTTTGAGCAGGCAATTTGTGGGCCTGGGTCTTGGCTTGTCTGCAGGGCCCAGGGCAGGCGGTTCCCTCCTTCTGGGTCTGGGCTTCCACCAGCAGAGGATTGAGGGAGCAGGGGAAAACCAATCTCCAAGGTCTCGCCTACCTATAAAGTTCTGCAATCCTGCATCTTGACAGGGTTTTCAATTTGTCCTCATTAATGTAGAGATTCAATTAACCAGGACAGTAAATTCCCTAAACATTCTGCTTAATTGGATTTTTATTAAAATAGCTCCAAATTTTGTTTACTGCAACCCCCCCCCCCTTTTTTCTAAAATTTTATATCTGTGGAATGTAAAAGCATATAACTAACTGGTAACAGCTAGAAGTTTGGCTAGGAGTTTGGCTAGAAGTTCTTCTGTAAAGCAGAGTTTCCAAACATTTTTGACAATGATCCATGGTTAAAAACAAAACAAAACAAAACTTACATTACACACAAACACACACACAATAATAACAACTTTGCAAGGCAATGCTTCATCTTCCCATATGATGCAGTGTGATATTTTCTATTCTATTCAGAAATGTTTGTTGACACACTAATTGATTTCATAATCCCCACGAAAAGCTCAGACTCAAAGGTCTACAGGCCTCTATCTGCCTCTCAAAGAGTTGGGTGTCAGGGTAATAAAATGCCCAGGACGTCCCAGGGTTGCCACTTGATAGCTGTCCTACATGCTAATGGGGAGGAAACTATAGCTACTTGACTATACATTTACATTTTAATTAAAATTACATTTTAATTCATACCATTTGAACTCTCCTTGAGATTTCCTGAGTGGTGATCCAAGGCAGCACAGTATAGAGAAAAGAGCACTGAACCAGGCCTGAGAATTTCTCATTTCTGGCCTGGGTTCTGTTAATACCTGGCTGTGTGATCTTGCATAATTTACTTAACCTCTCTGAACCTTAGCTACCTTCAATCATGAAAGTGCCTGCCCTATCTACCCCACAGCGTGTTTATGAGAATTGAAAACAATAGAACACTTTGAAAAGTAGAAAGTATGATATAAATAGGATGCATTATTAATAAATAGCCTTTTAAATCTTTAAAAAATTTTTTAATTTAAATTCTGTATAGTTAACATAAAGTGTATTAGTTTCAGAGGTAGTATTTAGTGATTCACCATTTGCATATAACACCCAATGCTCATTATATCATGTGCCTTTCTTAATGCCCATCACCCAGTTACCCTATCCCTCTACCCCTCTCCTCTCCAGCAACCCTCAGTTTGTTCCCTATAGCTAAGAATCTCTTATGGTTTGTCTTCCATCTCTGTATCTATCTTATTTTTCCTTCCCCTTCCCTATGTTCATCTGTTTTGTTTCTTGAATTCCACACGTGAGTGAAATCATATGGTATGTGTCTTTCTCTGACTTATTTTGCTTAGCATAATTACCCTCTCATTCCATCCACATCCTTGCAAATGACAAGATTTCATTGTTTTGATGGCTGAGTAATATTCTGTTGTATATATACCACATCTGTCAATGGACATCTGGGGTCTTTCCATATTTTGGCTCTTGTGGATATTGCTGCTATAAACATTAGGATGCATATGCCTCTTAGCCTTTTAGATCATTTTTTTTAAAGATTTTATTTATTTATTCATGAGAGATACAGAGAGAGAGAGAGAGAGGCAGAGACACAGGCAGAGGGAGGAGAAGCAGGTTCCATTCAGGAAGCCCCATGTAGGACTAAATCCCAGGACTACAGGATCACACCCTGGGTCAAAGGCAGATGCGCAACCACTGAACCACCCAGGCATCCTGCCTTTTAGATCTTAAGTGAGAATTTCAAGTGTTCCTGAAACACATGAAAAATTAAGTGAAGCTGGAGTTTTTTGGGGAAAGATTTGAGGAGATAATTTATGAGTTTCATTGCATATCAAGATAAGGAGTCCTATTACCCTTCCTGAGGTTTACTTCCTCCGTCATGCCAATTTCTCAATGTCTGTTACATCTTTGATTCCTTTCTTCTTTCTTTCCTCCCTCCATTCTTATTTGTCTTCAGATTGTGAAAAGTATTTTATCATCTTCAACAGCACATTTCTTCTTTTCTGAATAAAGCAAATAATGAAGGGCATCTACATTATGATTCTTTTATAGAAGATCAGACTTCTGAGCTAGCATGTGACTGGGGAGTAAGGAAATGAGCGTAGGCTCACTGGTCGGCACATGGACTCTCTGGGTCTCCCTGTTGTGGGCAAAGTCCTTTGCTTCCTGACTCTGTGCTCAAGTAGAAAAGCAGATTTCTGATGGATGCTGTCTGCCCATAGTCTACATTTATTATGGCCAGAACTTTTATGATCAGAGATGATTATCTTCATGAAGGATGTTGAAACTTTTGTTGAATCAATTAAAACGGTCCATAGTGATTCCTTTCTTGCCAGTGAGTAACAAAGGAGAAGGCAGATGAATTAGAATTTCAGGTATTTTTTATATCCCCACGAATTACACTTATTGTTGGTGTAAAAATCTGGTGTGACAGAATGTAGAAATGCTCCTGGTCATAAGTGAGGTCCCTAGGTGAATGAGAAGTATCAATGTACCCCTATTCTTAAAAAGGCATTGTAAGACTTGCTAAAAGATATCCTCAAAAACCCTAGCCTATCATCCACTTTCATCCCAAATACAAGAGAAAGAGAAAGTGATAGATGGATGAAAACCATTGGCCCAATGAGCAGGATGCTATGTGCTTCTCCTCCCCTCCTGCGTAACTCAAGCCAAGTGGTGGAGGTTTAAAAACCATTAACGTGGAAGAGGATACTACCGTAAGGGGAAATTGACATCTGCAATTGCCCCTCTCCTGCAGCTCATTTGAGATGTGGCAATGTGCTGCTACTGGACAGACATTGAAAAAGTTCTGGGGGACAGCTTGCAATTCTAGCATGTGGCAGACACCAGAGGAAGGGGATCTGGCTTGAGTTGAAAGGTCTGGCCCAAGAAGATGACCTATGAGGTCAAGGTGGCCCCAGCAGAAGGGCATTCTGTTGGTGTGCCTTTGGAGGAATGTGGAGGAACTAGAGAGTAAGTCAAAGGGGAAGGTCCCTGGAGAACCCACAAAGCTCTTTCTTTGAGAAAGACGCAGTGTTTGGGTACTAGCCACACAGAACTCACCAAGGCAGATTACAACAGCATTGGCTAAATAAGACCTTGTGGCCCACTTACCTGTTCCCTCACCCTGAGCCCCCTCACCACTACCCTGGACTAGCCTAGGCTTCACTACCTTGGACATTATGGTCAGTGGGGGAAGCAGAGGAAGAGGTGGATGCAGAAAGAACAAGTGACACAGAATCACTCCTACTGCTGGTCTGCTGTTTGGGGTTCAGGATGGAGATGGAGACAGGATGTACTTTAAACTGGACATGACAGAGATGTTTAGGTTTAGATTTGATTGTGCTTTTTCAGTATCTGAAAATGATGCAATCAGTTAATCGTGAAAGTGTCTGGGAAATGCATAGACCCGCTTGAACTGTCCTTTGTGTGTGGGCAGGGAGGGGAGGGTCCCTCCCACCAGAGGTGTTAAAAAGTCATGGTGGGAAAGAATAAAGTTGTTCTCTTCTTGTGGGCTGAGGAGTCTGGCTCACGTAGTAAATCAATTACCTCAGGTATTAGTTATCTTTCCCGCCTGGTCAAATAGTCTGTAAGGCTCATTAGAAGGCCTCTCCATCCCCATGGATCCTGAGGTCCCTTTACAGTGAATGGCAGCCTGGGGCTGTATGACCTAATGTCCTCTCAGCTACTCTGTCTGCTTGGTATTTGTGAGACCTGCCTGTTCAGCATGAGGGTGGCCACCAGGCTAGCTCACTCACTGTAAGGGGACGTGTGGTAACAGAAGAATGCAGAGGACCAGTTGGTGAAGGCCAGATTCCAACCCCAGCTCTGTAACTGACTTGGTGGCTTTAGAGAAGTCACTTAACCCCTTGAACACCCACTTTCTCTTCACAGAGGTGAGAGGTCACATCAACTCCAGGTTTGAAATTCTCTTTTTGATATTTTCTGAGTTTCCTTCATTGTGTCTAGCTTAAACTTTGAGTACCTAGGGGACAAATATCAAGACCAAGTCCCACAGTATTTATACCTGATATGTACCCAAATATTTTCACAGGTGTCAGAGTATGAATCCTCAAGCTGGTGTTATTACCCGCAATTAAGATGCAATTTAAGAGCAGACCAGAAGCCATTGAGTACAAGATATTTGCTCACCACTGTTGAGTTAATAAGAGATATGACTGTGGTTTGAATCTTGGCCTTCTGATTCCAAGGCTAGTGCTCTTTCTCCTCTCCGTTTTTGTTAACTTCCAGATTATGTGATTTCTTTAATAGTGTTCTCAGTCTGGGCTTGGAGCGGAGAGTGAGGAAATGAGTTTCACTCTTTTTCACCTCCTGCAAGACATGTCCTCTCGGATATAGGCTCATCTCGTCTCTTGCTTAAGGGAGGAAGAGAAGGGAGGGAGAAGGAGGAATGAAAATAATGTGGGATGCTCTCAAGTGGGAGTAGGTCACTGCAACTCCCAGAAGTACAACTTTCTCTTCCAACACCAGCTTCCAGCTTTGACATCATTTGTCCCCCAGTAGTTGTGGCACAGCTTAGGGGCTGGGACACAGAGAAGCAGAGAAGAGGAAAGGAAAAACGGTAAAGTGGCACACTTTGCCCTCTGCCTCTGAGCACGAGGATTCCCTTTTCTGCTCAGATCAGACCTAGAGCACGTGTAGTCTGTGCCCCACTATCCTCTGCTGGGTTTTGAGCTGTTTTGCGTGGAGGTGTCAGAGGGAAAACTAATGGCAAACTCCTGCTGTGGATCCCCATTGTTTCCCCCTGTTCACTGGCTACTAGTTACTTTACCAGTAAAGTGCTCAACACCTGCTGCATGCATGCTTTTGTACTCATCCGCATTCATTAGCTAAGGGCCACAGGGTCTGGGCTTAAATGGCCAGCCACCTTCAGCTATTCTGGCTGCGGGCAAAGTGGGTTTCCGAAGCCCAGGAGCAGCCCTGCAGAGAGAGAAAACATGGAAGAGAACCTTGGAGGAGCACCAAGATTATCCACCACAGAAGCATGCCCAGGTTGGGTAGATTCCAAAACAGACTGTGTGACCAGGTGACCCAGGAACACTCAGGGTGCTCATCTATGGGTGAGTGGGGGGTGGGGTGGGGGCAACGACCTGATCTGTTCTGTCCACTGCAGATACCATGACCCTGACTTAATTGAGCTTTGTGTCCAGTAAGACCATGAACTAAGACAGATGAAATGCCCACAAAGGGCTTTCAGTTTCTGTGGTAAATGATTTAAAAGCCCCTTTGGCTTTTAAAGCAATTATCTCTGGATCAAATGTTCCTCAGGAGACTCCTGCTATTTCTTAAAGTCCCTTTGCTTAGAGCTTCTTCTCCATCTCCTTTTATCAACAGAGTCCTGACTGTCCCAGCTACTGTCACATGTTCTTCCTGGACCCTCCACATACACGTGGGTTATATTTGGATGTGGGAAAAGAGCCTTCCTGGTGGTGTCACATGGCATCCTGAATGATGTACCACAGAGGAAACTCCTGGTAAAGAGGGCCTTGCACACCTTGTGTGAGATCAGCATTGAGACACGTGTGGTCATGAGTGTGCCCCAAGTAAAAGCCAATACCTGAGCAGTGGTGGGAAAGATGGGAATGACTCTCATACTACAATACAGTGATCTCCCATCTGCTTGTAAGTTTTTGTTTTGCTTGGTTTTTGTTTTTGTTTGGTGTTGGTACCAACACAAATCCAAAGGACTGACAACCATTCTTCAAAAATATCCTTGAAAACTAGCTTTGCAGTCCAAAGGTCAATCTTGATTCCAGCTTTCTGCAGCTTACAAGGGCTAAAGTATAGAGTATTTATTTTCTTTCCAGACCCGGAAACACAGTTTCAGCCAGCTTTGGGAAAAAGGACAAACCAAGAATGCTCTTGAATAACTGCATGGAAAAGGCAGGATGCAGCCAGACCCAACACTGAGGGCTGGGACTGAAGTGCTGCCAGGTTCTTGCTCCTATTCTTGTTCCTACTCGTTTTCTCTGTGCGACTCAATCCCCCGTCATGGCAGACCTGCTTTTTCCCGAGGTGGGAAAGAGGGCTTCTGACCGTCCTGGTGAATGGCCTCATAGCTTTTGCATTGGAGAGAGAGTGACTTCCGTTGTTGGTTTCGGGATGAAAAATGCTGGAAAGGACTTTGACTCTCCCAGCTTGCTTGTCAGTGCTTGTTCCCACCGCCTGACAAATCAACTGGGGAGGTGAGGTTCATGGAAGAATATGGAAATCCTAAGGTAGATGTGTGAGTGGGGAAGGGCAAATCATTCATTCATTCATTCATTCATTCATCCATTCAACAGATTTTTGTTGAGCAAACTTGGAGACTGAGTAAGTGGCCGGAGTCTTCATTGACCGGGGAGAGATCTACAGGTTGGTAGATGAGGGTGAAGAAAAAAGGCAAAGGGCACCTTGGGCTCAGCAAAGTGCCAGAGGTAAGAAGAAATGAGGTGCTTGTGCCAGACTTTAACTCAGCTGCTCTTTCGCAGTGGAGTCCTGCTGTGGAAAAACCACTGGTCCCGCTCCACAGTATTAAATCGTGCAGTTGCTTCATGTTCTGGTACAGCTTCCTTACCTCATGGTAAAGCAGTGCCAGTATGGGCACCAGCAGTGGGTCTGCGGACTACCCTCGAGGAGCTATGCCCGAGGAAAGGCTCCCCCATATTCTACAGGAGACACGTACCAGAATGTTCATAATAGCTTTGTTTACAACTAAAAAAGGTAACAACCCAGATGTCCGTAAACAAGAAGTGATGGTGATGTAATCAGACAATGGACTCCTGCATAGCAGAGACAGTGAATAAACTCCAGCTACATATATCAACATGGATGAATTTCAAAAATACCTACTGCGGAGCATAAGGAACAAATAGAGGAGACTGCAATTAGTATGGATTCATTATGTGAACTTCAAGACCAGGCACCATTAAGTAATATGATGGTTAGGGGGTCCATTATAAATGGATTGAAGAGAATCCAAGGGAGTGAACAACACATGTGTCAGGTCAGGGGCTTGCCGGGGGGTGGTGTGGGGTCGGGTGTGTGGAGAAGCAATTGGGAAGGGGCTCAGAACAGAGGGAGCTTCAGGGTATTGGCCATATTTTATTCCTTAAGCTGGGTGGTAATGTGTGGGTGTTTGGCTTTATTATTATTCTTTGAACAGTACATATCGATCACACACATTCTTTTGTAAGTATGATCTATTGCACAGTGAAAATATTAAAAAATCTATTTTGTCAAAGCCAAAGCTCCCTACCAGGCCAATAAAAGGTGGAGGTTGGTAAGGTGAATGGTCTGAACCTAAAGGACGGCATCAAATGTGGTGCTGTGAAGACGTAGAATGGCATCAGTGAGAGAGGAGGAACGTAAGCCACTCCCTGCCCGTCTGCCATGGGTACCAGCAGTTGGACTGGGGTGTGTCCCACCATCCCAGGGACTTCCTGCTCTCATGGCCCAGGGACCTCACCTAACCCACTTTATAACCCTTTCTTCCCACACCACAATCCTCAGGATTTAGCCTGTTTTGTTTTCCTTTTCAAAGCTGCCACGGAGTACTCCATTTCCTGCGGCTTTCCCACAGCCACCAGCTGAGTAGGATGCAACAATCCTAACTTTCCCTTTTTTTTTTTTTTTTTATCGCCCCACCCACCCTGCCCCAAACAAGTGTACGGGTCTATTTGGAGTTAAAAGTCTGAGAGCCTGCTGGATGGTGCAGATATCTTTTCTAATACCACTTCCAATGTTTGTTCACTCTCCCATCTGATTACCTTTTTAGGGAAGGTTTATCATTTGCCAGCTGAAGCTTATTTTAAATTGTGTCTGGTTTGCAAACACATTCTTTGTTGATAGCTCTAGTTTGAAATGTTTGGGCTCACTTTGCCCTGGATAAAACACGTTGTCAAGTCTTTTTAAACCTCTTTTGTTAGATGGTTTTTCTGGCCCTGCACTTCGGCATCCAGTAATCTCAGAGACATAAAAGCTTTGAATTAGAAGGGACCCTGGAAGTCCTCCATCCAACTTCCCACCTGATGAAAGAATTTTCCCTAAAACACGCTTGATCTCAGTTGTATTCTGAGAGCTGGCTTTTTAAGGGCATTGCTGGAGGGACAGCATCCCATAAGTTACAAACTCCCTATAAAACTTTACATCAATTTTCACTTTGTCATCAAGAATCAGAAGTCAGCATGAGCAATTCCAAGTCTGCTAATTGAATTTAAATGAACACAGACTCTTGCAAAACCGGTTCCAGGAGTGTAGCAGCCCCTACTTTGGTCACAGACACCTTTAATCTACTTCATATAATCATATCCTGGATTAGGAGAGACTGAGGAACAACAGAGGAATTGGATCCATCCACATACTTGGAAATAGGGCAGAGAAGCCAGGGGGATTTGACTAATCGCTTGAGAGTCCTGTGTGCACATTTCCCTCCGTCCCTTTGTCTCTGCTTTCTTGCCTCCTTAAAGGTACAGAAACACATGTAGATGTGGCCTTTCCTCAAAAAAGAAACTCACCGCTAGCCTCTGCTGGGGGGAGCAGGCCTCTCTGTCACCCCTCTTCTACCCTCTGTCTTCCCACCTCCTGAGTCCCTGGATGCCTTTCCCCGTTAAGCTGGGCCCACCCCAGTTTTTGAGCCCACCTAGAGCCTATGTGAGGTGTGTTAATAGTTGTTTTTTCCACTTGTCTCCCCATTTTCTGTTCTGCTCTACTAGAGCACGGAAGCAAGCCATGACCCCAGCTGCCATCATTGTTAAGTGGGTTTGGGCCCTGAGCCATGCTGGGACATTGGTGGCACAGGTCCTTCAGGGTAAGGGAAGGAAGCCAGACTGGAAAAGCCAGAATTAACTAATGGAACAGCAGGGTTGTTCCACACCGGAACCCCCATCTCACACAAGCTGGTGAGAGTTTCTGGGCTAAAGAGGGGAGCTGAAGATGCTCCTTAAAAATTGGGGGGAGGGCAGGAAGCCCAGGCATGGGTAGGGAGGGGACGGTTAAGGGTGCTGACCCAGTCTGAACACGTAGCATGCAAGATGCAGTGGGCACCGGAGGCTCAGGCAAAGCTGAGAAATGGTGTGGGTGCCCTGGGTGGTGGAGCTGGGTGGGCCTTTGTGGCAGGAGGTCCATAGGCCTGAGGAACTGGACTCTTCACAGCAGGGTGTCGCTATCAAAGCCCGTGCAGGCCGGAGTAGCTGGCCTGAGAGTCAGGACAGGGTTCAGCCTAGGGGCCAGGGGCAGGCTGGAGGCAGGGAGGCTGTCAGAGCTCTAACCTGACACTTCGGGAGGCCAGCGTGCCCCCCACAGGGAACCAGAGGCAGAGGCCTCCTTTGCAGGCTGTGTTCCTGCTGCCTGGTGCCTCCACGGGCTCCCTGGGCCCGAGGCCTGGCACAGTGCTGCTGACGTACTGACGGAGCTGCCTGGGGCCCGCCGCACGCGGAGAGAAGCGAGGGAGCCCCAGGCTGACCTCCTGAATGCATGTGTCACCAAATTGTGGCAGGAGAAAGTCCAGGGGTGCGTGGCCGACGGGGAGCTGGATTAGGAAATACCACGTGTACAGCACAGAGATTATATAGCAGATCATAAAACTGAGGCACACCTGTATTCAGTTGTCAATACAGGTCCCAGGTGGTTGGCTTGGGTGGGGGGCAATGCTGGGGGAGAGGAAGGGGGAGAGTTTGGCACAGATACAAGGCAATGCCAATCTCTGGCCTTGTCTTCCCAGGCCAATAGGACAGGCAGCCAGGTAGGGACCTGAGGGGCCCTTTCCACAGGGCCTTGGGGAGGCAGAGGCCAGAGCTATGTGCTTTGGTTTTAAAGTTAACTCTCAGGGACACCGAGCAGAGGAGGGGCATTGTCCTTCTGTCCCTGTGCAGCAAAGCATCTCTCTTTCATGTGAGGATAGCAGAAGGCATACCTGCAGGCTGGTCGGCACCTCTGGTGTCATGGAAACAGCGCCTTTGGCAAGAATACAGGTGTATTCCCAGAGGGCAGCCTGAGAAGACATGAGTCACCCTCCCAGACTCTGGGTGGGGAACACCGGTGCATCTTAGGTGGGGCTAGAGGGCCAGGCTTGCATAGGTGGAGGCAGGAGCCACTGAAGTTCCAGATACATCTGTTCCTTCCACCTGGTGGGTACCCACAGCCCAGCAAGACCTAGAAACACTCAGATTTGGGAGCTGATGTTACAGAATGCCAGAAAAAGCAATGGAGCATTTTAATTTTCACCTTCTTAACAGCCTTGACAAATTCCTCTCCTCTTTTAATTTCATAGAACTTTTTGGAGTCTGTTATCACCTGTTATTCTTCCTTTAGTTCAAGGGTCACCACATGTTTTTTTTTAAAGAGCCAGATGGTAAATATTTGCAGATTCGTGGGCTTTTCAATCTCCGTTACAACTGCTCAGCTCTGCCACTGGATTGTGGAAGCAGCCCCTGGACACCAAGTGGACTCATGAATAGGACTGTGTTCCAATGAACTTTGACTTGAGGACACTGAAATTGGAATTTTGTATGACTTTTTATAAGTTACAAAATACCCTCCTTTTTTTTTTTAATACCCTCCTTTTAATTATTTCACTAACTCAAAAATGTGAAAAGCATTTTTTAACTTTCAGAGTACGAAGACTGTGGCCATAAAATGATCCCATCCCTAGGACGGTGGGAATTGGCTCATGATTGGGTCCCCAGTGCCTAGTACAGTCTCTGACGTGTAGTAGGTACTCAATAAATATTTGTTGGAGGAGTGAATTTCTCAATTTTACATGCAAGGAAAACACAGCTCACAGAGATTACTTGACTCTCTCAAGTGTGGGGCTAGCACTCAAACCTTGTGGTGGTTGGGCAGTTGCACAGTTGGGTGGCTCTAAATCCTATGATCCTTCTACTAAATCACAGCTTCCATCTTTGCAAAAAAAATTTTTTTTTTTTTTTTGTCATGTGGAAGTTCAGAGAAGTTGCAAACTTTGCTTGAACAGTAAACTAACCAACATGATAGAACATGTCCTGTCACTTCAATATGGTCGAGTTGTGGAAACGCAACTTTAATTCCTCAGCTGTTTTCTTTCTTTCTTTCTTTCTTTCTTTCTTTCTTTCTTTCTTTCTTTCTTTCTTTCTTTCCTTTCTTTCTTCTTTCTTTCTTTCTTCTTTCTTTTAAGTCTGGGGACCATGCCATGGCTAGTCTACCCTGGAAGATGGCTGTGAAGAATAACGTTGGAGGCTTTGGACATACTGAAGAGTCCCCATGAGGCCTAAACCTTGTGTATTCCTCAGATTCAGTATTTTCTTAGAATCACAATGAGGTTTTTGTTGGTGTTGTTTTAAACAATGGCTCCCGCTCCCATGAGCAGGGGGCTCCAGCCCTAGCAAAAGTCCAGCTCCCTGGTGGAAAAACTTGTTCTCCTCCAAAGTTAGCCCAAGTCGGTCTGTATCTGCACCTCCATCTCTGTCAACTCCTACACTGTTTCAGCTTAAGTCTCAGTCTCAATTACTACACTTTCTTTTTCTCACTCCCATAACCAGCTCCCACGCTCCATTCTCACTTGGCCTCAAGCCTGCCCAGCTCCTTGGGAGGTGCGGTTAACCACAAACCACCCAGCATTCCGCACAGGTCGGGACACTCACTCCTTGCCTTAAGACCTGCACCCATGTTTTGCTCTCGGCCAGTGATTTGGGTGGGTCTGTATACTTACTGCAGGCTCTGCTGGGGCCTTGGCCATGGGCTGGGCACCACCATGGCGCCTCCTGTGGGTGCTGTCCTGATAAGCAGCAGCAGCAGAAGAGACCAGAGTGAAAAGCTCTTGCCCCCACACTACCCTGGTTGCCAGAAGCTCAAGAAACCCCGGGGAGTGGTGTCTCAGGATGGGCATTCAACAGCATTCCCTGAGGATTCTCCTTCAGAGGCCTTGTATCTGACCCATCTTGAGTGTCCTTGTACGAGGAAGTGTAATTAATGTCAACATGAGCTCCCTTTCCCCTTTTTTTCTGTTCTTGTTTTTAATAAAAGCAGTATACACTCAGTGTGGAAAGTTTGAAATATTGATGAGTACAATGAAAATGAAATGAAAGTAAAATCCACCTGTAATCACGACAGAGATTAACTGCTATTAAATACTACAGAATAGATCTTTCAAATTATCTTATATTCATAATTTTCTAAACATATCATGATGCTGTTTTGTCACCCGATTTATTCTGTTGCGTGATAATACAACATGAGCACGCTTCCATGTCAGAAAGTATCTTTTTACAATACAGTTTTTAAATTGTAATATTGGGTTCCATGATAAATGTGGCATAGTATATTTAATAAACACTGATTGTTCGACCATGATTTTTTTTCTGGTTTTTCATGCTGAGATGAACATCCTTAATTATAAATGCTTTTATGCATCTCTTGCTGTTTCCTTAGGATTTATTTCTATAAGTGGAATTAATTAGGTCAAAGGCTGTGCACATTTTTAAAGGCCAGATTGCCTTCTAGAGATAATCCAATTTTTATTTCTACCAGTAGTGCAAAAAGTCTGTATTCCCCAATGCCTGCCAACATATTTTGGATGTTTAATAACTTTTAAATTTTGTGGAAAGCAGTATTTCATTGTTTTATTTTCTTAGACAACTGAATTTGCCATTGTGTTTTTTTAGCTCTTTGAACACAAGTAGGATTCCTCTTGGAAGGTGGAAATGTGCTCGGGTACCCAGCAGCAGGGGTTATTTGAATAAAGTAACACTGAGTGGATGCACAGCATACAAATGAGAAACAAAGGGAGAAAGAGGGAAGAGGGTGGTGACCTTCTGGAAGAATCTCTAGTTATTTAAATAAAACTCTCTCTTTTATCATGTGGGTGAGGGTAGTGAGTTCAAGGTAGTGATGTTCTCATTTCTTTTTTTTTCAATATCAAGTTTGTTTTGGAGTAGGTAATATACTCACATAGACAGAAATTCAAAAGATACAAAAGGGTGCAGTGAGAAATTCTACCTGTGCCCCCAGCCAACAAGTTCTCCCTCCCTGAAGTCAATCATATTAACAGTTTTTATGTATCTCACAACAGACTCTATCCATGGACAAGCAGTAAAATAATCACCCCGGAGCTTGTTAGAAATGCAAATTCTCAGATCCCACCTCAAACTTATTAAAGAAGAAAGTTTGGCAGGGGGTTGGGGGGGAACCCAGAAATCTGCGTTTTAACAAGCCCTCCTGGTGCATGCTGAAGTTTGTAAACTGCTGCTGAAGGTATACTCTATGCATACATATACAAATATATATCAATTTCCTCCTCTTTTTTTGACATGTGCTTTACATGAACATTTTTGGAGATCACAAGTCCCTTTAAAATATTTGTAATGCCATGTATAATATTTAAAATTCTGCAAATATTTTTAGGGAGCTCACAGCCCTCTTTGGGTGTTCATGGGCTTCATATTAAGGATTTCTATTGAGTGGGGAAAGGTGGCAAATGAAGTGGGGGATAAGATGTATCAGGACATATGGTGCCTTCTTTCAAGGGAGGGCCAAATTTGGTGAAGGCTAGCAGCAAGAGAATGGAGCAGAGCAAGTTTAGAGTAAAGGGACTTTTTTTTTTTTTTTGGATGTGAAATTCACATATATTCAATGAACTATTCTAAAGCATACAACTCAGTGGCATATATTGCATCTACAATGTTGTACAACCACCGCCTCCCTCGAGGTGTGAGGGAAGCTTTGCTTACTTTGAAGTCAAGGTTCCTCGAGAAGAGGACTTGATAGAGGGTGGAATGTGAGGCCAGGGACCAGAAGAGTGGAACAGGGCAGGTGAGAGCAGAGCGGGTACCTCGAGGCAGGAAGTGCTAAGGTGGTCAGGGAATCAGAGGTGATGGAAGCTCAAAGGAGAAGCACACTTGGACCAATCACCATGCACTCCCGAGGCCCAGCCTCTTGTCTCTTGGACAAAGCGGGTGCTCTGTTAGCAGGGGATGGGCAGTGAATGGCTGTTGGATGGCTGCACCTGCATCTGCTGCAGACCTCTGGGCTCCCTCCTACCTTTAGTCAGTGGGTTGAGTGGAGAAGGAATAGGAATCTATCATGTGACAGGGGAGATGAGACCAAAAGGAAATATACATGAAGACATAGATAATAAAGAATAGGAAAGTGGAGGCAACTGATGGATGAAGGCAGTGAGGTGCAGCTGAGTCAGTGTGGTGTGGGAGTTTGAATATTTAATCAGATGTTGTTGAGCTGTGTGACCTTGGACAAGTCTCTGACCCTAAGTCCATCTTCTCGTGTGAAAAGGGGACTATAAGATTTCTCTCTTAGAAATTAATGTTGCATTAAGGTGCTAGTAAGAGGGCATTTGACCAGGAGAACCAAGTATATCAATGAAGTAAACATTTGTCATACTTTTTTGATCACTTTATCATTTGAGAAATGTGACCTCATCTTCTTCCCATGGGAGAAGATCAGATATTTCTTTTCCCAGCCTCCCTTGCTGCCAGGGAGCCAGTGTTCCAACTGGGTTTAGACAGTAGGACACTCTCCCTGCAGACTCTGAAGTTGATTATGTAAGGAGCAGGTGGTGTGTGAACCCATTTATGCGAAAGTGGCAGCAGCCTGGTCCACTTTCTCAGGTAGTGTGGACGAGATTCCCAGGGCAGCATCTGTGCCCCATGCTGGGGTTGTTGATGCGGGGGGGGGGGGGGGGGGGTGAGCTGGAGTGTCTGAAAATAGGAGTGGCAAAAATGGTGTCTCTCTGGGACCACTTTTGTGGTGTGATTTAGGGTGTTTTTCTAGCTGCTTCTAGGCCTGTTTCTCTAGCGCTGAGAGCTAGAGAGTTTGTGAACTGCCTAACATTCTTCAATAAATATCTTTTCTACTTAAATTAGCCAGTTTGGATTTCTGTTGTTCAGCAAAGAACCATGACTTCTTGAGCTACCTTGCCCAGTGAAAACGAGAAAGTGGGATGCCAGCCATTCTCTAGAGAGATCAAACTTCAGGCCAAGACTGACTCCTTGACAGAAGCAAGTCTAACTGGGAGACAGAGGAGGACAGCAGGGTCTGTTTTTTTTTTTTTTTTTTTAACCAATTTGAATTTTTTAAAAAGATTTTATTTATTCATGAGAGACACAAAGAGAGAGAGAGAGAGAGGCAGAGACACAGGCAGAGGGAGAAGCAGGCTCCATGAAGGGAGCCCGATGTGGGACTCCAGGATCATGCCCTGGGCCGAAGGCAGGCGCTAAACAGCTGAGCCACCCAGGGATCCCCTAACCAATTTGAATTTAAGAAACAGAAGAAGACACACTTATTCTGAGAATTTTAACCAGACAGAGTGACTCTTCCCACTAACACAGTGGTTGTTAAAACACCCTCTGGAGACATGAACAGACATTTCTCCAAAGAAGACCTACCCATGGCCAACAAGCACATGAAAAAATGCTCCACATCACTTGCCATCAGGGAAATACAAATCAAAACCACAATGAGATGCCGCCTCACACCGGTGAGAATGGCTAAAATTAACAAGACAGGAAACAGCAAATGTTGACGAGGATGTGGAGAAAGGGGAACCCTCTTGCATTGTTGGTGGGAACACTGCATGCTGCTGCAGCGACTCTGGAAAACAGTGTGGGGGTTCCTCAAGAAGTTAAAAATAGAGCTATCCCATGACCCCGCAATTGCACTACGGAGTATTTACGCCAAAGACACAGATGCAATGAAATGATAGGACACCTGCACCCCAATGTTCCTAGCAGCAATGTCCACCATAGCCAAATTGTGGAAGGAGCCAAAATGTTCTTCGACAGATGAATGGATAAAGAAGATGTGGTATATATATACAACAAAATATTACGCAGCCATCAGAAAGGATGACTATCTACCATTTACATTGACATAGATGGAACTAGATGGTATTATGTGGAGCGAAATAAGTCAATAGGAGAAAGACAATTATCATATGTTTTCACTTGTATGTCAAGTATATGAAATAGCAAAAGGGACCATAAGAGAAAGGGAGAAACCGAGTGGGGAAAAATTAGAGGAAGAGAAACCATGAGAGACTCCTAACTCTGGGAAACAAAGGGTTGTGGAAGGGAAGGAATTTGAGAGGATGAGAGTAACTGGGTGACAGGCATTAAAGAGGGCACATGATGTGATAAGCACTGGGTATTATACTATATGTTGGCAAGTTGAATTTAAATTAAAAACAAACAAACACCCTTTAGGAAAGTAGTACTCTTCTGAAGGCAGAGAGTGGCCCTACCTATCCATGGAGAGGACATTAGTTTCCCTCAGGGACCAATGTTCACTTGTAGGGTTGGCTTGGGGGCTGTAATCAATGTAAAGCACTTGGCTGTCAATAGGCCTTGATTGAAACAAATACATTTACTGAGTGCCTGCTATGTGCCACCCACTGCTCTAGGTACTGGGAATACAGTGAACAAGGTAGACAAAAATCTTACCTTCTTGGAGCTTACAACATAGTGGGAGAGAAAGTAAACACATAAATAAAAAATAATGTCGGGGGATCCCTGGGTGGCTCAGCAGTTTGACGCCTGCCTTCAACTCAGGGCGTCTTCCTGGACACCTGGGATTGAGTCCCTCATCGGGCTCCCTGCATGGAGCCTGCTTCTCCCTCTGCCTATGTCTCTGCCTCTCTCTCTCTGTGTCCTTCATGAATAAATAAATAAAATCTTAAAAAATAATTAAAAAAATAAAAAATAATGTCAAAAAGTAGTAAGTTCTACAGAGAAAAATAAAGCAGGGACAGGAGCTAAGGGGTACTAGGGACAGGGGCTGGGGAAATTGCACATTTAATTAGCATGTCCAAGAAGGCTTCACTAAGAAGGGGCATGAGGGAGTGAGGGACTTGGTAAGGGGATCAGTTATTACTACAGGGGTGTTTCCCATGGCTGTACTTTCCAACCCTCCTCTCCTCCCCTCTGAGAACACCTGTCAGACACAAGCCTAATTGTGCAGACCTATGGGTGAAATATCTGAAGGGAAACTGGGCCATGTGGGTGCCTCAGCTCTGGTGGGTGGAGGTTAAGAACTTCCTCAAGTGCTCTGGGCTACCAGGCCAAATGGGCTCAGCTGGGCAGGGGTTTCCAAGGAAATGACTTCTGAAAATGGGACCGGCAACCACCCAGGCCTGTTCACTTGGCAGACAAAACCTTGTTTACAGGCTTTGGGGTTTTACTGAAGGCCAATCCCCTTCCTGATGAGAGAGGAAGTCCCATCTTTGCATTGAAGTCTTTCTACCTCAAGCAATAAACCTACATACACATGGGCAGAAAACCCATGTCCAGTCTTATTGCTCTATTAAAACAAATACAAACAAACTAAACTCTACTCTGGATTTTCTATCTGGAATTTTGATTCCCCCAGAGTCCTTACAAGCCAGGCTGGGCCTTTTGCTTCCTTTCTGACCAGGCTCCTCTTTTTGATACAACCACCCTGGGCTATAACCAGCTTATTTGCATCCACACCCCATCAAGCACCACCTCCCCACCCCACCTTCCCCAAGCGCACATTATCCCCATGATTCCCAAGAGACTGGAAGGGAGAAGCACAGTAGATTTCCCTGGAACATCGTCGATGAAAGGGGGTAAAGAGAACTGTTGGGTTATTGGGGCCTTGCACCTTTTTATTACCAAGAGACTCTGTGTTTTAGAAACTCTATATTGTAGGTTTTTGTTGTTATCAGGAGTGATGTTTTTTATACACCACTGTGCATGGGAACATGATCATACCTATAGTACAACAAATCCAAAGTACCAAGCAGCAATTTGTAACAAGATTTTAATGTATTTTCTCTCATTATCCAAGAGGAACCTTCCCCATGAGTACTTGTTCTGCTCAGAGTCAGTGGCAGAGGCCGGAAAGAAGTCCAGGGAAAGGATACACCCCTGAATATGTCTTTTACTACATTCCAGAGACTAATTTAATGTCTTCCCATCCAAAGTTTTTAATTTCTTTGCCTTGTGCGTGATTATTGCTGGGGGACTAAGTGGCTTTGGAGAGCCTCTTGAAAGGAATAGAAACTGAGATGAAAATTGGTGTGATGTATCTTTCTTGCTTTGCAAAATTCCTATATGCAATCTAATCCAGTCATGCAAAGCAGCAAGGTCTAAAGATTTTGGATTTAATGATAGGTGGCAGGTATGAGGAATCAGTAAATATTAAACCCATGTCCCTCCCATCTTAGACTCTACATTTCCTGGGTAGTGATACCCATAAGCAGCAAAAGTCATATTCAACTAGTCAGGTGAAAAAAAAAATCCATGCATTCATGCACAAATATTTATTAACTATCTAAAAAATGTAGAAAGACTGCTGACCACTGGGCCATAATCTGTGACCTCAAAGAGCTTTGGCATTTTGGTGGGAGCCGCAGGCAGATAACCAAGAGAGAGTGAAGGGCTAAGTTGTGGAGGAAGAGGTGTGAGAATTTTAACAAGCAAAATTGTTCCTTTCTCTATCTTCCTGGTCAATAGACAACGGCTGTCAAAGGGAATATTATGACCCTCCCCTGCCAGACCATCAGCGCATTCATGGACCATCTGTCAAGTACTGGTTCTGTGCCACCCATGTGTGACACTCTTTAATACAATTGTCACGTTGATTTTATGAGGTAAGTGCCATTAACTTCATTTTACAGATGAGAAAACTGAGACTCAGAGAAATTCAGTAACTTGCCCAGGATCGTGTTGCTTATAGTAGCAGAAGTGATATTACAACTGGGTCTGAGACCAGATTCTGAGGATTAGCACTTGCTGGCCTAATTCTTCATTATTACAAACACAGTCACAGTCAAAAGTGATGGATGGATAACGATCTGTAGTTCAAACATTACTGATGAATGGCTATTGTTGCTCTCTGGAACTGCCCAGAATAAGCGTCTTAAACCAGGGGCTGAGGACAGAGGGCTGGAACCAACTGTCAGGCGCAGAATAAAATGCCGTTTATTACACTCCTTCGGAGTATGATGACCCGTTAGACTGATGTTTGCTGCAGGGTTTTTGTGTTTCATGGGCCAAGCAAAGGTGAGCTATTTTGTAGGAATTCCTCTAAGTCTTCAGACTCTGGCAGCATAAGAAAAATGGTAAGGAAGAAAAGACCACACCTTCTGCAAGATGAGCTCATGAAAGATGAGCTCAGCTGCCTGCATCATTCTCTTAAAGGCACAGCTGCAGGATAGCTTGAGCTGCATTGGTTTGGAAATCCTTAAAAGTGGGCCAAGACCTTCAGTCTGGTTTTGGGACAGTTGTTATTCCTAACCCATTCTGCGGGGAGAGGGCAGGTCAGATGAACAAACCAAGTTGGTGGCACTGCCAGTTACCGGCAGAATGCATGGAGAACCCCACCCTCCCTGCCTCCTAGGTGCTCCTCTCGTGCACCTGCTCTCCCAGGCTCAGAGATGTGTACGGGGCTAAGAGGAAAATTGCAACATGGTTTGCCTTAGTTGTCACTGGGGCCACACCTATAAGTCTAACTGCAGTGGAGGCAGCAAGTGAGGCCTAGAAAAATCTGATGATGTAAATGAATTTGAGAGCTTCCAGTTAATCCTGTCTCACAGGGCCAGTGTCATACTTTAGGGTCAGTCCTCTACTCTCAGCAAGGAAAAGGACCTTCTGGCTTGCTATCTCCTCTCTCTAGTCCTACTTGTTGTGCATTCCTAGTGGCTGGTAAAGTGCCTGGCACAAAATGGGAGTTTCATGAATGTCTGCTAGATCAATCCAGAAGGAAGCACCAGGGAAAGGCTTCAAGGCCATTTGGTAAATAGCCTTTCTGTTGGATGGACCAAGAGAAGGGAGGAGGAACTGTCAGATGGGAGCTTAGATCCATCCAAATCTTACCGTGGTAGCATGCCACAGGGGAGGCTTTATGTGGACTCAGAATGTTTTAGGGCTGGAGTCTACAAGGACTTCATGTTGAGGTCAGGGAATTCTACAGCTGGATCAGGAGAGACAGAAGGAAGAAATTCTTTTTAAAACTCAAAGTGGAAGAAGTACAATATGAAGAGGTGGCTGATGCTTTTCACTGAAAATTAAAATGGTGTCTCTCGAGGACACCATTGTAATGCTGGAGGTTGAATTTAAGGTCTGGGCAAAAAGAAGCTGGCCTGAAGGAATAGTATCAAGTTGGGTAGCCTGATCGAGAACAAATTCGAGAGGCTTCCAAGCATCATCCTGAAGAACACATCCACCCATCTGAGCAATAGAAACGTTCTGGATGTGGGCATCGTGTCCTTCACTCTAACTTCTTTTTAACCCACCCTCAGGATGATTTTACTGTACCCATTCTTGGGAGTGGCTTTTAGGGTGTCAAGCCAGGCCTCCACTCCACAATTCCTCTGGGTGATTTAAAGCCCACGGCCTCCCAGGAAGAGAGGCTTTCCTATCAATGGCTTTTGCCCAGACCTCATTTCCAAGCAGATGGCAGACCTGAGGTGGGGCCCTCCAGATTGAACCGGCCTAAGGGTGATGAAGGGCTGGCCCAGCCGCACCTGCCTGCCCTTGCCGAGCCTGTCTGTCTTCTCCTATGGGAGTTGCACCTTCTAGAGAACAGCCAGGAGCTTCCTGCAGAGCCAAAGCCTCAGGGGGAATTTTGCCATGGAGTCACACCCTCTCCTCTCCGGTTCCCAGAAAGGAATGTGGCTGGTTTGAAAGGTGTTTGTTGTCTGTGCATCAGCAGAGCCCCCCCATAAATCTCCCACTGACACATGTGTGTCCAGGAGGGCCTCTTCCTGTCCCTCCTCCTTCCCATGATTCTCCTTGCTCCCCCCTCCTTCCCCCTAGGCCCTGGGGTACGTACGGAGGCTTACCCCAACATCATAGCTGCCACAGGGGAGCAATCATGTGGAGACACTGCACCAGATAAAATGATTCCTTTTAATTTCAGCAATGCTGCCCTCCAGCAGAGCTCTCAGTGCTCTCTCCCTTGAGTTGTCAGCTCAGACTCAAAAAATCTGGACTCCATGCCTGGATGTGTGACTCGAAGGGAGCAGGAATGACTCTCAAATATACGAGTTCCCTCATGGTGGGGGAGTTGGAGGACACTGCTGAGGTCTACATACGTTTCCCTTCAGGTTGCTACAGCACCTGAAACTCCTGTGAATCTTCCAGCACCTTAAAAGGTCATCCTGTGGGATGACTAAGCTAGGAAGTACTGGTGCATTGCTTGAGTGTATCAGCTCATCAAATGTTCCTTCATAATACCCAGCTAAGAGAGATTGCTGGAGGGAGAGGTGCTTCTGGAACATATCAGTTCCTTGGGAGAGGGCCACGCCCTAGGGAGAGTTGCACAGAAGACAAGGATAAGCCTGACTCTTCCTGGATAGGGCAGTCTTGTCTCTCCCTTCCGCTCCCTGCCATGGCTAAACTCTCCTCTGAGGGAATGCCTTGGAAGCAGCTCCCAGAGTGCAGTTCCCAGCCTTGCACTAGCCTCAGGAAGCCTTCCAAGTGGTCTGCAGACCAGTTCAAAAGGCATGGGTGTACTTCCCCACTATAACACTCCACCCTTGGGCATCACTTGATGCCAGAGAGGTAAATCTGAGGTACCCTGTTCTAAGGGGGGGGGGGGGCCTCCAGCATCCCATAAGCATCATCATCGTCCTTGTAGAACACTTCCCTAGATTCATCAATTTGGCTCTGACACCCATTCATTCAACGAACTTTCATCACCTTTTTTCCGTGTGCTGGGTCAGAATAGGAGACAATAAGACGAAAAGGCTCCTGTTTTCAGAAGAGCCTATTTACCCTAGGAGGGAAAACAGTACTGACAACTTGAAACAATTCTCTAAATACTGACAGAGGAATGCAGAAGTGCTATGGGACACAACCCATGTCTGCAAGTACCAAACACACCTTCCCAGTACAGGTGGCTTTCGGCGGAGTTGTGAAGGAATGGTGGCTTACCACGTGGACGAGAAGGAAGACTCTCAGGAGACATGGTGCAAAGACCTGTTTCTGAGAACACGTGGAATAGAGTTGCTGAACTTTGCCCTTTCCTTCCTTCCTTCCTACCTTTCTTCCTTCCTAATCCAGATTTTCGAGGGAAGCAGCATCAATTTGAGACCTAAAGGATATATTCTCTTCGGACATTTGGACATGGGGAGGGATAGGCATGCCAGGCTGAGGGGCCAGCAGTATCCAAGGCAGTGGGGAGTGGGCCATTCAGTTCCAAGTATATGAAGAGGAATAGGAAGGAGTTGCATTGGAATCAGGCATTCTTGCTCCTTAACCAATTAGCCACCTCATGCTATCAATCCCACCTCTAAGTGCAGTGAATCAGGGCAGAGATGAGCATTTGGGCCTTATTTGTCTTCTGCTCTCAGGGCTTGTTGCCACTCCCTAGACCTTCATCGTCCCTCTGCCTTCCTGCCTCTGGCTTCTTGCCCTTCCCATTCACTATCCATGCCACCATTAGGGTTGCTTTCCTAAAATGCAAATTAACCTTGCCATCCTTCTGCATGACCTAGATCAGTGGTTCAACATCATTCCCGGATAATCCCCCAACCCTTAGAATGGTTTATATCATTAGGCCCTTTGGGATCCAGCCCCTGCCTGCCTCCCACCTTGCGCCCTGCTTTGGATACACCAAGCTTCGAATGTGCTGGGTCACTTCATGCCTTCAGGACTTTGCATTTGCTGTTCTCTCTCCCTGGAAAACCCTCCTGCATCTTGCAGTTCTCTCAGCAAACTCCTCTTTGTCCTCTACCACAGACTCAAATACCGCCTCCCTCAGCCTTCCCATATGGAGTTAATCACTGCTACCACTTATCTCTCTTTATATGGTTACTCTTACGAATTCTGCTGCTGGAATGAGCCTCTCACGGTAGGCTCTTCTGCCTGATGCTGAGCAGCTATGGGGCAAGAACCGAGTCTGCTGCATTTTCCCAGCTCAGGCCCCTAGCACAGGGCTGGGCTTATCCTGGACCAAGAGGGAACAGACAGCTGAGTCAAGTTAAGCCAGGGCACAGGGGCCCTCTGTTTTGGGCGCACTGCCCATCACCTGGGGAACTGTAAAGTGCCAACATCCAGACTCTCCCCACCCCCATCCCACAGCTGGGATCTCTGGGGGGTAGGGCTGGGCATGGGTTTTGTAAATCTCCCCAGATGATTCCTCTGTGGAGCCAAGCTTGAGATCTACTGGTGAGGAAAAGAAGGGGAGCATCTGAGAATCAGGAGACCCGAAGCCCAAACTGCCACTGGGTCATCCTGTGATCTTGGGCAAGCCAGTTTTTCCTCTGGTCTCGTTTTCTCATCTGTATATTGGGAGTTCAGAAGTGGAAGATTCCTAAGACCCATTCCACAGGACTGACCCTCTTTGAAACATCAGTAGGCATTCCCAGGTTTGGGCAGGTAGCGGGGCACCTGGCTTGGTTCTGCTCTTTTCCTGAGAGGTGTGGGAAAAATGCTGCTTGTCACTCGGGTGTTCCTGTTCTTTCCTCCACCCCATGTCCTTCTGCCCTCCCTTTCACACTGTCACAGCCTCAGGAAGCAGCTAGGAGCGGTTGGGGCAGCAGGCAGGCTCCCTGCTCATTTCACACTGCTGAGCTGGAGAGGATCTCAGGCGCCAGGGGCTAGGGCTGCTTTCATGTCGCTGGAGATGATTTCTTTCAGGAATGAATGCACTATACCTATTGCATTTTCTTTTCGAAATCTCATGCTGCACTTTTGAGAGCACATGTAGGATTACATAATTAATGGTGAAAAGGAAATATAAATGGTGTTTCCCTGGTACGTACCTGACTGCTCTGGAGGAGCGGGGCTCTGGGTGGGGAAGTTCACTGCTTCTCTGCTGGGCAGGTGGAGATTCTCCAACAGTTAGTCCCTGAGAGCAGGAGCTGCCTCTTGCGGTCCCTGCATACATGTTCTGTCATCCGGTGTGTCCTGATCACAGACAAGACTCTGTCTTAGGGTAACGAGCAAAGACAGAGCCCCGATGCCTCCATTTTCATTAGAAATAAATCATATCAGCTGTCCCGCAGTCAATATGAATTTGATGTCTTGCAAATAAAAGCAGCTCTAACTTGAGCAGATGCAATCCATTATCCTGCCATCTGCTGTGTCCCGGTTTCCACATTGGGATAACGGAAAGCTGGGTTTTCTGGACATTTCCTCACACTGCCTTTCAAGGATATTAAACTGGATCTCTTGGATTACATACCATGAAATCAGTCTTGGGTCCGTCTCATCCCCAAATTGCCGTTTTCCCATTTTGGTGATTTTGTATTCTCCATGATGATCAGGGCGAAGGAATAAAGCCACTTTTCCCTTCTGTTATCTGTCACTTCTAAGGATTATCAATTCCTAACCCTGGCTGTGCATTAAAATCCTTTGGGGAGCTTTGGAGATGTACTGATGCCCGGGCTGCCCCTGTTGTTCCAAGATTCAGATTTAATTGGTCTAGGGGTAGGCTCCAGGTTCCTATAACTTTGTAAAGGTCCCTAGGTGATCCTAATGTGCAGTCAGGGTGAGAACCACTGAAACCAAGCATTGTGGAGTTTGGTCTGCCCTTATTCTACAAAATAATTCATGGAGGTTGAGTATTCTTGTGTAAGTCTTCCCCCCCCCGCCCAAATTCAACATTTATTGCACTGTGGAAGGCAGACACTGTATGTCATATGCTTCTACCTTATATTTTGGAGTTGACCTCTCTTCATCCCATCAGTCTCCAAAACCTGTTTCTGTCCTATTTATTCATTTATCTGTCCCATTCTTAGTATGCACCCTCTGTGTGTGACAGGGTCTTTGCTTGCATGTTTCTTTACTAGCCTCCTTCTCAGTACAGATCCTGTCTTGTCTTGCCCCGGTGATGGCTTGCAGGCTCGAGTGTGCCCCCCAAATACCAGGGAAAGATAAAAATGCAGATTCCTAGGCGTCTCCACTGAATTTGGATTTGGTAGATATAGGGTATAGCTAACATGATGCATATTCCTTTTAAATAAGTTCTAAGACAGAGTGTCTACTACCCTCCAAGAAAGGCTGCTCTGGTGAGTCTTCCATAGTGCTGCCACAGTGATCTTTCCAAAATATAATTCTGTGTCACTCCCAGGCCTAAGATACCATAATGTTTTCCCATGGACTACGAGATGGAGCCGTATTCCTTAGAGAGAGAGGCAGAGACACAGGCAGAGGGAGAAGAAGGATTTCCACAGGGAGCCAGATATGGGACTCAATCCTAGGACCCCAAGATCACCCCCTGAGCCAAAGGCAGATGCTCAACCACTGAGCCACCCAGGTGCCCCCAGTCCCTCACTTTTAAACCAGATCAACCCACCAAGTAGCTGTCACCAATAAACAGGAGGCTGGGTCTCTTCCACCTCTCCTGTCTCCCTCTGTTCTGTCAGCATCTGACCCTCCGACCCTGCTGTCAACTGACCCAGACTTGGTCATCGATGACCTCCCAGCTCTCTAAAGGTTTTGGCTGGCCCTTTTCTCAGGCCCTCTCCTCTCCTTGCTTAGCTTGACTCTGAGGTTCATGGCCAGCTTGTCTGACTCATGCCCTAGGTGGACCCATTTTGGCTCCCGGTGGACAGGGAGTCAACGCATCTGCTTTTCTCTTTCACCTGGAATGCCCTTTTCTGACTTCTGGGCCAGAAGGACTTCTCAAGACTTCCGCTTCAAAGCCACATCCTCATAGATATCCTTTCAAGTATTCCCAGAAAGAATGAGCTGCTTCTTTCTCTGGGCTCTCCTGGGACTCTGTGCACACTTGGAACTACCCTTATCACGTTGTTGCTCATCTATGACTCCTTAAGGCCGGGAACTTATCTTAATGGACCTGTGCTGTGCCAGGCATTCAGTGAGTGCTTCTGCAATGTTTGTGTAATGAATAAAGGCTTTCTGACTTCTCCTCCGTCTCAGGTTCACATTCTGGGTTCCATGTGCTGGTTACCAAGGGGATGCTAACCAAAAATTGCACATCAGTAACAATAAAGGTTAGAAATGTGCAAATCCTGGTCAGGCTACAAGTTCTCCTTCCGGGGGAGATTCTAACCTCTTAGATGGATTTATGGCCTTATTGCTCGTGGTTACCTTATTAATTACTTTATATACTGCACACTTTGACATTCCTGCTCCACATCACCTGACCTTGGGAATTAGTTCACCTTCTGAGAGTTATACACTGAGTGGTATTCCCAGACGATAATTACCATGAGTCTCTCTGCAACTTGTTAATAATTATAAGCAGGGAGAAGCTTAGCCATGCTTAATATATGTATTATTAAAACGCTATACAGAATCCTTACAGATGAATAATGCAAACCTTATTCCCACAGTTAATTTCAGCTTTTTTTGGTTTTATCACTCATCTCACTAGAGGCTGACCTGTGAAAGCATAGAAATCTGTGCTAGGACAGGTTATATCTTAGCTGAGGGTTGTTTTTTGCTGGCCGTGCTGGAAAGAGCTCATTATAGGAGTTTTGCTGTGACCCCAGTCCCACAGCATGGTCTCTAGGGATGGTGCTGGGCTAGAGTCAGGCTCCAGTGAATTCTGTAACATCTAAATGTCATGAGGGGTGTAAAATTTATGCCCAGGTCTCCACTTGAGATGCAGTACAAACATGAGAAAAACGCAGGTGATCAATATTTTCTGGTACCAGACAATGACTTGATATTTAAGGGACAAGGATGAACTGTGGCTTAGAAAATTGGAATATCCCCCATTTTCTGAAAGTGGCCATAACAATTAGATACAGAAAGAATTTTAATGATACTTTTTACTTATATAGGCATTGTCTCATTTATTCTCTACAGCCGGGCACTATAAACTCTGTTCGTAGGCAAGGAAAACAAAGTTAAGCATTTTGGCCAAGATCACAAGAAACAAGGACTTTGAAAGTAGGTTTCCAACTTTAAAACTTGATATTTTATACACAGTGCTGGCTTCTGTTTCTGGTGAAGCATCTAGACATGCCAGCTGAATTGTTGTGGCCAAAGTCATGGGTTAAGTGCCCAACTAGTTCACTTAATCACATGGAGAAAAGGACTACGTGTTTCATCATCCCTTCTAGTACACATGGTTTCAAAAACATATCATTGGTGTTTCAGGCAATCAGACTTTATTGAATGTCTCATTCATGTCAAGCTCTGTGGTTGGTTCTGAAAATGTATTCCTATAGTCAAGAAACTCAGAATTTAATAGCAAAGACAAGTAAATACAGTGGATAAAGACTTTGATAGAGCCAAGTGAAGCATATCTAATACAGAATGCAGGTTGGGGTTGTCAAGAGTCTCCAGGAATCTCCTGATAGTACAAATCTTGGAAACTGGTTAGCTAGGCTCTCTGGAGGTAGCCAGGGGAAAGGTATGGCAGGAAGAGGGGACAGCTTGTACAGACATGCATTGTAATGAAAGAGCATGGCTTATCTGAGCAATAGCAAATGTCTAGCATGGTGAGAGCTTGGCATAGACAAGGTGAGGTGGGAGAGGTAGGCAGGATCCAAACTGAGAGTGGGCTTGGGGGCCCATGATAAAGACTTCAGCTTTGACTTGACTGTTTTAATGAGCCATGAAGGATTTTAAATTCAAATGGGGGTAAAAATTTCATAAAGTCTCCTTGGGAAATCATATGGAGAAGGAACAGTTGAGAAGCAAGCCTGGTTATAGAGTCTTGGGCACCCCAGGACACAGGGGTGGGGAATGGGGATGACACTACAAAGGGACATCACTGAAGACCAACTCTATCCAGCATCATGAAAAGCCTTCTGTGTTCCATGTTAGGTACTCTTCATGCATTATCTCAAGTCATTGTCATGCCAACACCAGGAGGTGGGTATCAACTATTTTCATTTATAGGTGGTAAAACTGAGGCTGCATGTCACACAGCTATAAATGTTGGAGCAGGCATTTGAACTCAGCCCTTAATTAACTCCAGGAACTATGAGCTTAACTTCTCCATCATATTGCCTTTTGTTGAGGACTGGCCTCCTCCAGAATACAGAACAAAGTCTTTGTCTAAGACACAGGGTCTCTTCAGACTGGACAGCTCAATTTTTTTTTCTCCATTATACAGTGATAGAAAAGGGATCATCTGTATTACAAGGCAATAATTGGTAAGGGTTCCACAAGTGGCTTATCTTAAACTGACTCCAGCCTTTATCTTTTGATATAGCTGGGATGCAACAGGGGAACTCTTGTTTTGTGAAATGGGATCAGGATTGATAGAGTTCAGGAACAAGACAGTGTGATAACCCTCACTTAGTTTGATCAATTGTGGGAATTCCCTTCTTTGGAGGGCCACCATGTCTTAATGTTTCATGCCATGCTCTCACCTGCATCAAAGGGCTACAGTGGAAGCAGCCACATTACAAAGTGGGTCAATGAGCTCCTTCTGAAGATTTAGGATGGGAGACGAGAAGGGAATGGGGTGGAAGCCCTCCTTCCACTGCATGAAGCTGCAAAATGAAATAGTCAGTGTGGGCAGACTACACCTAAGGGCAAGAAGAGGTGCATATGGTCTCTATTAGCAAGAGCACATGTTTATACCATGTCTGCAGCTGCTTTTCAAAAAGTGGATCGGCCTAAGAGTGGCTTCTTAGTCAATGTAGCCTGACTGGTAAAATGGGTTGGCTACTTCTGGTTCTCCGTGTTATAGTTGGATACCTGAGCAAGATGAATATTTGAGCAAGTTGGATTCTAGGAAAAGTCCAGTAACTGCTCTTTCTGGTTGTCACAACTGACTCATCTTCCACTTTTGTTCAACCCTCTATATGGGAAACTAGAACTTGCCTAGTGGAGGGGCTCACTTGTGCTTATCTGGGGTGTTGTCACAGGGGAGCTTCAGGGTTAGTGCATGCCCAGTACTTACAGTCAAAAGCAAGGAAAAAAAAATAGATCATGTTCTCCAGGGGCCCAAGAACAAGGAACAAAGCCTGAAGTGTCTTTGGCCTTTGGCTAGATATCAACATTGAGCAAGGGGTCAGAGCCAGATAAAAAAACAAAGGCAGACAATCTTAACAAGTGGCTAGCAATGGGATCAGTGTGCCCGATGCCCTTGTATTGGTCACCTGTGTGTGTAGGTCTATTTAGATTAAAATACTGGTTACAGATGGCCAATTCTAGCAACCACTCGAAGATTAGGTTACCTGATATACAATGAACCATGGTCTCAGGGGAGGACCTGGTATGTCTGCACAGAGGAGGGTGGCAGGTTAAGCAGGATCCTTAGCCCCAGGAAACCCTCCCCTTCCCCTTTCCTTGGCCTTGGAAGTCACCCAGCCATGAAATGGAACAAAACAGAATAGTGTTCCATTTTATGTCAATTTGTGTTAAAGTGACAGGGAATTTCATGTAACATCTTTATTTACCCAAACATTTGGCTAGTGTGGGTGAAGATAACAAGCATTATCTGGGCTTTCAGCAGAGGCTCACCATTTCATAAATAGACACAGTTGTCTGAAAGCATGATTTTTGTTCTAATAGCTGTCTGGCACTCACTAATCAAGCCAGTTGAATAAATAATGCCTCTCTCTGACACTCTATCAAGCATGATGTCTGCATGTCTGCGTCTTCTCGCAGTCAAAAAGTTGGAGGTTTTTTTTTTTTTTTTTTTTTTCCTGATCTGAGCAAATAAAGTACAGAAATCATTGTTGAACCAATGAGCCCAGGGACTCTGTGCTGCTTTCTTTCAGAGGAGGAGGCAGCAGGTTGACCCAAGCAATGATAGAAATCACTTGGGGGTCTAGAGAAATGGGCTTGACCATCAAAGGAAGGTCAAAGTGAGCTAGTGGGAGGTGGGTAAGGAACTTGCTCAGTGTGCCCTTACTTCCTATGTAGGAAGCAGACCCCTGAAGTTCAAAGACCAGCTCCTTTTGTTTTACCCTTGACTGTCGAGATAGTTGTTGTTGTTTTTTATAACTTGAATTAGAGGGAAGGAAGGCAAGGTTTTTGCAATGCCTGGAAATTGAAAGACACCCTTTGTTTTATGGTTCTGAGCAGCAGAAAACTCAACAGAGACCATGGCCAATTCCTGTGTCAGCTATGGAGAAACAGTGGCTGGTCAATGATTCAATCCGCTTCTCTTTTCCTTTCCTCCAAAAGCAGGATGGGGCATAGGTAGCAAAAATCATCTCAAGATCTCCTCAAAGACTTTCCTCTACCTGGAAACAGTGCCACTAGGCTGCTGGGCAGATCTTTCCACTCATCAGATTATGCCACGATCTTGATTAGCATTCTTGGGGGGTTCTCGTCCACTACAAGACAAGGTCCATACTTTTAAGCTGGTATATGCTTAGCTTACATCCCAATATAGCCCTACCTGTCTCGTAGCCTCAGATCTCTGGTCCCCAACGTAGACAGTTCCCAGATCACAGAAGGTTCTTGCCCCATATGCCTGAGTTGAATACATACATAGTCCATGTCCAACTTTCGTTACACAATTTGTATGTCTGTCTTCCCTACTAGACTGTGTGCTCCCTGAGGGTAGGGCCTGGGTCTTATTCATCTTTATACCCTTGGCACCCAGCCATTCCCCTGTCACCCAGCCACTGTGGCTGTAGGCAGCACCAAACCGCTGAGCCACCCGGGCTGCCCCCATAGGTGATTTCTGAAAACTTTCCAGCTTGCCATGTCTTGGTCTTGTTCCATCTCTCCATGACTCCCCTGAGACACTTGCCATGACTCCCTCCAATCCATCCCACCACCTCCTCACCTGAGCCAGGCACGGCTTAGTCCTATGCTTTTCACCACTGGCTGTACATCAGAGTCATCTGGGGAGATTGAAAACCCTACTGAGGGCAGCCCGGGTGGCTCAGCGGTTTGGCGCTGCCTTCAGCCCAGGTTGTGATCCCGGGATCCTGGGATCGAGTCCCACGTCAGGCTCCCTGTGTGGAGCCTGCTTCTCCCTCGGCCTGTGTCTCTGCCTCTCTCTGTGTGTATGTGTGTGTGTGTCTTATGAATAAATAAAATCTTAAAAAAAAAAAAAACAAAACCCTACTGATACCCGGACCTCACTTGAGACCAGTCAAATCCAACATGCAGCTGGGGTCAAGAACCTCCACTACCAGACAAGCAGAAAGTTCCTGAGGATGTTTTCTGAGGTGGCAGTGTGTTCCAAAGCATCACTTGGTGTTCACAGCACTTGGCATTCATAGTCCACGTGGAAAGTCCAGAAGAGGGTTAAAAAAAAAAGCAGGAAGGGAATAAAAACTCTTTATGCTCTGGATAAGAGCCCTGTTGTAATACACTGGGCAGCTGTCCTGGGAAGCTACTGTGAGACACCAGCCATACTTCTGCCCTGGGACTTTGGTCCTGAAATCCACTGTTGCCCAATCTTCTGTGGACCTTTCAATCACTATGCTCTAGCATGTGACCAGTGTGCTTAGTCCCTAATGGCTACTGCACAGCAGCATCTATGACCACTTACCACTCAGTGAAGCCCAGGCTGGCCACCATCCTTGTCAGACACAGGTGACCTCTGGTTTAATTGGCATTGGTGTCCTCCTGGGATGTGGAGCTGAAGTTGTCCACTGATTACTCACAGCCTTGCACCCACTTTGTGGGCAGCTGGGTCATTGCATAATCATTAGGGCAACAAGGCCATTCTCTGGGACTGGGCCCCTGGCTTCTGAGCACTGAAGCAACTTAAGGGTGACTTTTCAGCTGCCACTGTAGCTGTGAGCCCCCCGGGACAGTTTCTACTTGAAAATTTGCTCATTCACCCTGTTATCATGGCTGCCTTTTCCTCGACATCCTTCTGTCAGGATCCAGAGACTTTACTAAAAACGCTTAACCTTCTTTTTAAAACACACACACACACACACACACATACACACACACAAACACACACACACACACAAACCCACTGTGGCATTTTAATGGGAGCTCCTGAACTGGGTTCTGTCCAGAGAAGCAAGGCCAAAAACAGTTACCTATTATTTCTCAGGATCATAGAATGTCAGAGGTGGAGTTAAATCTCACCTGTCACAGAGGTTCTTGTGTGGCAACACGTTTGAACCACCTGGGGGTTTTGAAAAGCATTGGTGGCTGGGCCTGACTAATTAAACCATGCCTCCAGAGCAGGGCTCAGGCATTGATGTTTCTAAAGCCCCCTGTGATGCTAGGACGCAGTCAGGGTTGAGAACCATTCGCTAATTAAAATTCCATTATTTTTCATTTGAGAAAATCAGGACTGAGGTGCTTGGAGGCAGTTCTGAGCTGTTAGCCCTGCGTGGATGTCCAGTGTGTCCAACAAGCCAGACTCATCAACAGCCATCAGGAGAGTTCTGCTCTTTTCTGCTAAGTTGATCTTTCTGGACCATTGGCCAGCTCTCCTACTTCTTTCTCCTCACTGGCTTTATATTTCTAAGTCAGAAGACTCAGAAGTTCCAGAATCTCTCTTCTTTCTAAACCCCAGACTCCTTAGGCACAGAGTCCGTAGAGGAGCTGAAGCAGAGGGTGCCTGATGCAGCACGACCCAGCAAGTGGCTGTGTCCCAGGTCTTATCTGCTGTCCCACATGGCAGCTGCTGAACATAAGCCCTCACTAACTAGCCTGCTGCCTGGGGAGGACTGTTCATATTTAGTCCTGTTTCAAAGCGAGGGGTTTGGACATTTAAACCTCTATTAGTTGTAACAGGGAAAGCTCAAAATGTGGGGGTTTTCTTGGCCCCTTTTTTATTCTGCAGGTGCTAGGTGAGGAGCACTTGGGTGGCTCAGTGGTTGAGCGTCTGCCTTGGCTCAGGTCTTGATCCCAGGGTCCTGGGATGGAGTCCCACACGGGGCTCCCCGCAGGGAGCCTGCTTCTTCCTCTACCTCAGTCTCTGCTTCAGTCTCTGCCTCTGTCTCTGTTTCTCATGAATAAATAAATAAAATCTTTTAAAAAAAAATCATCGCGGTGATACCACAGGGGTGGAGCAGTGGATGGGGAGGTGGTAACTGGGCTGGGGCTGGGGTGAGGTGAGCCGAGGGCCCCGGGGGTGGGGGAACTGAGGGAGGTGCTTGTTCTCAAGGTGGCACAAGGTCCCCCTTCAATTGTGTGCCCCAGCCACCTTTCTTGCCTCAACCTAGACCTGGCCCCGAACAGTGAGGGCAGGGGAAGGGGAAAATTCTATCCTAGCTGAAGAGCTAAATCTAGAATGTATTCCACGTTAAATATAGTCAGAACACTAAAATGTCAGTCCTAGCCTGCCTCGGGCGCCGAGTCCACCTCAAAGATCAGTGACTTCCTAAGGAGAGACAGCCAGAGCTGAGGGGTCCCCCAAGGGTGCCGAGGTTCTACTCAGGCAGACTCAGTTTGGCTCCCTCCTGGCAGCGGCTCAGTGCTAGCACCTGCTCGCCAGCCCCACGCAGCCTCAGGGCCACAGTGGCCCCTGGAGAAGCAAATAAAAGAGACCCCTCAGGAGAGCAAGTCTGAATATTTAATTTGTTACTTTGGTTCCTTTGACTTGAGAGAGTAACTTCAGAAATAAGCCTGGATCTGGAGACTCTGCATTTTTGCAGAGCACAGCGCAAGCGGTGTGACTTCAGGGCGTGGGAAAGTTTCTCCTCTCCCGCACAGCAACGCTTGACCCCTTGGTCTCTGGTCCCAGTCTGTGGTTGGAGCCTTATACTCTGTCCAATGTGAGCTGCAAATTCCTCAGGCAGTTAGTACACTGAGCCCCATCAGACATTCCTGAGAGCTGGAATGCCTGCCCTACCCCTGTCTGCCATGGAACCAGGACACATCCCTCAAGGCACATCAGAGATCCCACTGGTTCTGAGATACATGCCTCGACCTCTCTCAGCTAGAAAGCTAGAAAAGAGCCTCCCTCAGCTCTTTTTTACTGTCTGCATTTGATAATTATCCTGTGACATTTCCTATGTTGTATTAAATGTATTAGTCCTTAATATGGGATCCTGGAACAGACAAAAGGAGATTAGTAAGGAAACTGGTGAAGCCTGGATAAAGTCCGTAGTTAGAATGAGAACATAGCAATGCCCCTGTGTTAGTTTGGACAGACGTACCCTGGCTCGGTAAGATGTTAATATTAGGGGAAGCTGGGTGAGGGTTGCACAGGAGTACTTTGTGCTCTCTCCTCAAACTTTCTATAGATCTAAGCTTATTTTGAAATCCAAAAGATATTTTAAAAATGCATTCGATGTTTTATCCTGTAGTATTCAGGTGAAAGACCAAGGCTTTAGGATGAGAATCTTGACCCAACCACTCAGCAGCTGAGAGCTCTTGGCCAAGTGAATTACCTTGCATCTGTCTGGCCCCAAAAAGCAGGTGTTACCCATGTGGTCAGGATTGGACTTGTCCGCTTAAATTGGTCCTCCTCCTCTTGCACAGTTACAGAACCTGGCTGCCCACCTTGTAGTTCATTATAGTCAGGTAGCTGTTTTGCCTGTAGCCAAATATGTGATCAGGTTCTGGATGCCAGGGATGAGCTGGCTAAAGCTGGACATGTCACCTGGACCAGGGTAATGTACATCTGTGGGGTTGCAGGGTAGTTTGGGTAAGAGCAGGGGCTACAGCATTCCATATCCAATCACCCAATCGGGAGCTCTAAGGAAACCCAGATGCCTAGGCCACACCCCAGACCAGTAAAATCAGAAGCTCTGAGGGTAGGACTTGGGTGTTAATATTTTTTCAAGCTCACCAGGCAACTCCAACACACACCAGAATTGAGAACTAGTGAACTAGAATATCTCAAAAAATTGTGCTGCTTCTGAGCTTCTGGATAGTGTGCGAACATGCTTTTGGACTTTAGAGTGTTTCTGTGTCAATCAATGATGGGTATGTTTGGGAATGAAAAATGCTCTGAATGAAATCTAGAATCTCATACTGAAGGGCTGATGTAAGACGATTTGGGAAGTTGTTAAATTTCCTCGTTTTGACCCCCTCCCGATCCTGCTTTCCCCTCTTCTCGGTGTCTAGAGCCGGCATGATTTTTCCAATGGATAGAATTCTCTGAACCACCTCTTTTCTGGATGGGAAAATTAAGTGGGCTTTGTTGAGGCTGTAGAGAGAAAAGAGAATTTGTGAAGTCAAGAAAGAATTTTTACCGAGACAAATGTGACCATTTGGAAGAGTACTTGTACGAGTTGTATGCCCATACCAGTTGGAAAATATAGAAGAGTGCAGAGAGTAACATTTAAGTCACTTATCTCAAATTTGGAGATACAGGCCATTAACGTTTTGGTATATTTAGTTCTCCTTTTTTATTTACGTAAAAGTGGGAAAACGGTGAATATAAATATATTTTGTATCCTGCCTCACCACTTATTCTTAATGCTTTATGCTAAATATTATTGAAACTCTGATTTGAGTGACTACAGGATATTTTATCAAATGGCTATTTCAGATTTAATTTAACTGTTTTTATAAGTACTATGAAATATTTTTCCTTTTTACATTTTCTTTTATACATTTATTTTTTAAACAGGTATCTTTGGCCCAAATTCCTGTAGGATCTCTTGTGGGATGTGTGTGTGTGTGTGTGTGTGTGTGTGTGTGCGTGTGTGTGGCTGAGACTTCTTTAGATAACTGAGGGCTGGTTTCCTTGCACAGCAAGAATCTGCTCATATGCATATTGTTTGGGAAAGTCTTGATTGTTTTCTTAGAGTAGTCTGGAGGCCCTAACAAATACCTATGGCTTCCTTCCATTCATTTTATATAGTTTGGCCCAAAGATTTCCTAACGCTATCCCCACCCTAGCTATTCCCTAAGGCATAAGAGAAAAAGAAAAAAATATTTTTTTAAAGGGCAAGGATTATAGTCTTGTTGGCATGCTCCCCAACAAAGCCCTGTGTACACTTATGGCTCTGTATCAAGAAATGACACAAATATAGATCTTGTGGGGGAGGGCTCTTGCTTTCTGTTTTTCTGGGGCCCGATGAATGATTTTGTTCACGTGTTTATGAATTGAGGCTAGTTTGGGCTTTGACTCAGGACCAAGTAGCAATATATTTGAGTGTTTGAATTAGATCAGGTCGAGACAAGCAGATACTGATTTTCACACATGACCTGGTTTTGGAATTTGAGGAAGAAGTAATGAAAGATGAAGGGGAGAAGAAGGAAAACAAAGAAAAAGAGGAGAGGAGGTTGCCAGGGCCCTAAAATAAAACCAGGGCTCAGGTTCCTGTGCACCAATTCCCCCAGGGTTCCTGTTAAAGTGCAAGCTCTGACTCAGTGGATCTGGGATGGGGCCTGGGCCTCTGCATTTCAAACAAGCTCCAAGTGTGGATGGTCACTCCACAGCTCTCACTTGAGAAACATGGTTTTCGTGTGGGTTGTTCCATTTTAGAACTGGGGCAAAGGCATGCTCCCTCACTGCCACTGGCTCTCTCTCACACCTGCTACCTCCTTCATTATTGATGATGCTCTTTCGTGTCATGTCAAGTTTTGCAGAGCTTCCCCTTGATCCTGCATGGGAGTCCCCTTCGCTCCAGCCTCTTTCCAGAAGCTTCTACTTCCCTTCCACCATGACTTCTGATTTTTCCATCTCATTTCCAGCGCTTTCCTGGCTGAACTCAATCAGTCATCCAATTCTTCTGTCCTCCTTACTTTGCCAAACATGATTTTATTTCTCTAGAGATTTTAATCCAGTCTTTGCCCCAAGAACAGCCCTGCCACCTTTTCTTTCTGATCCTGTTTCAGAACAAAATTACAAATGGAATTTCCCAGTGGTGGATGAGTTTATGAGACTGAACATGTAGCTTCAGTGGACAGCTCTTGTTCAGCTCCCAGACCACTTCTTTATAAGGTAATGTTCACCAAGATATATAGTGTCTAACAAGTCTGGAGGAGGACAAATGTTTTCCCTAGAATGCAGTTTCTGTGTCACTGAAGTAAATGGGAATATTCTGATTTGCAGTCAATGCAGGTCTTTAAAACCCTCTTTGGATGAGACTAATCCCAAAGGCTGCTTAACCTCCCTATAAATAAGAATTTTACAAGGCTTATTGCCCAAATGTTTGAGTCTCCTGCCTGAAAACAGTGATTTGGGTGTGAGTCACTGACCACACATGGTAATGCCTGACACCATCCCTCGAAACCCACTTGGGACCAGTAAACTGTGATTAAGCTGATGGAGTTGAAACAATCCTTTCCAGCCATAGCTATGCATTTAACTCATGAAAACTCAAAGCTGTTTTGGTAGTAACCTCATTAAATTGTTTCATGGTGTGTCCATTTAAGAAAATATATAATATTATTCAAAGGTTGGTTTATGTACCATTCTATCAAATGGAACTTTCTATTAACTGACTGGTATTTGCACAAAGTGCAAATGGTGTAATGGGAAGTGATGTTTATAATGATGAGCCCAATGCTCTTGCTGAAGTGCCTTCTGAATCAGCAAAGAAAGATGTGAGTTTTGCTTAATATTTTCTGGTGCTAAATGTTAAGATATTTATTCCTGGGGAATTGGTCAGGTATACCTAATGATACCTCATACTGACAGATCGATTTTCAGCTATCCAGTATTTTATTTTATTTTTAAAGATTTTATTTATTTATTCATGAGAGACTTAGAGAGAGAGAGGCAGAGACATAGGCAGAGGGAGAAGTAGGCTCCCTGTGGGGAGCCCAATTTGGGACCCGATCCCAGGACCCCGGGATCATGACCCGAGCTGAAGGCAGCTGCTCAACCACTGAGCCAACCAGATGTCCCTATCCAGTATTTTAAACAAGAAAAACTTATAATCCACATTCTGAAGCTGAAGGAATTAAGGTGAAGTGATTTGCCCAGAGTCCATAGAAGGTGTAAATAGAAAAGCCAGGACCCAGGATCCAGGTCTTCTGTGTTCTTTTATGATGGCTCTTAAACTGATTAATTAGAACACCCACCTTTTTTACAACCACTAATGGATAAAGTTAACTGAATGTCATCCTGGGTCTAAACTGCAAACTGAGGAGACAAATTTGGTTTTACCTTCATGTATAGAATTCTTTGATAGAATTTGCAGATCCAAAATTCACATAGAAGTTGTTCTCTAAGATAATTTATTTGGAGATGGTATGCACATATTACTTTATTTTTCTTCTCACGCTATTTGTGAGTTAGACAAGAAAAAGAAAATGCAGGCAGCTTTGGTGGCTCAGCGGTTTAGCGCTGCCTTCAGCCCAGAGTGTGATCCTGGAGATGTGGGATTGAGTCCCACATCGGGCTCCCTGCATGGAGCCTGCTTCTCCCTCTGCCTGTGTCTTTGCCTCTTTCTCTTTTTGTGTCTGTCATGAATAAATAAATAAAATCTTTAAAAAAATGCTTGTTATTTCAGAGTCATAGTCAATTTTTTGTCATATTCAATTTCAATTCAATTTGATTCAACAAACATTGGTGAAGTTCCTAAATTTTGTCATTCACAGTGCTGGGCACTGAAAGTATGGAGGGTGGTAAGTCACAGTCATCTTCACCTGGAGGGATTTACAGACTCATAAAATCAATGAGTCTAATAAAGCGGTGCAGAAACTAGGTTAGTGGCCCAAAGAGGGAATGGTCAACTGAGGGAGGCACGTTGCTGGGAAGGGGAAGGTCTGATTTTTAAGGAAGAAGAGGCATTTCCCAGGCATAGGAAGGGCAGGAATTATTACAGGGTGAGGAAAGCTGACTCATGGTTGAGTAGTTACTAGATCAACCCAGTCACTAGCAATCTGGATGCCTGAAGTTAAATATCTGGAGGTCATGTGAAGAGATAAGGCCAAGCCAGGGTCTTGTATGTCACCCTAATGGACAATGGTGGTTGGGGGTCATCCTTTGACAAGGGGGAGCCAAAGAAGGATCTTAAGTAGAAGAGTAACTATCAACACAATAGTTGACGATTCAAGCTTTTGACCCTCATGAGGGACCTTCCTCCTCTTCTCTCAGTTGTTACCTTTGCCCCCTTTGAAATGTTCTTTCTGCTATCTAGGTTAATAACCAGCTAGTCCCAGGAAAGCCCCCTGGGAGCCATGTTAGTTAGGGACCCCACATGCTCGCACTGTGATTTGGGGTTCCAAATTGTATTTGCCTGCTTTGTTTACCAGACTTGATCTAAATGATCGACCACATTACCTATTAGTCAAGATGAAAGAAGTAGAGACTTCTCACTAAACAAAACAAAGTGTGAATTCCTGTTCCAGATGCGTGGATATTCTAACTTTGAGGCTGTGCCCATCCTTGGTGCTGCAATATTGGTGAATTTTAGAGGTGAGTAGATTGAGTTGTGACTTCAGGAGAAAGTCATCATCTGCCTTCTGACCAGTTGCCATGCAGCAGGTGAATTAGCATCAAAACCAGAAATGTCTTCCGTCTTTTCTCTACCTCCAGAGACCTACCCTTCTCACACAGGCTCCCGGAGGGAAGAGAAGAATCCAGACCCACCTGATGCCTAAATGGCTCCCTCCCTGGCCATTCCAAGGCTACCAAGGATTTATCAAAACCTACTCCAGTCTCTCTCCAAGTAGACAATTTCCTGTCTCTGCTCCCACCTCTGTCTTCCCATTTTGTCTCTGAGTGTCCAATCCAAGCCCCTAAAGCCACTTCTCACCAACTGCCACTTGGTTTACAATCAGTCTGGTTTGGCCCTGGTAATCTCAAGATGAAGTCTCTAGGAGTACTCTCCTCTGCTCCAAGAACAACACTTTGAAGTGTTATATGGAGAACATACAAGGTGTATTTATTTCACAGGCAATCAGGGTTCCACAAACTTCATCACTTCAATTACCTAAGTTGTTGAAATTAAAAAAAAAAAAACTTTTTTTAAGGAGCAGCATGCTAATTTATAATTTAAAGGATATGCAAATATAATTATGTTTTCTTCACTAATATTTTAATTATCTTTGATTGTTCCTTTGAAGGATGAAAATTTTAGAAGTACATGCTCCTTATTTCTTTTGAGCCTTTTATCTTGTGCCTTTCTTCGCTGAAATTTTTAGGGAAAGATATTTGAAACTGTCATTATCAGTATTGTAGGCTCCGGGGAAGAGGGAGCATGTTGCAACTAATGTCAATGTAGGGGGGGAGGGGGAAATAGCTGGAATGGGGGGAATTGCAGAAGACTCCTCCCCCAGGAGCGGAATCCATGGTTCAAACCATTAAGCCTGGGGAGTGGTGCTGAGTGTGATCCAGACTGAGCGAGTCCACGGGAGATTCTGTTGGAATTGAGCAGGTAAAGTAGAGGGCAGGATTTCTGAGAGTTTGGTTGCTCTATGTATATTTAATATGTTTATCCAACATGTCCATCTGTCCTGGGGAAGAGACTGGAATGAACAGGGCCCCAGCCAATTGGATCAGAGCTTAGGAATGGGCCCTAATCCCAACAGGGTGCTGGAGAGGGAATTGGAACCAGAAATCATGGCAGAGAACAGTCAGACAGATGGACCATATGTGGTTGCTTATGATAGGAAGACTAGATGGCAGCTCCTACTTCTGTGGATTCCCAAAGGCAGACTCATTCTTGCCAGGAGCACTGGACACTGAGCATGGGGTTCCTTCCAGCTCCCTCTCAACAGTAGGGAAGACTCTGCATGCATTGTAAGCCTGGCCTTGCATCGGCTCAGCGACCAGGCTGAATGAGCCTACAGATCTTGGAGCTCCTTTCTTCCTATTCTGAAAAGCTTTCTTTTCTCTCTCCCTTCTTATCTATCCACAGATGTTATTATCTTACATTGACAGTTCTCACTCTACAGGTTTCAAAGCAATTTCATACATACTTGCCTGGAACAGAATCTGATTCCAGCCCAAAAGATGAGTAAAGGAGGACCTACTACAGACAAGGAAATGGAAGATAGTAATTTGACCAAGGTCACACAGTTAACCCTGTTATTTTGCTCCCTACTCAATATAGTACTATCCACATTCTGAGATAAGTTCCAAGGATATCTATGGGAAACTTTTGATCCAGAAAAGCCAGGATTGTGGTGAATTCCATGTTGGGCACTGGGAGCCTTACCTGGGTGAGTTCCCTGAAGCTTTGCTTCTTGGGTCGTAGTCCCCTAACTGGGCTTTTCCAGCCTATGATAGCTCTTTCTGGAATATACCTGCCTAGCTTCATCAGGCCTACCTGTTCCTCTCTCCCTTAAATGATACTTCTGTATTTGGACCTAGCTCCTCACAATGTGTCTGCAAAGCCTATACCTGCCTGTCTCATTTGTGTAAGGAAGTGGCGGACTAATGATCTCTAGACCCTTTAGCGCTAAAGGCCTGGGGGAGCAAACACTTTGGTAATAAGTACTTCCTGCCTCACATTTTATTCCCTTTCATGAAGAATTCCTTGTGTGTCCTTTTTGGTGATTTAAAAATTATGTCTCTTTTGTAGATGGTGGTCTTGCTGTTATGATATCTTTCTCCAAGAGTCTTTACTCTTTGTGGGGCATGAAAGTAAATTTCCATGCCACACACATGAGTGCTAAAGGGTGACAATTAATTCATTTAAAGTCACAGGCCAAGTCAGAGATGAGACAGAAAGAGGCTCTAAATCTTTTTCCTCCCGAACTCTGTCTTCTGTAAAATGACAGGCAACACTGGAGAGCCTGGATTTCTCGTCTATTCAGCGGGGACAAAGAGCTAGTTATAAATCTCCTGGGTAAAAAACGTTGAGAAAATGATCAAAAGAGGCATAATGCTACCAATCATTCTTTTCTCATCATTTGGTCTCCTTTCCTAACATCTAAAACAAGTGCTCAGAGAAGACATTAAGGGTGGGGCGATCACAGTGTAGAGTTTTACCAAACGCTCAGCTTCACGGCCTTCACCCTCCCACTGCCTAGTTCCAAAGGTACCTAGAACCCTGCATCTCTGAACTTGGCTAGGGGCCCAGGATGGGCCTCAGACAGGGATACTAGTCATGGAATAAGTAAATACATCTGTGCAGTAGCCTGAGCATTGGCTGCAGGGGTCTCAGGGGCTCATGGCTCTTTGACTGTGTTTGAAAGTGGACCAGATAGGCTTTGACGTGGGCGATAATGATATACTCTCCTTATCACTGTATCTTAGGTCAGGTACCCTGGAAGCTGGGCCCCGGGTGAGGATTCACGGACATATATAACCTGTAGGGCGATGAAAGGGAGTGAGGGAAGCAGAAAGAGCTAAGTAAGGATGTCAGCCCATCTGCAGTCTAGCTTCAATCTGATCCCAAAGGAGCATGGATTATAGGATTGTATCACAGAGCTCGTCCCACCTTGAGACAGGGCTGCAGCTATTCATACAGAGGGCTCTTCCGCTTCAAGCAGACATTGGTCAAATGCCCTAACAGAGGTGATGGTGTAATCTCCAGACCAGGGGCTCCGATGCAGTGGAAAGCAATTCTCCACCAAAGTCCCTCTAGTATGTGATGAATGGTGATCATCATGGGCCATTTGGCAGAGCTGAGGCCATACAAATACCAGTCATATTTTGGCTTCTTGGTATGAGACTAAACAGGTCTTATTGGGAAATTGATCTAGGTTTTTTGAGTCCTGAAGCTTATTACAATTTGGGGAGTCTTCTCTAAGGAAAGGGACACAAAATTAGGTTCACATCCTGTGCAGGTGGTAGTAATGAAGGAAAGTCAGAAGTAAGGCAGGCAGGGACAAGGAGTCCCCCTGCCCTAAGAGGAAACCACCCTTCAAAGGATTTTATACCACCCTGGAGGGAGCCCTCTACCCTTTCCCACATGATAGGTACATGACAAAAACCTGATTGGGTGACAGGCGCATAGAGGATTAATCAGATTAAAACAGCCTGCCAACAAGCCCATTAAAACCCCTAGATCTAAACGTCAAATCTGCAACCCTCTCAGGTCCCCTCTCTCTCTTTGGGAGCTTTGTATTGTCACTCAATAAACTTTGCTTTGCTGCCCACCACTCTGTGTCTGGTCTACTTCTTCATTCTTTGAAGCAGAGTGATCAAAGAACTGTGGCACCAAAGGAAAAGAAATCGTACAACAGTAGGTGCTGAAACTAAAGCTTTGTCAGTTCCATCCATCTCTGGGTGTTTTAGTTCCTTTGTGCAGAAGAGAAGACTGAGGATCAGAGTTGAAGTGAAATTACCCAAGCACATCAACCAAGGAAGTGGCTGGAGCTGGAGCTCTATCCTTTGGGCTCAGAGTTCAGAGCCTGCTCTGTGATAACACCAGTCAAGTCCACAGCAAGAGGGCTGCTGGGAGTGTCAGGAGATAACAAATGAGAACATGCTTTGTAAGCTCTCCTTGAAGGGTCATGTGGCTATCAGGCATTATGATTCAGTGGTCAATTGACCTAGGAGATGGGATGTTGTTGACTTGAATAATTTGGTCAAAGTATATATTCTCTCCCGAGTTTTCCACATTGGCTTGCTAGGTTTGTACAAATAGCGAATATCTCTTGTTTGATTCAAAGTTGTAAGCTCCCAAAATTGGCGTGGGTAACTGATAAATCTCCCAGGCGGTGGTGACTTGCCTAACCATGAGAACAGAACACAGAAGCTTTATCATAGAAAACAAAAGCATTTCCCCTTATCACTCTTACCAGAATGAATAGTTGATAAACACTCAACGGTTCCTTAAGAGACCAGGCTGAGGAGATAAGAGAAGTAAGGGGGTGGTCCCCTGAATTTATGGTGCAGAGCAATAATAGAGTAGGTTTCTAAAAACATTGCCTTTGTCCAAAAACTGTTACCAATGGTCACAGTTAACTCTAGATTCTGGATGTAGAGTTTACGCCCAGTGGGTTTTTCTTCCAAATTTCATTAGCAATGGGTTGGAAGGGCCAACTGATTCCCTGAAGATAACTGAGGGTCAATAAACTGGGATTATGTTGAGCCCAATCTAGCTCATTTGCACTAAAATGTCTATGGAGGGATCCCTGGGTGGCGCAGCAATTTGGCGCCTGCCTCTGGCCCAAGGAGGGATCCTGGAGACCTGGGATCGAATCCCACATCGGGCTCCTGGTGCATGGAGCCTGCTTCTCCCTCTGCCTGTGTCTATGCCTCTCTCTCTCTCTGTAACTATCATAAATAAATAAATAAATAAAAAAAAGAGGATGGGAAAAAATACTGAGTTAGAAAATGTGGCCAGCAGAAGAAGGTGAGAGGCATAGAGTTGAGGGGGAGGAAGGAACTCGAGGAAAGTGTTCAGTGCAATGGTGTGGAGCAAAGGTGGTTGTTTTAAAATAAATAAATAAATAAATAAATAAATAAATAAATAAATAAATAAAATAAAATGTCTATGGAGAATAAAGGCATGAAGGCTTGAGAGTTGCCCCTGTTCTATTTATATTGCTGACCTGTGCACCTTGCATGAGTAGAAATTACTAGTGGCATGCTCTTTCTCCATCATTTCCTAGCCTTTCTAGGTTTTCCTACAGCAAGGTCATTTCTCTTAAGTGTGTCTCAACTCCTGCGGCTCCAGTGCTGGGGGTGGGAGTGGGCCTCTCACCACTTTGTTGATAGAACTACTCTCTGCTTGGACTTGGAGAAGTTCTTCAGGGCCATAAAGGGTAAGGAGGGTGTGGGCCGGGGCCGATGGGTACAATGAAGCACAGAACATGAGGAAACTGGCTTTTCAAAATCTGGGATTTTAGGATCTTGTTGCTTTGAAATTCAACTTTCATTGCCCAGACAGTACAAAGAAGATCAACCCCTTGAAACAGAAGTGAGCCATTCACTGAGGCTGATATGTGAGCCAGAGGGAACCACATCTTTGGAACTTCCCTAACTTTTTTGCACCCCAGAATTCTAGGTCAAGGGCTGCAGCCAAGAGTCACTTAGATGTTACATTTAATGGGGTATTTGACTATTTACTTTAGAGAAGCAATAACCCCAAAGCCAGTTGTAAGGAACTCCTAAATTAGAATGTGTGCTGTTTAGACTTCTGTGTGTGGCATGTGACACTGCTTGCTACTGCCAAAAAGGAAAAAACAAGAAAACCAATTGATTTCCGCTTTCCCTCAGAACAGAAAATGCACAATCATGGGTGAGAAAATGCACAAAAGCGAGTTAGAAAGTCTGGACTTTCTATCTGTGCTAACTTTCTAACGTTGGCCAAGGTCAATAAAAAGGAAACCATTCTCATCAGTAAAATGGAAGGGACAACGGGAGTTTCTGTATCTGAAAAGAGAGAGGGTATGAGGATTGATGAAAAATTATTGAAGTGTAAGAGAAAAAATAGTTTCTATGGGAAATAGTAGGCTTCAGGTGACCTCACAGGCATGACCCCTCTATTGTCCCCACATTTCCATTTCCTGCTAACACCAATCCTGTCAATCCCATTGAAATGGGTCAAGTGGCCACAATGCTCATCCTATGGGCTCTACTCCCCTCAGCACTCCTTGGATAGTAGTGAAAGTTGCAGCCAGTATTTATTGAGCATGTGCAAGGAGCTTTATCAGTGTGTGTTAAGAGCTTTATCTCACTTATTTCTCACGATAAGCCTTTGTGGTATAATCATTTTTTAGATGTGGGAACTCAGGGGTTTAAGTCATTTGCCCAAGACTATACTGCTAACAGAAATATAGTTTTTCTCTTTTTCTATGTGTTCTCATTCACTCTGGCTCCATCTTTTCATTTTTGCTGTTAATTTGGTCTTCTGGTCTTTTTCTGAGGTTTCCTTCTTAGCTGACTGTTAATTTCATTGGCATATCTACAAGCTCAAATGGATCCAGTGAGATAAATCCTATTAGACTCTATGAAAAGAACGAATTGTGCCTGTCATGTCATGGCTATATCCTCTGACACATAGTAGATGCTCTGTACATACTTGTCATATGAAATATTTGTTATTGAAAGAATGATATGTCCATAGGGATCTGCTTTTGTGCTGAGGTCAGGCTTCTTGAAGCTCTGGGTCTGGGTTGATGGTTCCTAGGAGGTATTCTCTGGGATTTGAGGGTCTAGTCAGGCAGATCACCTCAGGGCAGCCCTGATAGAACTACATAGGCAGGTTCCATCCAGAATGTATGGCTGGGTTCTGAAGACTGCATGCAAATATCCTAAGGTGGTATAATTATTCAAAAAAGGTATGTATGCCTGTGGTCTTAAGTCCAGAAAGAAATTTCTCCTAAGAATCCTCATAAAGAGAGTCTTGCATGACAGTTATACCATGTTTTCAATGACATCCATGAAGGAAATACCATGGAGATATTCTGTGGCTCTTTCCAGTAGCTAACTTCAGTAGAGGTGGATGGTAGTTTCCAGAAGTACAATCAGAAGTCGGTAGGCCCAACCCTTGGATGCCACAGAAGAGGCAGCCTTCCTCCTGTTTTACTTAGCTCCCTGGCTGATTCCTCGTAGGGGGTTTACCCTCTGGGAGTAGTTGGGTACCCTGGGGAGACTTCACTCTTGGATGGGTCTAAAGGCAGCACTAGAAATTTATTTATTTTTATTTATTTATTTTAAAGATTTTATTTATTTATTCATGAGAGACACATAGAGAGAGAGAGGTAGAGACACAGGCAGAGGGAGAAGCAGGCTCCATGCAGGGAGCCTGATGTGCGACTTGAGCCTGATGTGGGACTTGACCCCGGGACTCCAGGATCACACTCTGGGCCAAAGGCAGGCGCCAAACCGCTGAGCCACCCAGGGATCCCAGCATTAGAAGTTTAAACAGACATTCTCATAAACCCTTACACAAACTAATCCCGAAATATGCTGGATCTAAAAGACCATTTCACTTGGAGGGAGCCAAAATAAGAAATAATAATATTTGCTTTCTAAATAAGAAGATGGAAAAATGCAAAACAACCCAGCAACAGCCACCCAGTTTGCTGCTGGCGCCCTTTGTTTAGATGCAAATTTAAGACAAACCCTGCCCAGTAAAGAGAAAGGGACAGCGCAGGACCTGGTCCCCCAGAAAAGCAAGTTTTCATTCTCTCTGGTGTGCTTGGCTAATGCCAAAGGGTTTGGAAAAGCCACTTATTCAGAATTAACACTTAGAAAAATTTTCTGGCCCAGGGGGAGTCTTACAATTTTCTATGGTGCGGCAAAACAAATTTCAGACCTTATCATTTTGTCATTTGAAGTCCCTAAATCGAGAGCCAGTGTGATTAGGAACGCTGGCAGAGTTGCAGGGAAAAAGCTCTCTCCTAAGACCTCGTTGTGTTCTAGCGAGCTTGCCAGTTCTGCCTGTCTGTCCGGCAAGAGATTGTGTAATGCCAACACTCCTGGGAGCCTACAGAACAGAACGGCTCAAAGAGCCTGCCTGGTGCTTTAACCTAGCCCCGCCCAGTCCTCCAAAGAAGGTCTTCATTGTCCCTCTGTAGAACCAGCTTGGATGACATCCCACTGGATTTAAAGCTATAAACCACCTGCCTGCTGCCATACGTGGCTCAAACATCACCCTTTTCTCCTTTGTGCAAGTCAGGACTTCTGAGCTGCCTAGCGTTGCACGTCCCCAAGGAGGACAGCACCCGAGGGTGTAACCTCGGAGTACAGCATTGGCAAATGTAGGTTCCACTGAAGCAGGAGCCCCTGACTGGAGCTGGTGACCGACAGCAGGATGGGATGACTGCTCCCTCAAGGAGGTGGTGGGGGAGTTGGGTAGCTTCAATTCCCCTTGGAGCACCAGAATTACCTCTAAATTCTAATCTCTGGGAGAGCCAGAAATCCCTATCCCAAAGACTGTATCTTTTTTTTTTTTAAAGATTTTATTTATTTATTCATGAGAGACATAGAGAGAGAGAGAGAGAGAGAGAGAGGCAGAAACACAGGCAGAGGGAGAAGCAGGCTCCACGCAGGGAGCCTGACGTGGGACTGGGTCCCGGGTCTCCAGGATCATGCCCCAGGCTGAAGGCGGCGCTAAACCGCTGAACCACCTGGGCTGCCCAAAGACTTTATCTTTTAATTATGTCCACTGATAGGACTCTTGACTTGCACAAAGGAGGAAAAGGCTGGGTCAGGGATGGGGGTGGCTAGAGGCCCCGGGTGGACAAGGCTTAGGCTAGAATAGAGAGGTAGAAGAGGTTGAAAGAGAAACATTTTGTTTCCAGACTGCACTGCCTCCCATGTGCCAGTAAGACAAAACAATGCATCTGGGTCCCTCTGTGTCATCAGTGGGTTGGGAAGGAAAAGGGTAGAATGAAGAAAGGAAAAGGAGAAAAGTGAAGCTCTCAGTGGGGCTGGGGGTGGGGCTGGGGCTGGCCTCAGCCAGTGTTTGGGGGCATGTGCCCTTGCCCCCTCCAGCCATGGGCTGCTGACCAAGGTGCGTGGATGTGTCTGAAGGTGCAGGTGGTGGGGTGGAGTGGAAGGGGCGCTGGCCTGGTTGGCAGCTCTGGTCCCTGTCCCGCAGTACCTGGCTGGGTCATCTCTAGGGTTTCTTCACCGTAACAGGAGTGGGTGGTGGAATGGGACAGTTCTTGAGTTACGAGTTGGTGATCGATGTGACTGTCCTGCCATTCCACCATCCGCGGGGAGCAACAGCCCACCCAGAAGACGTCCTAAGGAACCCAAGGGAGCAGCTGGCTGGAGAGGCCTCTGTCACCCTTCATTCCCAGGCTGGTCCCTCACTACGGCAGCAAGTTTTAGGAGAAGTGCTTGGAGACCGCTGCTAGTCTTAATTCTTTGCTTTAACCTTGAGATAAGAACGCCTTTGTTTGAGTCTCAAGCAAGTCTCAAGTTATGTAACTCACTTTTAATAAAACTCTCCCTGACTGCTTTATATTCAGGCTTTTAGCTGCCCTGGTTTGAAGCTTTAATTGAATAGGTGGCCTTGTATTTATGCTAAGTTTTTTGTCTTTGTCTTTCAGATCTTGACAGGATAATCACATTGGTTTGTTTAGTAAACACTGAGGCCGGCTCTACCACCCAGCTGCCTGGCACCAGGCCTGTGACTGCCCTGGGAAAGCTTTGCTCCTAGCACAGGGCTCCAGGAAGAGTTTTCAGGGGAAGGAGTTCCAACCAAGCCACATCCACCTCCTTGCCAAACCCATAGCCCCTGAGAGAACCAGACGATTTTGTTCTCTTTTGTGTAGCAAACCCCAGGGATAAGTCATTGGTTACTCCTTTACAGTGTCAACCTTGGTGCCCTTTCACCGTGGTTCCCTTCCTCTACCTGTGGTTCTTTTAAGGTCTTCATAATACTTTCTGCTATTTGAAATTAGCTATTTACTCACTTTTGTTTATAATTAGAGCCATGCTACACCTTGCACTGGAGTGTGAGCTCCCCACGAGAGCAGGGGAGCCACCTGGCAGTGCCTGTACTTTGTATTGGAATCATGCACAACGACTCCGCCAACGACTGCTTACCGACCACCCAGTATTTACCAGGCCCTGGGCATACTGGGATGGATGCGGACATAAATTAAAAAGAAAAAAAAATGCTTAGAGGTATTTTGGCCAAACTAGAAGCTTCCTCAAACACTCATGTTCTCTCCTGCCGAACATTTGGGAGATTGCCATCCACTGATTCACTACTTGATGTGCTAGATCCTGGGATGGGGCAAGAGAATGCAGGAGATGAATATGCACTGTTCTCCAGGAATCTACTGGGCCAGTGTGCTGCGGTGGGGGTGTGAGGAGAATAGTCATGTAAAGAGTAACTGATTACACTGAGGTTGGTGTCTTCATTGAGTGATGCTTTCAGTGTCGTGGGAGCAGTAATTGGAGAAGGGCAAGAGGACTCCAGTTTTGTAGAGTATGGGTGCAACAAGGGTTTGACAGGAGAAGGGGGAAGAGCATTCAGGCACGAGGAATAGCATGTATAAAAATACAGAGCCAAGAAAGGATTTACTGGTTGCCAGAACAGGAGCACGTTGCTGAAGATTTTTATAGGTGTGGGGAGGTAGTGGAGGCAGAGGAGGGAGAAGGTTAGAGAAGCCATGGAGAATGAGGCTGGGAAGGTTAGCCAGGGTCAGACTGTGAAAAGTTTGGTCCCAGGGCTTAGTCAGGCAAAGAGAAGTAAGTAGGGCAGCCCACAGAAATGTTGATCTCAGGCTTCCCAGCTGGTTGAAATGAACCCTGAGTAGTCAAAAGGAGGCATATTTACAAACCTCTGGGTTCTGACTTGTTGCTGAAGTTCTGATTCTAGAAATTTGCAGTAACATTTGGACACATTCAGGGGTAGAGATAGGTTTGGGGAGATCTTTTGAAGAAAAAGAATACCAAATTGGATTACAAAATGCTGAAGTACCTCCAGGGGCCTTGGAAGAGCCTTGTACAAGTGGGGCATTCTGAAGCTTACCCCTCACCAGCTTCAAAGTGAATCCATGTCTGAAACCTGAGTGGTGTTTGTCTGAAATACTGCAAGTCAGAGGAAGGCCTGACTTTATGGTTTCACAGCTATTTCCCTGGGAGAAAAGTCTTTTGCTGCCAGTTCTTCCTCTGCTTTAAATGAATCCTGGTCCTGTGCCCTCTTTTCTACCTGCATCCTTTCCCTAAGTGACCAGCTTCTAGCACAATCCACGATGTCTTCTGTGCTCTGGCCTCTGCCTGCCTGTCAGGCCATCTTTCCTTTCTCTCTCTGCTCTAACCACAGGGGCTCTCTCTTTGGTCCTCACACACACATGAAGCTTCCTCCCATCTCAGCACCTTTGGCTCTGCTGTCCCCTGTGCCTGGAGCACTCTGCCTCCAGAGCTTCCTATTCCCTTTGAGGACACAGCCTCAAAGACCTCCTCTCAGGGAGGCTGTCCTTGGTCATCCAACCTAATGGAATCTCCTAGTCACTCTCTGTTGCACTGCTTTGCTTTATTTTCTTCATAGCACTTTTTAATTAGCCAAACTTATTTTTTATTGAAGTATAGTTAATATGCAATGTTATATTAGTTTCAAGTGTGCAACATAGTGATTCCACAATTCTATACATTAATCAATGCTCACCATGATCACTGTAGTCACCATCTGTCACCACACAATGTTATGACAATATTACTGACCATCAAAGTCATCTTATTTTTTGTTTGGCCTTTTGCTATCTTATGTATAAAGATCTCACTACCTAAGCTGTTTGAGTGCTGGGACCTTGTTTGTCTTGCTCACTGTGCTATATTCTCATCCCCTGGACCCCTGACTTTAAAACAACAGAGTTTACTGACAGCATTCTTACACAAATATAATCCTTTGCATTTGTGTAGCGCTTTCTAGTTTCCAAAAACCTTTTATATACATAATCTCACTTTTACCTCAAGACAACCCAATGACATAAGTAGGATTGTTATGGCTTCATCTTAAACATGAGTAAATTGAAATTTGAGGGGTAGAATGACTGGTTACAATTTTCCTGTTAATAAGAGACAGCCCCAGGTCCCCTTCCATCAAGACCAACTCTCTTGTCATTTTGGCTCAGATTCTGCTAAGACTTGTTTCTTCTCCTGTTCCTCAGAGCAAAGGAATCCATCCATGTAAGGATTGAGAAAGCACCTGTCCCCGTCCCTCTGAAAGGAAAGGAAAGGAGAGCTTGGCTTCCACATAAAGATTTATGGCAGACAGTCTAAACTTTACCTGTGGGCTGAGCAGAGGATGAGAATGATAATGATTTCCTTTGGATAATAACAACCCATTCCCTATGTGCAGCAGAATTTTGTTACCTATCATGAAAATTTAAAGGGACTAGAATTTTCATTTTGATTTAACATTGAAAGCATCAACTGCCAGGCAATTTCACATATTTTACCCTTAAAGGCAAACCTATTAGATGGTGATTGAAGAATGAAAGCCAAACTTGCAATTTTTAAAAATAGATATATGACAAGTAATGTTTTTCTAAAATTGTCTAGAGAATCAGTCACAGAACAGGGAGTTCAGAAACTTGCAATTCCTGGTCCCAGTCAAAGACTGCCGGAAGTAAATTTCTACTACTCTTCTGGGCTTCAATTCTCCATTAGTAGAGATGTTTAGAAAATATCGATGCATTTAAAATACTCAATGTGACCCTTGTATGGATTTATTTATTGACAAATTTTGTAGAAATGTGTGCAAATCACATAGAGCTCAGTGATTTTGCACAAAGTGAACACTCATGTGACTCATGTGATCACCTCCCAGATCAAGAAATAAATCATGATCAGCACCCCAGAGTCTTCCTCTTGCCTGTCATTCAAACGACTATCCTTTCTGAGCAAAGATAACCACTATCTTGAGTTCTACCACAATAGATTAGTTTTTCTGCTTTTGAACTTTGTACCAATGCAATCATATTGTATTAGTTGTCTTTTTTTTTTTTTTTTTTTTTTGGTCTGCCTTTTTTTGCTCACATTATGTTGGTAAGACTCATTCATATTGTTCGGTATGGTTTTTTTATTCCCAGGCTCTTTAGCAGCTTATTGCCTGAGTATGCTGTTTAACTATTCTGCTACTGATGGCCATTTGGGTTGTTTCCAGTTTTGGGGCAATTTTATGAATAGTGCAGCTGTGACCATTTTTATATATGTCTTTTGGTGAAAATATACATTGATTTCAGTTGGGTATAAATCCAGAAGTAGAATTTCTGGATCCTGGGATATACTTATATTTACAAATACTGCCAAAGAATTTTCCAAAATGGTGTTACCAATTTTTCTTCTATCATAGATATATGAGAGGCCCAGTTGCTCCACATTCTTTTCAACACTTGACATTATCTACTCATTTTAGCTATGCTGGAATACAACCAGTGATGGATTTTAACTTAATTTGTTATAATTTAATAAATGTATTTGTGGAATGGTACATAAGAAACCTGAGATTAGGTAAAGATTAGATTGATTTCGGTGCCTACCCAACAAGATGGCAAGCTTCTCGAGGTCAAGGGCTTTGTCATAAACTTCTTTCACATTTGTTATATCCCTTAACACAGTGCTGGACACAGAGTAGTTCTGATTGAATTGGGCTGAACTGAATAATGGAAGCAAATCCATTAAGGTCTATGCAACATCTCTCTGTTCCCAGTTCCTCACTGAATCATTATTTTCAGGCACTTCCTAGGGTGATGAAAGGATCCGACAGGAATTCTAGAAAATGTCCAGCCTCTTGATGTTCTACCAGAACCTACATTCCAAGAGCTAAAACTCTTTACGTAGAATGAACCCTTCTATTTTCAACAGGATTTTCCTGAGGCACGTACCTTACACCACCAGAAAGTAGAACAGATAGAAGACTGCCTTACCCTGGGTTATCAGGAGGAAGCATTGTTTGTGTTCTTCCATGCTTAAAGGGGTGCTTTGGACTCAAAATGTCTGATCTTATTACACTAGCCTAATTTCCCTATGGCTGCATCCAGTTTGATAGAAATTTCTCCAAAGGCCACAGTGATCTCTATGATACTTAGTTCCCTGTTTTGCTGACTTTTTTTTTATCTGTCCTAATTTTTAAGAACTATTTCTGTCATCTCATCAACTAAAAGATCTGTACTCAATTGCCCATTTCAACATACAGCCTTGTATCATGCTATGCACATTTTTATTCATATTGGATGTTGGCTATTTCTGGATGAGATCCTGAGATGTTAAGTTAGTACATTTTTACAGTTCTGATTTAGTTTGGAATTAGGCACTTACTGAAAATAATTGGTAGATAGATCCCTCCACTCCCATCCCTGGCCTTTCCATTTTGGACTCTGACATTCAGCAAGGAAGATAGGTTTTAACGGATGTGGTCATTAAGTGGGGATTAAAAGAAGAAAAAATGGACCCTGAAACAGAGCTAGGTTTCGACTCCTTTTGGGCCGCCTGCTATCCGACCTATCAAGGTAAGAGCATGTGTGTTTGTGTGTATGCGTGTGTGTGCACATGTGTAAATGTCTGTGTGACTGTGTGTAGAGGATGGTGCAAGAAATGAGAAATCCCTGAAAAGCATATTGTGGTAAAATCCCAAAAGCATATCAGTTAGTAATTGTATACAGTCACTAATAGGAACAGGCTTGTTCTGCAAGCTGAAATCACAATCAGTAGGTAATCAGATCTAGTGCTCTGGGGCCTCCCCCGACATGGTGATTGTTGTAGACTAGACCAGAACACAATAGCACATTTGACTCTTTCCTCTTCCTCTCCTATCAGGGCTGGCCAGCTTCCCAAGATTTGTGGGGAGAGGGAGGAGGGCTGTGAGTTTTGGAATGTTTTTCCTTGGGGGATGGGCCTCATGTCTCAGCTCTTCTTGGAGATCATATGTCTCCTATCATGTGTTACACACATGTATGTCTCTCACTTCATATATACATTTGCTTTTCAATCTCAGATTGAATTGGCTATGATTCTTGTGTTTATTAAATTCAGGTACATTAGGCAAGTCCATGTGTAGTTTTGATTAGGTAGCCAAGGGCCATAAATTTCAGATGGATCAAGCAGGCAGCATGAATATGAAATGGAGTCTGTAGCAAGCTGGAGAATCTACTTTCCTTCCAAAGGGGAATCTCTAGTCAGCCTCAGATAATGGTCACCATGTGACTCCATGGTCAGATCTGGTTTTTTGAGAAAAATCCAGAAATCCAGATTTTTAAAAATGTGATTTCTTGATTTTTAAATGTTTGTAGTTAACGAAGAAATTTTATTACTTTTTAAAAGATTTTATTTATTTATTTGAGAGAGAGCGCGAGTGAGAGAGTGCCCAAGAGTGGGGGGAGGGGCGCAGGGAGAAGCCAACTCCCTACTGAGCAGGACGCCTGACAGGGGCTCTATCCCAGAATCCTGGGATAATGACCTGAGCTAAAGGCAGATGCTTACTAACTAAGCCACTGAGGTGCCCTAATTTAGAAATTTTTAAAACCACATTATAGGCTAACTATGTGAGGATAAAATAATCTGTAGGTCTTATTTGGTTCCCAACTCTGGGCCTCCAGGTTAAACTGATTTTCTGCAGAGAAAAATCCAACTATTAAAGTTACTTTTAGTTATGGGAGACTCTATTATAAGGATATGTGTGACAATAAGATAAACAGGATTTTCAATATACAGCAAGGCCTCACACAGAAACCCAGGAAACCTCACAGAAACCCACAGAAACCTCAATCAAACAACCCAGGTCAAGGCATGAACAGGAACAATACCTAACTGGGGCTTACTAAGAATTAAAAGGTCCTTTATTATCATCAGTGGTACAACTTATGCTTCTCAGTTGGTTTATGTTTCAACATAAGCTGTCTATGACTCATATTAATTTTTCTGGTACTTGTAGAATTCTTGACTGGGTCTTAGGACTTCCAGGCTTGCTCGTAGCCTGTTTGTGGAGAGCCTTCATTGCTTCAGTTATGCCCAATTTTAGGGGTAGGAGAGGAGGAGTCATTAGCCTTGTGGCAAGTGGATTGTTGGAGCAGGAGGAGCTAGGTGGTGGGTTAGGGTATGTTTGGAAGTCATATTCTTCTCTACAACAAACAATATGGCTGTCTCTCCATCAGCCATTCCTCCCTTCCTTACTAACAATATCTCAACTTTGGTCAGATATAAGGCAACTTAGTGCTTTAGGGAAAGCTGATTTTAGCCCAAGGCAGGGTGGATCTTGATTACAAGATCCAATCATGGAAAGGCCATTTTCCTTGTCAAAGACTAGGAATTGGCATGAGTAGCAATTTTAAGCAGTGAGACTGTAAGAAAGTTTAAAGAAAACTTAAAATTAAGTTAAAATTTTAAAAACTAAATTAAAAACTTAAAATTCCCCCTGAAGAAAAGGGATTCAAGGCAGGAAATAGATTCTCCTTTGTTCACACTGTTACATCTCTATGGCGCACTTAACAACTTTGGCAGCCAGTTTGCAACTACAGAAGATAAATGTGTGGACAAGTCAACATTTTGGTTGGAAGAAGGAAGAGCAGAGGAAGGAGAAATAGAAAATGTATTATCAATTATTATTCCACTTTGAGTAATGAAATAGCCTAGCTTTCCCTTCAAGATTATATTGTGTCCTCAAAAAGGGGTTTACTAGACACAGCCTATGAGTTTTAATGTTGCCCTTTATGTTCCAGGAGGAACCTGCTAAAGACTTGGAGATGTGATCAGAGATCTCATTGGCAGGAGAGAAAAGCTATTTTGGAAACCCGTGGTGGATTGGTAGCTTGTGTCCAATATTATATCCTTATGCTGTAAATTCCCCAGGTATGCTACCTGGGGAATCAGGCATAGTCTTAGATTTAAAATATTCATACTCGTGGAACTGCAGATGATCTAATTTTGAAAGGATCTATTCAGCCTACAAAGATGCCTTTGGGTTGTGATCACTATCTACAAGCCTATTATAGACTCCCTGAGGCACAGTCTAACAGATCCCACACTCATCTCAGGGTGTTTCCTGAACAGCACTCCCAAGTCTCTCTACTGAAATACTTGATGCTATTTTCCTTTATATTTCCCTCTCGCCTTTGTAGTGTGTATGCTTCTCCCCTTCCCTACCCACCCAAGAGGGAATAGCTGGCCAGATTGCTTTCGCAGATGCTGGGGAAGATAGAATAGAAATCAAGGTCATGTTATTCTTCATCTCCTTGCTGTGGGATTTAGGAGCACCATCTTTTCATGAGCAGATACAAACTCTCCAGAATCATATGTGACTCTAATACATTCCCTTTATTCTCGTTTTTGGGGTTCCTGAACTTTTGTTGTTGAATTTCTTTTCCTGCTTTTGGACCCACAAAGGGCACTTCTCTGCTTGTCAGCCTTCTCTTACCTTCCTAAATTGAATTTCCTCTTAGTTTCCTCTGCCCATTCTCTACTGCTCAAAACTAGCTCCTTTATCCCCACATACCTATTTTCCTGGGGTTTTTTGTTTGTTTGTTCATTTGTTTGTTTTGTTTTTGTTTTTTCACTAGAGACCTGTTATTTTCCTTCCTACCTGCCTGGAGCATCTATGTGTATACCTAATTTTAGCGGTTTCCTGGAACTCTCTTGTCTTAATTTTGGAAAGTTACCATGCCTTAGTCTTCTGTGAATGGTGTTTAGCCCAGAATGGCCACCAGCCCTCGGTTGTCACATAAGCATTATGAAAGATGTTGAAATTACTCTGAAAATAGTTATCCTTGTGAAAATATTAGACCAAAAAATCTCATGTTCTGTTATACAACTGCAACATTTCTGATGAGATGTAACCTGCTTATCTTGTCAAGAACGAGTATCCTATCTTCAGTCATGATGAACCTACTCTAGTGTTTCTTCATGGCATTTGACAGATCCTGTCCCTCATCATTCAGGATGAAATAAAAGAAAACATGACTGACTGTATATGAGGACAGGGTTCCAATTCAGGATGTAGGGTGTTGTTGGCCTTGACCTTCAGATTTAAATATACCCACAACTAAAACCTAAACATGCTGTTTTCCAGATGGACATGCACATTTTTGGTTCTACATACTTAAAATAAGAACAGGAGGAAAATACTTAACCCAGGCTAAAATTCTTTATTTTTTCCAGGCTAAAATTCTTAAGTATTTTTAACATCTGTTATAGGCCAATTTTGCTGTCCCAAACTAGGGCCAAAATACAGCTAGTGAGGACAATATTTCTTGTTCAAGTCTCTTTTGGCTTTGCATCCCCTTTTTATCCACAATGTGCATTGTGCTGGGTTGGTCAAATATCCAGTGCCCCTGCTGGGAGGACAAGTAGGATTACTGAGGAGTTGGTTCTGAGAAGTGAGTGGCAGAAGAGAGGCACGATATCTGGAAACTTTGAGGGGAGAATCCAGAAACAGAGGAATTGGCTTCATGAGATTTTGAGGCATTCCCAGCAGGAGGTGAGAGGATGAAACTGCAGTCTTTGAGAATCTTTAGGCATAAGCAGAACTGCTTGGAACAAACCGTGGCAGCACTGGTTAGAGGCTGATCTCACTGCCTCTATGTGGAATTTTCTTAGCTGTGGTGCCCACTGGACCAGAGGTTCTAGGAGCATCAGCAGTCTGCCTGCTTGGCACACACCCTAGCTTTCTCCATGGGCACTGTCAGCACCAGCAAGGATATGGCTTTGTCCTTAAGAACTCTGAGGAAAGCACATGCTGATGGGAGGGGTGCTGGAGGAGATGGCTTGGCTGGGCAGAGCAGTACATTGCGCATAAATACTTGCTCAAGAAGAAACCAACCAACCAGTCTATAAGTGATAGTGGTATGTTGCACCCCCTTCAGTTTTGTGAAAATGAAGCTACATGGCGGGTAAACACATTTTCAAGTAATCCTGTCACAGAGTCAGAATTGCAATCTGGAGCCTGGATTGCTCTAGTTTCTGGGTTATCCATAGCAAGTGTGGTTCTTTCTAAGGATGAACTTCCATAGATTAAAATACGCAACACACTTTGTACAGGGAATGAGCATACCTTTAAGATGTTCCAGAGGCTTCTGGAATGGAGCAGAGAATGGATATGAGATTAGGGCATACTTGGCCTCTGCCAGGGTGGCATAGTATAGTACCCACAGGGTAGTAATAGCTGATGTGCAGTGCTTCCCCTGTAACAGGTGACTCTCCTCAGAAGCAATGTGAGCTCTGATTTGAGAAGTAGACTACACTACATATACTGCAGCAGCAATCACTTTATCTTCTGAGATCTGCCACTGATGTCACATGGTGCTGAGGAAGGGACTTATGGTGGGGGATTGTCAGGCTAACCCCAAGGAGCTATTGACATTATATACCTAGAGTCCTCGAGCTGCTACAGGTAAACAGAACTTAGTAGTTCCAAGTGTACACTCCCAAGTTCTACCTGTGAGTTCAAAGCCTAGCTCCGCTATCTTATAAACTGGGTAGCTTTGAGCAAATTATTTAATTTTTCTTGGCTTCGGCTTCTTAGTGTAAAATGTGAATAGTAATAGTACCTCTGCTTTGGAGATATTGTGAAGCTTAACTGAAAAAAGTGATAAAAAATATCTTATTATGATTATATGAATTACCAGACATATGTAAGAACCTGATAGATATTCTTTTTTAAATTTTATTTATTTATTTATTTATTTATTTATTTATTTATTTATGAAAGAGAGAGAGAGTGAGAGAGAGCACACTAATGTGAGGAGGGGCAGAGGAAGAGGGAGAAGTAGGCTTCCCATTGAGCAGGGAGCCTGATGCGGAGCTTGATCCCAGGACCCTGGGACCAAGACCTGAGCTGAAGGGCAGATGCTTAACCAGTTTAGCCACCCAGTGGCCCCAAGAACCTCATAGATATTGTTAATAAGTCTTGGTAGAGAATTCCAGAGATCTTCCCCTGTGACTTGGAAATCTGACTCTGGTATCTTAGATTCCATTGTTTCTACTTCCTCCTAGAACAATAGCTAAAAAACAAGGTTGCAAACAGAGTGGAAAGCTAACTCAGGTGACTGTCTGGCAAGAGGAGGAGACCTGGGATACATGCCTGTGTCCCAGTGCTCTTGTGTGGGGCCTTGCTGGGCTCTGCTGGGAGGTGGCTCGGCTAGTCTGGTCCCTGGGCACCTTGTACTCCTTGCACTCCTGTGCACCATTGGAGTTGACCTGCCTGTAATTTGTTCTTTGTGTGTCCAGGACCCAGTGCTCTTTTCTGCTGATCCAGGTCACCCTGGTGTGGCATACCTCTCTGAACTACACCTACAACCTTCATCTGATTCCTGGTTTAGGTTGAATACTCTACACTCAAAGTCTTGCCCTTTGGTTTCCAACTCAACTACTTTCCCAGTCCTTCATGGTATGAACGGTCCCAGCCAAGTCCCAGCCAAGGGAAGCTCAGAGGGATAACCAAGGTCCATTGCCATCTAAACCCCACACACTATTGTTTTTAATCTGCTGTGAGCATTTCTTAAAGGAGCAAGTAGTGTCCTCCCTCCCACTCCAAATGGGGCGAGGAAGGAAAAACCTCCTCTGCTTCCTGTAATCCCTCCCATCTCTTTAACTTCCACTTCCTGGATTTAAGCCCTAAAGGGGCAAACCAGTACATACCCTCTGTCTCTCTAGTTCTGTGTTCTCAGGCTCAAAAGTGATAGGAACATATCAAAGAGAAGAAGTAGAAGAGTCCTCCATTGGCCAGCCCCAACAGTATGTGGATAGTAGAAGGAAAATAATGTTTGAGAAGTATGGAAAAAACTTAGTGTAGGGGAAATCCTTCCAACCACTGGATAGGTAAAATTGTAAAAAGAAGATTTTGACCCTATCAGTAATGATTAGAAATGGGTGGCTCAGTTCATTGGGCATCTGATTCTTGGTTTCCACTCAGGTCATTATCTCAGGGTTGTGAGATGGAGCCCCATGTCAGGTTTTGCTCTGGGCATGGATCCTGCTTGAGATTCTCTCTCCTTCTGACCCTCCTCCCTTAAAAAAAAGAAAAGAAAAGAAAAAAGAAAAGAAAAGAAAAGAAAAGAAAAGAAAAGAAAGAAAAGAAAGAGAATGAAATTTCTCTCCTGTCAAGAATCTACTGCAAAATGTAGCATATGCAGTTATAAATGCTGCATGCACTTTCAAATCAGAATATTTGAGATTAGTCACTGAAAAGATAACTTAATATGCCCTGAAATTTGACACAAAAGAGACCTGATGGAGATCTCCCTAAATGTGACAATAATCCTCAAAATTCACATGACATCAGTAAGAAAATGTTAAAAGCTGAGAGAGACTTTCAAAAACTATCAATAAATATGAACTCTATTAACTGTGCTAGAGAAAAAACTGAATTGCCTTTCCATTTTCTTTACAGAAAATGATATCCTCAATTTGGTATAATATGAAGAGCCAATCAAAGACTGAATGGCCAGAAAACTAGTACTAGAAAGGCATGCCATAAAGTTAATTAATAAAAATATTATTTTTCTGTGTTTGTGGTATACATTAGCTTATAAAATTCGTGATTTATTTTCTCCTTCGAAATAAATATTTACTTTTACATCAAATTTTGATTCAGTATTTTTTTTTCTTAAAGAGGTTTCCCAAGTTTGTAGATGCTTTAGGCACCACAAATCCTGGATCTGCTCCTGATGAATGCTGCATGGCCAATAGTCTAATTTACAGTGGCCACCCATGGATATTTGGGCATGCCTGTGGGAACATGTCCTGCAAGTGAATGCCATTTAACATTCATATTATTGTCAAATAAAACAAAATGACAACAACAAAAAAAATCAAGCCCTGCTCTTCTTTTTTTAAATAATAAATTTATTTTTTATTGGTGTTCAATTTGCCAACATACAGAATAACACCCAGTGCTCATCCCGTCAAGTGCCCCCCTCAGTGCCCGTCACCCATTCACCCCCACCCCCGCCCTCCTCCCCTTCCACCACCCCTAGTTCCTTTCCCAGAGTTAGGAGTCTTCATGTTCTGTCTCCCTTTCTGATATTTCCTACCCATTTCTTCTCCCTTTCCTTCTATTCCCTTTCACTATTATTTATATTCCCCAAATGAATGAGACCATATAATGTTTGTCCTTCTCCGATTGACTTATTTCACTCAGCATAATACCCTCCAGTTCCATCCACGTTGAAGCAAATGGTGAAGCCCCTCTATTCTATACAGCAGAAACAAGCAACTTTACTGGAGTCATTACCACTATCCTGAATTCAGTGTTTACTGTTGCTACATACCTGTTTATTGTTTTACCACATCTATATTTTTATGCATTGGTAGCATATATCATGTGTGGGCATTCTGGTTATCTACTGTTGTATAAAACATTGCCCCCCAGCCCGGGTGGCTCAGCAGTTTAGCGCTGCCTTCAGCCAGGGGCGTGATCCTGGAGACCCGGAATCGAATCCCACATCGAGGTCCCTGCATGGAGCTTGCTTCTCCCTCTGCCTGTGTCTCTGCCTCTCTCTTTCTCTCTCTCTGTGTCTCTCATAAATTAAAAAAAAAAAAATTGTCCCCAAACATAATGCCTTAAAACAACAATCATTTCCCTATGTCTTATATCTCGCCTTCTTGGAGGGTGATCATAAATGTTTTCTAGGCTGATGAGGTGGCAGTGGCATTATCTTCTGACATCTCAGCTCGAACAAAAGAATGGTTGTGGGAAATAGAAGGAGCTTACATTCTGAGCACTTGTACTTGAGGACAGACCCTGAGAATATGAGGCAGGGGAGAAGGGGTGTGGGGCTTGGGGAGGCGTTTTGGGGAGGCATTTGAGGTAAGGTGCAGATCTGACTGTCAAAATAGAACCATGAAACTACCTAGTGGCAGTGAATGCAAGGATTAAATAGGTTATAACAAGGACAATCAATTCTAAGGGCATTGTCAAGGTGGAGTGTGCTGTCTGCTGACAAGCCAGTCAAATTTCGGGAGCTTGGAATTAAGCTTGGATGTGAGATAGAAAAGATTTGGCTGCTTTCCACTTACAAATAAAATATGTTGATTATAATAAAGCCAATATAGATACCGTCCTAATCTAAAAGAAGCTAAAATATGCAATTCCTTCTGAGAGGCCCAGATTTCCCACTGACTTCAAAGGTATTCCTGAAGGCTGGGGAGTTATGGGGAGGATGTTAGGTGTGTCTGGACAGGCTTGGGGAGGGAATCATTGACTCCCCTGTTCTCAGAGGAATTGAAAACACATGGCAGTATTTCCTTCAAGCCAGAAGCACATTTTCTGTATCATGATGGCGACAGCCACCTCCTTCTTATTATCTTTGAAAAAATGTGATAGAATCTGATAATAGTCCCTAAAGAGTTCCTGACAATGTCCTTTTCTTTTGTACACTGATCTTCATTTAAAAAGCAGTCTCTGTCTACTTTTCCAAATATTCTCAGGCAGATCTAGTACACGGATTTGGATTTTTTTGCTCCTACTGCTAAGCTATTTTAGTGACTGCAAGACACCTATGAATTCTATAGATGCTGGTCATTCAAGTAGATGCTTCTGTTGCATTTAGGAGAATGTCTGTCAGAGGGCTCATGTCCACCCTTGTCCTGGACTTTGAGAGGTATCTACCTCCACTCCAGCTACCTGAAACAGTCTCCTGAACAACCAGAAGCTGCTTCTAGCTACTTAATGGTCTGTATAAATGGCTTATGATTATAGAGTTTTCAGTGTCTAGCTTGAAGACTGGCATGTAATCTAGATATACCTGGTTAAGAACACAGGCTCTGGAAGCAAACAGTACTGCATTTAAACCTCAGCTCTTCAATTTACTAGTCACGTGAGCTTGAACAAATTATGTGACCTTTTATTATTTATTTATTTATTTATTTAAAAGATTTTATTTGTTTATTCATGAGAGACACACAGAGAGAAGCCGAGGGAGAATCAGGCTCCCAGAGGGGAACCTGATGCAGCACTAGATCTCAGGACTGCAGGATCATGACCTGAGCCACAGGTAGATGCTCAACCACTGAGCCACCCAGGCACCCTTGTGTGACCTTATTTATTTATTTATTTATTTATTTATTTATTTTATTTGTTAAAGATTTTATTTATTTATTCATGAGAGGCACACACAGAGACAGAGGCAGAGATATAGGCAGAGAAAAGCAATCTCCATCCAGGGAGCCTGACGTGGGACTCAATACTGGAACCCCAGGATCACGCCCTGTGTCACGCCCTGGGCGGAAGGCAGGCACTCAGCCATTGAGCCACCCAGGTGTCCCTTTTATGACCTTTTATTTAAAATTTTTTTTTAAAAAATATTTTATTTATTTATTCATGACAGACACAGAGAGAGAGAGAGAGAGAGGCAGAGACAGAAGCAGGCTCTGTGCAGAGAACCAGACGTGGGACTCAATCCCAGGTCTCCAGGATCAGGCCCCAGGTGGAAGGTGGCGCTAAGCCGCTAGGCTACTAGGGCTGCCCATTTTATGACATTTTATTTTTTTTTATTTTTTATTTTTTTAATTTTTTATTTATTTATGATAGTCACACAGAGAGAGAGAGAGAGAGGCAGAGACATAGGCAGAGGGAGAAGCAGTCTCCATGCACCGGGAGCCCGACGTGGGATTCGATCCTGGGTCTCCAGGATCGCGCCCTGGGCCAAAGGCAGCCGCCAAACCGCTGCGCCACCCAGGGATCCCCTTTTATGACATTTTAAACCTAGGTTTTGTCTTCTGTAAAAGGCTGATGATGCTGATAATACTTGCTTCATTGAGGTACTTTGTCAATTAAATGAAATTATGAATAGATATTATTATTATTATTATTATTAATTGTGTTTTTGCTTTTTAATCTCTGCTTAGACTCAAAAGAGCTGCTTCCATGGAGAAATAATCATGATGACTATCATTTATTACGATGTGCCTAAATGGGCTAAACATTCCATCTATATTATGTGCAATCCTCATGACAAACATGCTACGAAGAGATCTTTATGTTCTAAGCAGAGGAAACTGAGGGTCAGAGAGGTTAATTAACTTTCTCAAGGTGACAAATAGAAGGTGCAGAGCTGGGGTCTGATCTCCAAAGTCAGTGTTCTTTTCACAAAGCCACACTGATGTTAACATAGCTCAGTTTGTCATTCTCTCTTGGGATCAACATGGGCTGGAGAGGTCATTATTTCCCTCTTGCTCTAGAGAAAAAGTGGACATCTAAGATTAAGCAGCCCAGGTGGAAACTCATCTGCCCACAGTCTTCCATATGGAGTAACTGATTTTTTTTTTAAAGATTTTATTTTTTCTTTTTATTTATTCATGAGAGGCACAGAGAGAGACAGAGAGAGAGAGACACAGAGAGAGAGAGAGGCAGAGACACAGGCAGAGGGAGAAGCAGGCTCCATGCAGGGAGCCCGATGTGGGACTCAATTCCGGGTCTCCAGGATCAGGCCCTGGGACTGAAGGCAGCGCTAAACCGCTGGGCTGCTGGGGCTGCCCAGCAACTAACTTTTTAAATGCTGGAGAAAAATGAGTGGGAAATATCAGGGAGGGAGACAGAACATGAGAGACTCCTAACTCTGGGAAACGAACTAGGGGGGGTGGAAGGGGAGGTGGGCGGGGGGTGGGGGTGACTGGGTGACGGGCACTGAGGGGGGCACTTGATGGAATGAGCACTGGGTGTTATTCTATATGTTGGCAAATTGAACACCAATAAAAAAAATTTATAAAAAATAAAAATAAAAAAACCCTGGAATAAATAAATAAATAAATAAATAAATAAATAAATAAATAAACAAATAAATACTGATGATTCTCAATGGGAGACAAACACAGTTATGCTGGAGAAGCATGCACTCCTGTCCAGGCTCCTGCAAGTAATAGCCTCAAGTAACCTTGATGTTTTTGGTTTGATCTTCCTTAGAGAATATAACCAAATGACTCTGGCTCATCAGCTTTAAATATAAGTAAAATCTCCCTGCCAGTCAGTAACCCAGAGTCCCTATTCTGGTCTACATCTACTCTGGTTTCCCTCTTTTCCTGCAAAAAATGTCCTCTCTGCCCTCTCTCTCCCTCAGAATGTTTAATCTCAAAGAAAGCCTCATAGATAGCAAAGCAGTTTGCTAGCCACAGTCACTGCAACTTCGGAATTAACCAGTGGCCATTACCACTGAGCCTGCAGAGTTCACCTAGGGATGCTGGCCATTGGGTCAAGCTTCCTGGTTGCCAGTGCTCCTAACCCTGTCTGACCCCAGGCCGGTTCTCCAGCCTTGTTCTTCTTTTTGTCAACTGGGCCCTGAAGCAACTCTGCCTGTATGCAGAACTCTACATGGCCTCAGGGAAATGGCTCATTCATCTTCTGTCAGTGATTCATGCACAAAAAAGCACGTATCTTCGCATGAGGGAGCGGTAGTTTGTAAGCATGGTGTAGCTTAAACTATACTTCCAGAAAAAACAACACTGAAAACGTAACAAGGTCTCCAGAGATGCAATTTGCCCCTAACGTGGGCAACTTTTTTTATTCTCAGAGAATAAATCATCTCCTTTTAGCCTCAGCCATATCTAATACCTTTTCTATTGTAGTCACTACTTTATGTTTGCTTACCTGTTCTCTTACCCTTACCCTGCCCAGTTCATCTGATGCCCCCTAATCCAAGGGAGGAGTTCCCACTAGTGGATATCCAAATCTCTACTTCATATTGGGAAGAACATTCCTTCTATCTTACACCATCTCCATGGAGATTAAAAAGATCATAGGGTCTGTTCCAGCCATTTCTCATACTCTTGGTACCTTGTGCTTTCCTTCCATGGAAAACTCAGCAAGAATCCATGAAATAGGAGTGGGGAAGGTTTTCTTTAGGAATCACTGCCTTTTCTCTTTGAGAAGGTGTTTTTCTTTCTTCTTCTTCTTTTTTTTTTTAATAAGGATTTGGCCCATTTTGATTCAGGTAGAGTAACTGCAGACTGGGGAGGGGACAACATATACAGAACACCAAAAAGAGAAAAGTATATTAAGGAAAGGAAAGGAAAAAACATGGGAGACCAGACTGACAGTATTGGGGTCTTTAGAACTGAAGTGAGGGAAAACTAATGGCTCTGCTGTGTGATGTGTGAGTCTTCTGAAAGAACACACCTGCGCTAGGCAGTAGATAGTGAAGTGACTTCTCAGGCAAACTTAGAGGTCAGTAAGGACTTCGGTAGCTTTTTGGTTGATTCTATCAACTTCAGTTTAGCAAATGGTCTATGTTGTCCTGCTTATAAAGTGTTTATTTCTAGTGTCTTGGCAATTTTTTAGTGAGCAAATGACAATGTATAAATCTTTGTGGAATAATCCTTTTAGAGCTTTTTTCTTTTCTTTTTTTGTTTTCTTTTTTTTTTTTTAAAGATTTTATGCATTTATTTGACAGAGAGAGAGAGAAAGAGAGAGAGAGAGAACAAGCAGGGGGAGTGATAGGCATAGGGGGAGGAAGAAGCAGACTCCCCATGAAGCAGAGAGCCCCATGTGGGGCTGGTTCCCAGAACTCTGGAATCATGATCTGAGCCCAAGGCAGACGCTTAATCGACTGAGCCATCCTGATGCCCCTTTTTGTCTTCTTCTTTTAAATACTATATTCTTCAGGCCAATAATAAAATAGATTATGTCCTTACAAAGCCAACTTTCTAAATTGCCTGTCACTCAGACATAAGGAGGATGCCACCAACAAGTTGATAAAGATCCTGCCATTAATATGAAAGCAGGGGAAAAGGTTATCATTCTTTGGATTGTGGTGGTGGGTCAGGTCCCAGAACTGGAATTAGAACCTTCAGACCACTTCAGTTACTCAAAGAATATTGCCAAGAACACGGAAATGCTTTTCCCCCTAGTTCACCACCCCCCCCCCAGTTTTGTATGACAACTGGGACGAACTCCTGATTCAGGTTAAATATGTATTTATTTATTTTAAAAAAATCATTTATTTATTTATTTATGATAGTCACACAGAGAGAGAGAGAGAGGCAGAGACATAGGCAGAGGGAGAAGCAGAGGGAGAAGCAGGCTCCATGCACCGGGAGCCCGACGTGGGATTCGATCCCAGGTCTCCAGGATCGCGCCCTGGGCCAAAGGCAGGCGCTAAACCGCTGCGCCACCCAGGGATCCCCAGGTTAAATATTTAGATTGAATCTGTAGCTTTTCTGTAAACTAGCTTTATTCTTCCTTTTTGACTTTTCAGAGAAATCAAGCAATTTCCAGAGGTCCTGTGAGAAGAAAGGAAAAGGGAGTAATTATTAAGAGGAGTAGAGGAAATGGGGAAGCAAGTTCTCCAATTCTACAAAGCATGGTGATAACATATTCACAACTAAACATCTGAATGTACGATTTCATACAGAATAGGTGATTATGTATGAAAGCAGAATCAGCTGGAAAATCCAGACTGTATGGTTGGAGAATATGCTGAGAGTTTTCCGTCTCTTCTAGACATATCGAACAAGCTGTGAAGGATATTGTGAGGCTTTTAGCAGTATTCTATATAAAAGGAACAAACTGTATATCAGAGATTTGAGAGACTTTGGGTCATTAGTTACCCTATTTAAAATTTTTCTATTATTGCTGACTTGTGCCAATATTTTCTAAGATTTCTTCCAAGAAGGAAGACATAGACATTAGAATGTCCAAGTTAATTCTTCCCCCCTAAAATCAAGGCCTCTTCTATCCTCTATCATAGGCATTTGTTAGAAGCCCAAATGAACCACTTGCAAAGTAATTTTTAAATATCTTATGGGCAGTGCAGCAGGACAACTGGCAATTTGTAAAATAGAGAACATAATCCCATATCATCCAACCAGTTTTTAACATATTTCCAGTTTTTTCTATGTCCACACATATCTTTACATAGTTGTAATCTACTTTTTCCTGCTTGACATAAAGATATTCTTCTACTAAGTTGTTAGTTGTGATTATTTTTAATAACTGCATAGTGATATATGAAGTGTAAATTTTGATCAATCTTTAATCAAAGAGATGATTTTTTTATCCTTTAAAAGAAACAATTTAAGATTTTTTAAACATTTTTAAAATTATAAAACCCAAACAAATCCATTTTGAAAATAATTTCAAAATTACAGAAAAGTTTCAAGAGCAAGAATAAACATTGATCATCTATATGTTCTGTATCCAGACTATTATTAACATTTTGCCCCATCTGTTTTATGGTTATTTTCTTCCTTTCTGTCTTCTCCTAATATTATCTAAACCATTCTAGAGAAAGTTTGATACATGCTGGCACTTTAAGATACTCCTGTATGTATTTTGTATAAATAACACTATGTTTTTATAAATTTAATACTGTAATATTTCTATCTACCAGCCATATTTTAATTTTGTCAGTTGACTCAAGGGTGTTAGAACATTTTTGCAGTCATTCTTTGTCTTTTGTGACACTGATAAATTAAGATCTCTTCAGAAAGGAACCTTTGATTCTAAATATGGAGAATATGAATGGGTCCATAAGCCCCGGGAAATGGATACAAGTAGAAGAAAATTCCATTTATAAAATACGGAAGGAATAGTATTGAATTGTGCTAAACAGGTCTACTTTGGATGTATGACATGACCCTTTTCAAAATGTCATTTACTGGTTCCATAAACCTTTTCATGTCTGGACCAAGTAACAAGTGCCATGAATTACCATTCACTGTTTATGTAGCACATACAAATAAAAGTCATTTTGGTAAGTTAAAAAAAATTGGAAGAATATTTGAAGAATATCTTTTAAAGAATATATCCCCTCTTCTATTTTTTTTTTCTTTCCTCTTTTAATAGAATGTTTTTTTTTGTTTTAGGCCTATCTTAGGTTCCCTCATGGTTAGGTTCATTCCAGACTGGCATACTGCATAAATGTTTCTCTCAGAGCATGATATCTGGAGGCACATGATGTCCATCTGCGTCCTCACTGGTGATGTTAACTTTTTTTTTAAAGTATGCTCTACACCTAATGTGGGGCTTAAACGACCCTGGATCAAGAGCCACATGCTTTACCAACTGAGCTAGTCAGACACCCCTGGTGATGCTAATTTTAATCACCTAGTCAAAGTATCAACTAATTTCAGTTTCTATTTTTCTCTTGCAATTAATAAGCAAATGTGAAGAGAAACTTTAAGACATGCAAATCTTCGACTCTTCATCAAATCTTTGCCCCTAGTTTTAGCATCCATTAATAATTCTTGTCTGACCTAGGCTTTGCTATCATGGTTGCAACGTGATGACTCATCAATTCTAGCACTGCCTTTACATTTACCAATTGACCCTCAGCATTTTACTGTAAACAAGAGTCCTCCCTTCATCTATCTATCTATCTATCTATCTATCTATCTATCTATCTATCATCTATTTACCTATCCAATCTATCATTGGTATAGACTTATAGATTCTTATTTTCCCTATTTTCTATAATTCATTGTTGTCCTTACTTGTTTTGGTGCTCAAATTGTTTCAAATGTGGCCAGTGGGAGCCTCTTCTGAGACTTTTTGTTTTGTTTTTTGAGTACCTCCTTCTTCTGCTACAAAAATGATGCTCATGGTTCATATTGTTCTCACCCTGCTCAAGTTCTAAAATCAGTGGTTTCTCCATGGACATCTGCTTCCTTTTAGTAGAGAATGGTACTAGAGGCCAAGATTGGGCACTAGGTATGATTGTTGCTACCTGGGTGTCTTTGTTTATAAGCCTTTTCTGTGGCTAAGAAATGGAAATATATGCATGTATATACATATATACATTGTATATACACACATGCACACATATTTACACTTGCAGACACCATATACATATATGCATGTTTTGTAAATCTTCAGTCCATATCAATAACTCCAATTTAGTTCATCCTATAGGATCCACCTTACTTTCCCCCTTTCATTATTTGTATGTCCCTTCTTCCCCACTGAGAACCCTAGCTCTCAGCTAGAACAACACATTTATTTATCTATAATTCATCTAAAATATATTTACTCATATCTAATATATACATGTATATACATGTACATTATATAAATTGATTACATATAATATATATCAATATTATATATAACATATATATATTTACTGATCCATAATACAGCTAAAATAGATTCAGAATTGCTTTGCCCATACCTATACAAGAATAAGCCTACTAGAAAATGTTCAGGATTTGTTTGTTGTTCTCCCCCTATCCCAACCAAGACTGAGAAATATTTATAGTCTGATTCTGTGTTTGTAAATTACTTGGATTTGTTGCCTTTTTTCCCCCTCTTCAGGGTGGCTGTTCATTTAGATATCGTTATAATATATCGTTATTTGGTTTGCTTTCAATTTTAGTAACTCTTTCCTGTCCTTGTTTATTTTTTTGATCATGTAGAACATGTTTTCAAAAGTCAACACTATATAAAACAGTATAATCAGAAGTGTCACTCCATTCTGTTTTTTTTTTTTTTTTTTATGATAGTCACACACAGAGAGAGAGAGAGGGGCAGACACAGGCAGAGGGAGAAGCAGGCTCCATGCGCTGGGAGCCCGACGTGGGAATCGATCCCAGGTCTCCAGGATCGTGCCCTGAGCCAAAGGCAGGTGCCAAACCGCTGCACCACCCAGGGATCCCTTCCATTTTGTATTCTTTCTTATTCCCTCCCCAAAACCCCACCCTCTTAGAGGCAACTATTGTTTTCTGTTTAACCTTTCTGAGTTTCTTTTTGGACAAATAAGTGGATATACGCATGTTTTCTTATTTCTCCCTCTTATTTCTACCCAAAAGGTAGCATACTATATATGCTCTTCTGCAGTTTGATTTTTCCACTTTAGAATATCTCTTGGGAGCTATTCCATACCAGTTCATAGAGATCTTTCTCTTCTCTCTTTATAGATACAAATTGCCCCATCATGAGTATTTATCATAATTTATTTTTCTGATTACCTACAGTTGGATATTTCATTTCCAATATTTTGCAACTGCAAATAATGCAGTGAATAACCTTGCTCAAATGTATTTTTTTGTATTATTGGAGTTGTACCTTCAGAGTTAATGTCCAGAAGTGGGACTGGTAGGTCAAAGTGTAATTGCATTTGAAGTTTGTTGGGCAATGCCAAATTCCTCTCCATAGAGGTTGCACCATTTTGTAGTCTCAGTGAGAAAGTAGTGTGTGAGTGCCTGTTTTCCCCCATGTCCTTGACAACAAAGTGTAATCATAAGCTTTTGAAGTTTTGCCAAACTGATGGGTGAGAAATGGTGTCTCAATGTTATTTTAATTTGTGTTTCTTTTATTATGAGTGAAGCTGAGTATTTTCTCATATGTTTAAGGTCCATCTTTACAACACTTTTTTTTTTTTTTTTGCAAATTGTGGACAACTTTTGCCCATTTGTTCATAGGATTTAAACATTTTACAGTTGTCTATTTGGAAGAAATAATTTTGGATACAATTTACACTAACTGAAGGCAGAATCCCAAAGTCCAAAGTACCTGCTGTGGATAAGCTCTGGTTTCTGTCCTCCAGGAATTCACAGTGTATATATATATATTTTTTTTAAAATATATTTTTTAAAGATTTTATTTATTCATGAGATACACAGAGCGAGAGAGAGAGAGAGAGAGAGAGTGAGAGAGAGGCAGAGACACAGGCAGAGGGAGAAGCAGGCTCCATGCAGGGAGCCTGATGCGGGACTCGCCCCTGGGTCTCCAGGATCACACCCCGGGGCCAAAGGCAGCGCCCAGCTGCTGGGCCACCGGGGCTGCCCAGAACCACAGTTTTTAAAAAGTAATCTCCACACTCAACATGGGGCTTGAACTCAAGACCCCAAGATCAAGATTAACATGCTCTACCACTGAATCACCCAGGTGCCCATGAATAATTTAGATCCTTGAGCCCCTGAAACTCACTTTCTTGTGTTGGAGCGGTCTGTGTGGGCTGTAGAAAGAAACAAAACAAAACAACTAGGTAAACCAATTTTGACTGTCTTGTTCATTATTTGTGGTTTAGCACATACAACAGTGTCAAAATTCATTTGTTAAATTAAAAAAAAATGAAGAATAAGTGACAGAGTAGTGAAAAATGAAGCTCAATACATAGGTAGGGTCCAAATCATGAAAGGCCTTGTCAACTATTCTGAAGAGTTTGGACTTTATCCTGAGCAGAAAAATCACATCAACAGATCTGCATCTAAGAAAACTCAAGCCAGTGGCTGGGTGGAGGACCCATAGAAGGGCCCACAGTGACATTACCTCAGTGCAGTGGGAAATGATGGTGCTGAATCAAGAGGAAGGCTGAGTGGATGGATTGGAGGTGAGCTGGACAGAGATTCAGAAGTCAGAACTGACTCGTATACTTGCTTGGTGGAGAGGGGAAGCGCGAGGAGGGAGAAATCTGAAGTAACACTGAGGTTTCACTGTGATGAGAAACAAGAGGGATAGCTGACTGGTGAAAACGAAGAAAGGACTTTTCTTTTTTTAAGATTTTATTTATTTAATCATGAGAGACAGAGAGAGAGAGAGAGAGAGAGAGAGAGAGAGAGAGACAGGCAGAGACATAGGGAGAGGGAGAAGCAGGCTTCATGCAAGGAGCCCGATGCTGGACTCCATCCTGGCCCCCAGGATCAGGCCCTGAGCTGAAGGCAGACACTCAACTGCTGAGCCACCCAGGCGCCCCAAGGACTTTTCAACACACGCAGATTTGAGGTGACTGTGGGACAATGCTCAATCTCTTGACTGTATTTCCATTTGGCTTCTCCACGCTCCTTAAAGTCAGGAGTTGTGGGGACCTGTGCAGGGCACTGTAGTAGCAGTCCAGGATATACTTAGTGTCTAATAGTGGAAAGGAAAGCAGTTAGGCCAATAGACTAGGAGGAGTAGAGCTGTGAATCCTTGGGGGTCCATGATGGGAGGCGCTCAATACTAAGGTAACTGCTAATTCTAACTAAAGTTTATTTTTTGTCTGCAAAAATACTCATCTTTGTATCTTCTCTCATGCCCAAGACCATTTCTTGCATAAAACAGATCGTGGGCAACATTAAATAGTTGCTGCATGGGGAGATTATGAAAGGAAATCCGTCATTAAACCAGGCTTATGGCTGGGATCTTAGGGGCACTGAACCAGGATTCAGGGAGTTAGGAAGCCCAGGAGGAGGTCCAGCTCCCTTTCTATAAAGACAGAAAACAGATGAATAAACAAATAGCCCAATGAAAACCCTGCTAGGATGGCACTGTGCAAGCTCCTAGGACACCAATGCTTTTCTAGAGATCATGCAAGATGAAAGGCTGTGATTTTTAGACTTGTGAGAAGACCTGGACAAGACAGCAATTTGGACACCTGGACACCTGTCTTGACCAAAGAAAAAGAGTTTTGAATGCATTGGTGATGTGGTAAAAATCCAAAAGAAAAGAGACTGTGTTTCACAGAAGCTTCCAGAGGCTGGTCTGTCTGTCTGTCTGTGTTTATTGATTTAGTTGGTATTTATTTTAAAAGGTGACCTGAACTTTCTACAGGATATCACTGGATTCTCACAAGAAGGTTCATCATAGTTAGTAAAAGACCTCCTACAATTCATTTTCTGATGACAGTGCTTTCTGGCTTGTCCCTGCAGGTACTAGGGGCAGGAAAGGTTATGCACAGTCAAGAGGATGGGGGAGGGTCTCATGAGCAGATAGGAACTAATGCAAATAAACCATAGGATGGTCTCAGAGGGGAAGCAACATTAGGGACTTGGGCGAGCACAGATCAAGAGGAGAAGCAGGGCAGGGCAATAGCCTGGGAGGGGGGACAGTGAGAACAGCCGTGGAGGAGAAGGTGGGGGATAAAACAGAGAAAGGAAGGCGTTCGCGAAAGCAACCTCACGTGCAGAGCGCGAGTTAACGATAATCAAGAAGAGCCGCAAGAAGAATTGGGTTACTGAACTGGGAAGGAGGGACCTGGTTCTCTGGAGATCCCTTCTGCGTTCACACAGACCAGCGCGGCGCTAAGGGGGTGTGGTACTGAGCTCGGAGCTGTGCGGGGCGAGGCGAGGCGAGGCGATCGCGGTCACGGCGCCGCCCAATCCCTTCCAGAAGTGGGAGGCCAGGAAAACCCAGCGACCGGCGGGCGGGCGGGGAGGCTGGCAGGGCGGAGGCGGAGCGAGGGCGCCGGTGGGCGGGACGCGAGAGGGCGTGGGGAGGACACGGAGGCGCTGGCTGCTGGCGGCGCTAGGACCCGCGGGCGCCCCGCCGGCTCCCGGGAGGTTGATAAAGCGGCGGCGGCGTTTGACGTCAGTGGGGAGTTAATTTTAAATCGGTACAAGATGGCGGAGGGGGACGAGGCAGCGCGGAGGCAGCAGCCGCACCAGGGGTTGCGGCGCCGGCGCCGGACCAGCGACCCGAGTACCGGGGTTAACCACGTCTCGTCCACGACCTTCCTAGGTAAGCGCCGGCGGGGCGGAGGCGCAGGGCCTCGGTGCGGAGAGGGCGCGGGCCGCTCGGACCCGCGGGCAGCGGCCGCAGGCGGCGGGGTCGTCGTCCGTGGCTGGTTCAGCGCTCCTCCCGCCGCCGCGTCTGACGGCCGCCGGGCCTAGCCCCCGCCGCGCCCCGAGCTGTGGCGGCGCGCGGCCTGAGAGGGCGGCCCTGGGGCCGCGGCTCCCGCAGCTGTCGGGTGAACTGGCGGCGCGCGCGTCTGCGCCCGGCCCGGCCCCCTGCCCGCCCGCCCGCCCGCCGCGTGGCTGCCGCCGCGTCCGCCCCGACCTGAGGGGGCGGCCTTGAGCTGGGGCCGCAGACCCGGGGCGCTCGGAGGTCGGTGGCGCCGCGGCCGGGTGCTGGAGAGCTGCGGGCGCGGCAGGGCCATGTGTCTCCCGGCGGGCGCCGTCTGCCCTCTGCCTTTCTCTGGGAGACGGAGGAGACGGCCGGGGCGTTCTGGGCCCCGCGGAGGAGGAGGGCGCGGGGCGCGCGGCGGGCGCCGACCCCTCGCCGCCAGGTCGGGGAGCTCTCCAGACACCCTTCCAGGAGGGAACCGCAGTCCGCAGGCCAGGGCTGCGCCCCGGGGCCCGCCTGCTCGGACGCCTCGGCCCCGGAGCCTGTTCTCGCGGGTTGCGCGGGGCGAGGGTGCGAGTCCGGGGAGTTGCTAAACTAGGGTTGTGAGCCGGGCACGAGTCGCCCAGGCGGCGTAGTAGGGCCCGGGGAGACTGTGGTGCGTGTGGTGTGAGTCACCTGACCCGTCGCTCCCGGCTTTGGCTGAGTGTGAGCTGCTTCGTACGTGTACGAGGAGCGCCGCTGCCCCCTCCACGGCGCGTTCGCTGTGGCCGCGGGCCGTCGTGGGTCCCGCTCACAACACCCCTATTTTTAGGACGTTCGGCCTTTGAGCTTTTCGCTGCGGTGTGACTTGAACGCGTGAGGTCCTGATGGAGAATCTTGGTAGTACTTAAGGCGCAAAGTTTTTTTTTTTCAGAGGTTTATCAACAGTAAAAAGCGTACGGTTAGTTGAGTGCGTCCGTGGCACGCGTTGAGTTTATAAACTACTCCGAATGTGGACTTGGCGTTCTTGAGATTCCGCTTTTCTCCAACCTGATAAAGGTTTCGTGAGATGAAATGTAAAGCATTTTGATAAGATGTTATCCACGAAGGCCAGCTTCAGCAGGAAAGTTTATGTGAAACAGATTTCATCATTTTATAGTGACCTTTGAATGTGTTGAACATACGTCCGAGGTGGTGACAAACTGTCGAGTTTTGATACAGGGAAAAGAGCAGGAAATAAAGCGCATTTCATTATTGCCTGCCAACAAAAGCACTTGACAGAACTGTGTACCTGTAGAAAAGAAAAAACACAACCAAAGAGAGGTTTTGTTTTGCCTTAGTGCCCCCCTTCTGGTTAGAATTCTCAAGTAATTAGTTTGGGAATGCTGATTGATTGATTTAGATCTCTTGGACCCCAGGGGCGTGTGTGTGATGTGTGTATACGCTCTTGCACTTACTCGTATGTATTTTTAAGATAACCGTTTTAGATGTAGTTTCAGAGTGTTTTGTGTACTTGCCTTATTAAGAGAAGCATAACTTTGTGACTTAGTCATGATTATGAACATCGTTTTTATTTTATGGTCCATCGAGAAGAAATGTGCTTCTTAAGAGTTGATAAATAGGGCTCACCATTTATTAAACATGCTGTCTGCTTACAGGTTTTCCCTGCTCTTGGAGGTAGCCCTTCGCTTGATAACCATACCTATCAAATGGCTAAAACCTGCTGATTTGCTCTGTAGTCACTGTATGACATAAAAATCCAAATAAAACTTAAGATTTGTGTTTAAAGCGAGAGCAAACAGGCTGTGAATGAGTAGGGACTCAGCTGTTTTTGACTGTAGAAGAAACTCTTTGTCTCCCTCTGCTTTCTGGATAAGTAAACTTGAAGAATTGAGTTCAGGGGTGACTCAGGTGCCGCTCTACGCTCTAGTAGTTTAGTTTTAGGAAGAGAAATGCATACTCTCTTTAGGAATGCAGGATCTTTGTAAACATTTATGTACTCTTGTATTTTAATGACTTAACAGATGACAGGTTCTGTTCATGTGATTAAATATCTTGGAAATTATTTGGGGAAGAAGGAGATGTCTTATATACAGTAAAGAGGTATTTATTATAGGGAAAATAAACTGTGAGTTAAAATGAGATTCTGGCCTTAATGGGTACACCTATTTTGGGATTCAATTTTACTTTGCCACTCTTTTTAACTTTAGGACAAAGTTTTAAAGTATTCACAGATGAAAGCAACTTTCTTGAAATTATTAGACCATTTCCAAAATTATGCTTTTTCCACCTGTCTGATATTAAGCAGTTGTTAAAGAGTACAGAAGACTGTCACCTCATTCCATGCTGTAGTTCAAGGAATATTTTTATAGTTGGGAGACTTTTAACAAGAAGCATATTAAAAATTTGTTTATGTTCAAATAGGGCTCTCAACATTAAGAGACAAAAGAAATTTAAGGAATGGAAATGGAAGTTAAACTTTTTTTGTACTGGTGATTTACTGCTTTATAGGAGTTTTTTCTGGGTGGAGTGGCTGTAGGGAAATAGCTTTTTTTTTTTTTTTTTTTTTTAGTGTAGTGCTATTCTGATTGTATTACTGTTTTATAGTTTTAAAATCCAAGTGTGTTACTTTCTTGGGCATTATTTAACTTAAGGAAAATGGATGTGAATATTGAGTCACTGAGCTTGATCCCCAAAGAATTCATTACTCATATAAGTTTCTTCCTATCCTTTACCGTTCCTCACCATCCCTCCTATAAGAATGGTTGAGTGCTTTCTCTATTGCTTTGAAAAAGAATTGCCAAAAACCTCCCACCAGTCTGAAAATATGATGGCAATAGAATAATCCTTGATATTTTATAAAGCGCTTTAAACATTTTGCTTTTTTTTTTATTTCTCCCTTAAAAATCTTCCTTTGAGGGAATCCCATTAGAGGGAGTGATTTTAACTTGTCTACAGTCACAGAAACTACTCAGAGGCACTCTTACTGCTGTGGACTTGGAGGAGAGTAGGGGCCCTTTTTCATTGAAAATTATTGCATACGTAATTAGAAATGTCTCAGTAAAACTGTTGAATGAATGACATCTGAAATCATACTAATGAGTAGTTGGAGCAGTTAATAGATAAGTAAAGATAGATCAAGTCACTAAGTGGAGTGGGAAATTTTGAAGTAGGAAGGGAAAAGGTAGATGTTGTAGAAAGAAGTAGAATTCATGAAATAGAACAATTTTGTTTGTTAAGGACATTGAGAAGTAGGAAGTGTTCAGAATTGCAAAGCCAAGATAACTGTTTTACAAATGATTTTTTCAGGTTATTGGTAACCGTATCTCTGTGTGTTTAGGTGTAACATATATGCTAATCTTAGGTAGATTTTTGTAAAATGTGTATTTAAGTACCCACCTTCACTATCTACCATGGGACGGGTGGCTGCAGATAGTTGGTTTTATGGACAGGATTTAGGGGATTCCTTGGTAATGTACCAGCTTAATGAAATTATTCATACAAATTATATTTCTGTGACTAGTGTCAAAATAACCAGTAACTAATAACTTATTGGTGAACTATGTAATTTATGAAAGATGCGTATCAAGGATCTATAGTACATTTCCTTTTTTTATTGCATGATACTCTGTGGAGGCAGTGTTTTTTTAAGTATAGAGAAGGAAGGTAGTGCAATGGGAAAGAATAAGGAATCAGAAGCTGAGTAACTTCACTTAAACTCAGCCTTGAAGCCCCTTACACACTGCAGTGATAATAATCCCAAAGGAGGGCTGTTGTGGGAAACAAATGAGATGATAGGTACAGGTGTTTTGTAATGGTAAAGCTGTTTATGTGTAGGAGACTGTAATGTTTATGTAGGAATGCACCAATTTGATTACTTACTCTATTGTATATACATGTATATATTTGCAATCAGTCTCTTCTAATTTTTTTTCCTGCAGTTTGGACAAAGGTTTAGTTTGGGCAAAGGTGGTAGGTGAATTTTTTATCTGTAAAATGCTGATAATGTGTTCATGATTAGGGATATTGCAGGTATTAAATGTGATAAAAGTGCTCAACCCAGTGGCAGACATTCTGTTGATGGTAGCTATTAGTATAATGTAGTTATTTTGGACTAAAAGTTAAGTTTCAAAATAGGTGACTTGAAAAACATTTGTTCTTCTAAGATAAAAACTTTGTTTTTATAAGATAAAATATATATTTATACTTCTCTGCTATCTTCAGTTTAATAAACTTGCACTTTAGAGAATCAGTCATATGGCAAAATAGTCTTCTGAATAGGATTCAATATGAAGTAACTTAGTTAAGGTCATGGCAGTTTTCAAGGAGAGTGCATTTACTTTTTAGATAGTAAATGTGCAGAATTTAATTCGGGTCTGTTTTGGACAAAAATGCCTAAAGAATGATTGACTTGGAAGTCCACATTTAGAGTCATGGATAGTGATTAGGACATATTTTAACTAAAGACTTAACTTTTGAATTCTATAAACTTCTTATGATCTCCTGAATGGATTTAGAATGGAGGCTTGGATTTTATCTTATTCTATTTTTTTATTTTTTTAAAGAGTTTATTTATTTATTCATGAGAGACACAGAGAGACAGAGACCTAGGCAGAAGGAGAAGCAGGCTCCCCACGGGGAGCCCATGGGGGACTATCCCAGGACCCCAGGTTCACACCCTGAGCTGAAAGCAGATGCTCAACCACTGAGTCACCCACCCAGGCATCCCGAGGCTTGGATTTTAATACTAGCTTTGTAATAGCATTTTTTCCTTCCTGGTAGGTAATATCTGCCTTAGCAAATTTACAGGTCTTTTTTTTTTTTCTTTTTGGATTATTAAATAGATAATCTGTGAAGGCACTTTAGAAACTTTTAAGGCCTTCTCTAACTTTTTTTAAAAGGGGGGTGAAATGGGCATGCTAAATGAACTTCTCATTCCATATTTGAATGAATGGGTTTATGAGATATTAAAAGTTAGATTACGTTTGCTCTTATCAGAATGAGGATAGCTGATTTTTGAGGTAAATGGTAGGGAAACTTTGACACAAACTCACTCTTGTTCTTAGGTTTTTTTGGAACATAGTTATTAATCACATTTCCAGAAATCGCTCTTTTCATCAGCACTTTAATTTTAAAATAGATATGACAATATGATCTGTGGAGGGTTTTAGAGTTGAGAGGCTTTTTATTGCAGGAGAATGGCAGTTGCCTTGGGTATGGTTTCTCAGATTCTGTAGTGTAGGCTAGAAGTTCTCAGAAAGGTTGAACAAGATTGTTGATGCCAAAAGTCTTTTTTTTTTTTTTTCATGCCAAAAGTCTTACAATTAGATACTAAGATAGAAATTTACTGCCTTTAGGGGTGGCTGGGTGCCTCAGTTGGTTGGGTGTCTGCCTTCAGTTCAGGTTCTGATCCTGGAGTCCTAGGATCAAGCCCTACATCGGGCTCCCTGCTCCTGGGGATCCTACTTCTGCCTCTGGGTCTCTCTCTTTCTCTCTTTCTCTGTCTCATTAATAAATAAATACAATCTTAAAAAAAAAAAGGTATCTACTGCCTTTAAATTATAGCTAATCTTGTGATTGATCAGATCTTGTGATCATGGCTTTTAATCTAACATGGGTAATTTTATACCTTGTAAAAGTTTCATTTTTTTTTTAAATTTCAAAAGCAGTAAATCTTTGTAGACACTTGGGAAAATACACATAAAAAAGAAAAAAGTAAAAATCATACCACCTAGTGGTAAGCACTGTTAGCATTCTAGTATACATCTTTTAGTGTATATCCTTTTTTAATGTATAATTTAATTTTTTCTAAATTGGGATCTTTTGTGATTTTGTAATTTACTTTTTCATTTCATACTGTATTTCCCGGTGTGATCAAATAATCTCTATGACATGATTTTTAAAATGGCATAGTAGTACTAAACTAATCCTCCTGGATATGAGGTTATTTTTTGTGCATAATGATGGCTAACCATATTTGTAGATAAATCTTGACCTTTAGGATAAGGTTTTAAAAGTAGATTTCTGGATCAAACTACTTACTATACCTTTCAAGATTGAAGACACATCAGCAAATCCATTCAGAAAGTTTGTTCTGATTTATTCTGTGTTCATTTGGGTTAGGTTTTTTTGTACTTGTTTGCAAATACTTTTGTTCACAAGTGGGTATTATTTAAAAACAAATGCTAACACATAATAGGTAAAAAAGATCTTATTGTTGCATTTGTATTTCTTCAATTACAGTTAATTCTTAAATTTTAATACGGTAACTGAATTTGAATTCTTTTTATTGCATTTTCATATTCTTGGACCATCTCTCAGTGTTTATATTTGCTTTTTAATTTCGTGGGATTTGGGGAGGAATATTGTGTTTTTGAAAAAATATCTAAATGGTTCCATATGAGTGTTTTTCTTAAATAAATTGTCAACTTTTCAACTTCTTGGTGCTAATCTCTTCTGAATTTTTTAGGTATGCTACCAGAAGGGTTTTATTTTTATTTTTATTTTTTGAACTGTTTTGAATTCTTCCTGATACATTGTTTATTCCTGACTCTCTTAATGGCAGAGTATGGGCTTCTGCTTTGGTGCCCAGTAGCATGGTAGATTCGTTTCCTTAACTAAAAAAACATACTTTGGTAGTTTATAAAAGATAATGTCTTAAAAACACTTGGCATGTATTCAGTGTACAAAGAAAGTTACCACCCCTTCAGGGTAAAGAAGTTAGTTTTCTTTGGGAGTAAAGAGGTAGAGGAGGACAGGCCGATAGAAGACCATTTTTAGACAACTAGCTTTTTTTCCTCTTGATGTTATCTGTTGACATATTGAGCACCTACCTTACGAAAGGGCTCTTTGGTTGCTTGTAATGAGTACCTGTGTAGAAAAGTGTAGAACAGATCCCTTGTCTAAGCTTTCATGTAGTTGGGAGATCAGATAGACCTTATGCGTATTTGTGAGTAAAGTTTATCCTTAAGTTTATAATTTCACAGGTAAGAATTACTGTGTGCTGGTGTTACTGAGGAAGACTTCGTGGAGGAGGGTGGGCTTTATCAGGCCTTGAAGAATGAGTGGGTTTTAGGAAGCAGAGTGTAGGATATATCCCTTCTTTGAAGATAAAAAGGCAGTATTTGGTAAGGTTTTTTACAAAATAGTTTAAGCCCTTGTCTTTCCTAAGAATTTTTCCAGAAGGGATGTTTAAAAAGTATGTAAAAGCAATTAGGTAAAGGTAACTAGAGGATCAAATGGTGTTAGAGCATGTGTAATAAAAAGAGAATATGGGCAGTTTTTGTAGTCAAGTTGGGCAAAGAATTGATTTAAATAACTGGATGATTCCTAGAAAAACTGAATAGCCCCAAATGTGACTTCTTAAAAACTGTGAAGATGTGTTCCCGTACACCTGTTTTTGAGCATGTACATTTATCTACCATAAAGAATCCTGACATGTACTCTAAAAAAGTTGCCAAACTAGAGAAAGGGTAAAAGGAGAGTATAGTGAGAACCTCTGACTTTCTTATCCCTTTTGTTTTTTCAAAAAATCACATTTATCTATCTACTTGGAAGGATGTTTGTCTGTTTTGCACTATTTTTACAGCTGTTTTCTTAGTAGGAATTTTGCCTATTTTGAGCTGAGTTTGGGAGAGTATACTTTTTTTTTTTTTTTTCCAGTGCTGCTATAGAGGTATTTGGGTGGCTCAGTTGGTTAGGCATCTGACTTCAGCTCACATCATGATCACAGGGTCCTGGGATCGAGCCCAGCATCAGGCTTTCTGCTCAGTGGAGAGTTTGCTTGTCCCTCTCCCTGCATACACGTTCTCTCTCAGATAAATAAAATTAAAAAAAAAAAAATAAAGTGCTGCTATAATGAGTCATCCGAGGTAGAGAGTTGTGGCAAAATGGAATGTAGCATCTTATTTCTGGAGTCTTGGTAGATACCTATTTGAGATTTGTCATAAAAACCTTATTCTAAATTTAACCCTCTGTGTGTGTGTGTGTGTGTGTGTGTGTATTTTAACAACTCCTTTGCTAATTGGTTATCCCAAATTTCAGTAGCTTTTTAATGGATTTAATATTTTTTAACTTACTACTAAGTTAATTTTGGGGCCAAAAAGAGAATGATCCAATGTTTTGCCTGAGTCAAGGAAATCTAATCTGATTATGATGGATTCCCGATCTCTGTGTTAGAAAACCTTAGAGTAACTGTACCAAAATTACTGTTGGGAATGGAAATGTAGTACATTGCTGTTTTATAAAGGCTTATAAGAAAAGGATATGTTCCTTATAAAAATATGGAATAGTTTAGTGTTATCTGTTGCCTACTTCAGAGAAGGATGTTGAACTGGCTAGCTTTTGCATGCATTGCTTTCCCTTTTTGCTATCACCTTCTGTCTTTGGGCTTCTCATCTTATACTCAGGCTCTTCTAGTTACTTAATATCTGATTTCTCTGTTTTTAGATTCTCATTACACTTCTTATTCACTCATCACTTTTGGTTTATCTCTGCAGCTCAGCTTTGATCCTGTCACTCCTCTGCCTCAAAATTTTCCTTATCTTTCAGGATAATGCTTTCCTTGGCTCTCAGTATTCATAGCCTAAACTTTTAAGGTTAGCCTTAATCAGATTTTCAGGCCTCAGAGAGGTACAGCCTTCTCCAGGATGTCTTCATTGATAACATTAGCTAAATAATCTAACATAGCACTTTCTTTATACTGTTCTTTTTTACTTGTTTTTGTTGGCTCCTTGAGAGTAAGAACCATTATCATCAGCAAATTATATTTCTCTAGTATCTAGTATAATGCCTTGCTTTCTAATTACTACTAGTTGGAAATATAATTTTATTGCATCTCATATCTTAAAAGTCTGCACTTTAAAAGTGCTCTTCTAGAAAGCTTATGAAGATAAAAAGATTGTTTCCCCAATGTTGGAGGATGGTATAAGTGATTTGCTGACTGTATAAATGATTAAATTTTGACAAGGAAATGTTTGGAAAGAGGGAAAAATAATCATATGTCAAGATTTGTTATAAAGATGAGAAACCGGGGATCCCTGGGTGGCCCAGCGGTTTGGCGCCTGCCTTTGGCCCAGGGCACGATCCTGGAGACCCGGAATCAAATTCCACGTCGGGCTCCCGGTGCATGGAGCCTGCTTCTCCCTCTGCCTGTGTCTCTGCCTCTCTCTCTCTCTCTCTCTCTCTCTGTGTGTGTGTGACTATCATAAATAAAAAAAAAAAAAAAAAAAAAAAAGATGAGAAACCCCTCTTCCTTTTTTTTTTTTTTCCCTAAACAAATTGTGGTTAAGGTAACTTTTTTCAGCCTTTTAGAAATCTTGAGCATGTAAGAATTCAGCAAGTTTATTCAACAAACATGCTCATTTGGCATAGTTGGAAGATGATGGATTTGACAAGGACCTGAGTATGTGTCCAGATTTGAATACTTAGGAAATATATGTCCTTGCAAATTGCTTAATCTGATTCTCATTGTCCTCCTTTATACAGAAACTCATAGCTTACCCAACAAAGTGATTTTGGGGATTAAAGAGATAATTATGTAGTTATTAACTCAGAATAGGCACTGTTTTTCCCTCTTCTGTAGTAGAAGGTATACCTAAAATTATTTCATACATTAAAGTATTTTGAAGAGTGAAAAAGTTAATAATGTTTTCACCTCTCTTCCCAGATATCCACTTCTTTCAATTCTCTGCTCAAATGTTTCCTTATTAGAGAAGTGTTGCCTGATTATTCTTTTATGAAGTAGCAAGCCCCTGTTTCCATTTCCTTTAATCTGCTCTATTTTTCTTTGAAGTTTTAATACTAGTCAATGTCCTATATTTGTTTACTTGTTTTCTATTTCCTCATCTTTAGGATGTAATAAACTCCTAAGGGCAGGATTTTTTTTTTTTTTAATTTTGTTCACTAGTGAATTTTGCAATTCTTAGAATCATGTTGTAGGTGTTCAGTGAATGTTTGTTGAAGGAATAGAAATTTACGTGCTCCCACTTCTAGTCCTTTAACCTCGCTGCATCAGAATGACCTTGGTGGTGGTTAGTGGGGTGCTTGTTACACATGTAGATTCCTGGATCCTATTCCTGATCAGCTGAATCAACTCTGGAGGCGAGGTCCAAGAGTCTGTATTCCAAACAAGCCACCCAGGTGGTTCTTAAACTTTAGTGTACATGGGACTCATTGTTTTATGGTGTGGTTTTGGCTAATTAAATGTTGTCAGCATAACTCAGATCCATGTATAATTAAATTGCAGGTGGTATGACCATGCAATCGCAAAGTTGTGGGGTTTTTTTTTTTTTTTTCCTTTCAAGGAAAACTTATGTGTATCTGTAGTTTTGATTATTTTCGTTACTCTATTTTTTTTCTAGACTGCAGTTTAAATCCAGAGCTTTAAGGATCTAGAAATCTCAAATACTAGATGTTTATTAGTCCACCTCTCCCAACCAAACAAGATCAAACCCTTTAAGCCTACAGATAATCTGTACTTGTCTTTTTTACTCATAAGAATAGATGAACTGGTACCAGGGATCTGTTTTAAGTGATAAACATCCTTTCAAAAATAAGGACTGATTTGAGTCTCTTTTCTATGGCTATACCACTGGGGGAGCAATGATTTTTATAAGAATTACCCTGTAACGTAAAAAGTCTGGTATAAAGGAAGCAGGATGGACTTACTATAGAAAACTTGATGCATATATTTCTTTTTAGCTGTAGAATTTTGTAGAATTTCTTATTAAAAAACTTTGTCTACATTTCTTCTCTCTGAAATGGGGATAATTGCTAAGTTACAGGGCTGTTGAGAGGATTTCTGTCACGATGCCTGTCTTAAAGTCATAGTCACTCAAATAGTTCCTTTTTCTGTGGATGTAAATTCTTGAAGTAACTTAACATGCTTCATTAAAAACAATTGTAACATATTTCAAACTTATAAAAATGATAGAAAAATATTACAGATGTTCAAGTGCCCATTGTTGGATTTAATGCATACTATTTGCCCTAATTGTTTTGAATCATTTTTAAAGAGAAGCAAACACTGTACAAGTTGAAGGGTTCTCCCAACATCTTTTTCTTTTCTTCCCTCCCTCCACAGATACACGCTCATCTTGAAGTTGGTATTCATATTTCCTGTTTTTTTTAATACTCTTATAAAATATATGTTTGTTTGTTTTGAAGTAGGCCCAACACTCTCCCTTAATGTGAGGCTTGAACTCAAAACCCTGAGATCAAGACCTGAGCTGAGATCGAGTTGGATGCTTAACTGAGCCACCCAGTTGCCCCTGTATATGCATTTTAAAAATGCATGATATACAGTATTGTGCTGTATTTAAAAATTTTAAGTAAGCAGCTTAAGCAGCTTGTGGTTTGATTTGTTTTTTTCATTTGGCATTGGTTTTGAATTTTATCCATGTACACACACTTATATCTTATTCATTAATTTTGATTTTCTATTTCATGGTTTATTTATCCATGAATATTTGGATTGTCTTTTTTTTTTTTTTTTTTTTTTGGCGTTTCAAATAGTACTTCAGTGAACAAGGAACCTTGTTTTTCTCTTCCTTTGCGTATGCGTAAGTATTCCTCTAGCATATAAATGACTTTTCTAAAAATTAAATTTTTCAGTATTTTGGACTCTTAGTTCTTTAAAAACTGGGACCACAGAACAAAAATATATCATCTTCCCCTCTTCCTCCTTCCAAAAAAAGTACTTAGGGCAGATGCAAGACTCCTGGGTGACTTGGGTGAGATTTTTCACAAGACTTAACTTTAGAAGACAATCGGGAAAAACCTTAGTAAGGACTTAAACTGTATAGAACTTGAACCTATATAGAATTTTTCTGAATTTCTGTGTTGTAGTCCTCTGAGCCATTATTTTAGCATCTCTTAACTAGCTAACAAAATTGACTTCATAAACTGCATCCTCATTTAAAATATCTAGTTTAAATTAACTTTAGTTGAAAATTTTTTTCTTCTCTCAAATTACACTTGTATTTAAGTGTATGCTTTAAGAACTACTTAGTATTTGGTGATAAGCTTTGGGAAAAATACTTTGTGCTTATATATTTGTAGTCTATTTTACATTTTTCTTAATCTATTAAGGTAAATTCATAAAAACATTTTTATGCCTCAGTATTCTTTAAATGGGAACAGTAAAAATTCCATGACATCAGTGCTGGTTACTATGGAAACAGTAGTTTTCAAGTGGAAAATAATATATGAATCTTCTAAGAAAACAACTTTTGTGTATCTCCTGATTTGACAGTAATGAAGGAAGGAGATGAATTACATTAGATAACTCTTTAAGAGCATTTTTAGCAAAATGATTAACAAAAGTGGCAAAGCTAATTTGGGAAAGTATCTGATATCTGATGGTGTTAATAGGTCTTCTGGAATCTTTGAAGTTTTTATTTTGCAATTTGCATTATGGTTCATGTTTTCTATGAAAGAAGTGTAACCTTGTAGTTCTTAATAATACTATCTTACAGGAGCAAATAAATAAAACCTTTTCTTGAAGTACCTGGTAGGTAACAGCTGCTTCTCTTTTTCAAAAAAAACTATAGGATGGAAGTTCAAGTTTGTATCTGTCAGCATTCTTATTCTGGGCTGCATCTGTCTTGGGGGATGGGGAGGGCGAATGGAGGGAAGTCCAGGACTATTATAAAAGCTCACCCAGGTGGCTGATGATGACTCCAGTCCAATGATTTTCAAATCTGGCTATATATATCATGTCAAATACTAAAACATTTTCTATACTTATATTTTTAAAGTAGGGGTGTCTTGTGTTCACTGCCTTTTTTCACCTTATCCAGAATCCTCAGTGGCTAGCCTGGAGTGATTAGTTATATCAGAGTATTAGCTGTCTCAGGAAGAATGCAGGATTATAGTTTAGCTTGAAAACTTTCTTCCTCCTGTAAAAACCTTAACATCAGTAGAAACTACAAAATAAAATTAGTTTACATACTAAACACCTGTAAAATATGGTGATCCTTGGTACTCCATTAGTGTTGTATCACTTTGGAGTTAGAAATGTGCAGTTTCAGGCTCCACTCCAGATTTACTGAATCAGAATATGCATTTTAACAAGATCCTCAAGTGATTCATATGCATGCTAAAAGTTTGAGAAGCACTGCTGTGGAGGAAAAACACTAAGAAGACCTAGCCCAGTTCTCCCTGCAAATAAAAATCTAGTCCTGTGTTTTCCTTATCTGTAAAATTAGTGAATCTGGCTGCCGAATCTCTAAAGCCCCTGTGAGTGATATATTAGATTTAATTTTAAGTATTGAGGCTAATTTTTAAGCATATATTCTAGAACTTGAATGTCCTCATATGTCTTGAGATATGTATGCTAGGAAGCATATGCATAATCTGTTGATGCTTAAACAGATTATGGAATTTATAGGAATAAAAAAGCCCTCCCTCCTCAATATAAAAAGCTGTCTTGAGTTCTTTAGGAAAATAAGTATTAGTAGCTTCCTAATACCTTTTTATTTTCTAACCAAAATATTTTGGCATGATGTGGTAGTGGATTCACAGGAATTCATTCACAAAGAAGTACATTTGTCACCATTAGAAACACTCAAAATTATGTTTTCCAGTTCCTGAATTCAGGTCAAGAGAAAGCATTTTATATTGAATTTGAGTAGTGTCAGAATTGATTGACAGCTCTAGTTTTTCATGACATTGGAGTATAACCTTCATGGGTAATACTCCTTGAAGGGGACATTTTTGTTCTGGAAAATGATTAATCAATTGTTGTATTGCTTTATCCTCTCATTTAATAAATGAAAGTACTAAAGTTGGGGGGCACCTGGACAGCTCAGTTGGTTAAGCATCTGTCGAGCCCCTGCCTGGGGCTCTCTGCTCAACTGGAAGTCTACTTCTCCCTCTCCCTCTGCCCCTCCCCTCCTACTTGTGATCTCACTCTTGAATGAATTAAAAAAAAGTGCTAAGGGGAATAAGTTGCATTTGATTTTTCCAAAATCTGCCTTACTGAAATAATTTATATAAAAATCATTGATTTTTCAGTATAGTTTGATGAGTTTTCATGAATGCTAGTTTTGTAGCTACCACCACCACCACCACCACCACCACCACCACCACCACCACCACCACCACCACCACCAGTCATGTTACAGAACATTTCCATCATCTCAAAAAGTTCCCTTGTGCTCCTTTAGAATTGACTTAGCTTGGGCTGCTATAACAAATTACCATAGACTGGTTGGCTTACACACACATTTATTTATCAGTTTTGGAGACTAGGAAAGGATCAAGGTGCCAGCAGATTTGGTTTTAGTCCTCTTTCTAGTTTGCAAATGGCTTCTGCATCTGTCTTCACAGGGTGGAGGAAGAGATCATTTCTCTCAGGTCCCTTTCTAATTCCATACATGAGGGCTCTACCCCCATGACCTTATATTAGCCCCTCACAGGCCCCACCTCCAAATACCATCACATTGAGGATTAGGGCTTCAACATACGAATTTGAGGGACACACAGTTTGTAGCAGTAGTCAATTTCTTCCCTTGCCTTCAGCTCTTGGTGGCCAATTATCTGCTTTATGTTACTATAGTTTTACTTTTTCTAGAATTTCATATATCCTTTCATTTAGTATATATCTTTTTAGATTTATCTGTGTCATTGTGTATTTTAGTAATTCATTTCCAAGTAATAGTCCATTGTACAGATTTAACACGGTTTATGCATTTTCCGGTAAATGGACATTGGGTTGTTTCCAGTTTATGGCCATTATGAGTAGAACTGCTATGAATATTCATTTTCAGTCTTTTGTTGTTATGTTTTAATTTCTTTTAAGTACCTAAGAGTGTGATTATAGATTGTATGGTAAATATATGTTTAACTTGGGCTCCAGTCTGGCTCAGTTGGTAGAGCGTGCAACTCTTGATCTTGGGGTTGTGAGTTCAAGTCCCATGTTGGGCATAGAGATTATTTAAAATATGTTTAACTTTCTAAAAGATATTACCAAAAGTTTTTCAAAGTGGTTGTATCATTTTGTATTCTCAACAGAAATATATGTGTCGTTTGCTCTTTACCAGCGCTTTCATTGGTCTTGTAAATTTTAGTTATTAGAGTATGTAGATGTATCTGATTGTGGTATTATTTTTAATTTCCCTAACATCTAATGGTGTTGAGTATATTTTCATGTGCTTAATGACCATATATCTTCTTTGGTGATATGAAGATAAAATCTTTTGCCCATTTTAAGATGGAATTGTTATAGGGGTGCCTGGGTGGCTCAGCTGGTTAAGCGTCTGACTTATGCTTGGGCCATGATCTCAGGGCCCTGGGATCAAGCCTCATGTTGGGCTCCCTGCTCAGCGGGAAGTTTTCTTGTCCCTTTGCCCCCCCCCCCCCCCCCCCTTGTGCATGCATGTTCTCTTTCTCTCAGATTAATAGTCTTTAAAAAATGGAATTGTTCTTAGTGAACAGTTGTAGATTTTTTTTGTATATTCTGAATACTATATACTGAAAAATACTACATTTTTATTAAGGATTTTTATGTTTGTTCATGAGGACTGTTGGTAGTTTTTTTCTTGTAATGTTTTTGTCTGATTTGGTTAGAATAATAATATTGGCTTCATAAAATGAGTTGGGAAATGTTCTTTTCTTTTTTTCTGTAAGATTCTTTGTAGAATTGGTATAATTTCTTCCTTAAATGTTTGGTAGAATTCACCAGTGTAGCCATCTGGTTCTACAATTTTCTTTTTAGGGTGTTTAATAGATTTGATTTTAAGCCTCATTTTTTTTTTTTTCTTTTTCTTAGTAATAGAGTGTCTACTTTTAGTTAGCCAACTGATACTGAGTTTCTTAGGGATTTTGCTTTCAGATTTTGGGAAGGATTGATGTGTGTTTAGATGAACTGTTTTCATGGGGAAGTAGGTTGGGGGGAATGGTAGTGTAGATGTAGAATTTTACAATTGCTTGACCTTGTATATTTTGAAAACTTTCTTTTTTCCTTTTTTTTTTTTTTTTTTTAAATTTTCCATGGTACTCCTTTGTTTCTCCCAGTCACCAAAGGACTGTAGAAGTAGAAGAAAGGTTGAGAAAGCTGCATTATACAATCTTTGAGACTTCTCTCTCACTTCTAATAGCACTGACCTGTATCTCTGTCTTTTGTATTTGGATCTGTTTCATCTCCTAATGAAAACTTTAGCCTTGCTATTCTTTTTAAAGATTTATTTATTTGAGACATTGAGTGAGAGAGAGCAGGTGTGAGCGCTCACGAGTTTGGGGAGGGCAGAGGGAGAGGAGAGAATCCTCAGGCATACTCCCCACTGAGCGCAGAGTTCCTGTGCGGCCTCAGCCTCAGTCTCATGACTCTAAGATCATAACCTGAGTCGAAATCAAGAGTTGGACGTTTAAGCAACTGAGCTACCTAGGTGCCCCTAGCTTTTTGACATTTTTTTTTTTTTAAGATTTTATTTACTCATGAGAGAGAGAGAGATAGAGAGAGAGAGGCAGACACTAGGCAGAGGGAGAAGCAGGCCCCATACAGGGAGCCGGATGTGAGACTTGATCCGGGGACTCCAGGACCACACCCCGAGCGAAAGCAGATGCTTAACCACTGAGTCACCCAGGTATCCCGCTTCTCTACTTTTTAAAAGAAACTTTCTATTATGGAAATTTTCAAATATGTATGGAAGTGAAGAGAGCAATATAAGGAACCTGTGTATATACATCTCCCAGATTTTTGAGTGATTATTAACATAATGGCCATTTTGTTTTATCTATTCTTCCATAGCCAACCTGTCAGATTATTATGCCTTTGCTCTCTCTGCCTTAGCTTAATGCCTGAAGTGCTCATAAGATCTCTACCATAGCTGGTCCAGAATGCCAAAGTGCCCCAATACTGTTTCATCTCTGGAGTCTATGTTCCTGTTCAACACTGTAGTAGCAGCTTTCTGGTAAGCTTTGCTAGTATTATGTGCCTTTGCACCTTGGCTCCACCTCTGCACAGCTTCTTTTACTCTCTGCCCTGTGTAATGGTTCCAGTTGCTTTAGCAGTCCTCAACTCAGATCTTTGCTTGTGCTTTGGTTTCCCATGCAAGGATTACTGCTTGACTCCTATGACTATTGTCCATCCTTGAAAAAAGATGCCTCATATATTTTGTCTAGTATTATAGTTTGCAACAGAGGGCCAGTAGTTATTCTAATGCCTGGAAGTCCCAAGTGATGTGTGTGTGTGTGTGTGTGTGTGTGTGTGTGTATATATATTTTTTTTTTCTCCCTAAGTGTACCTGTGTTTTTAAAAGCAAAGCAAAACAAAACTGGAGAGGAGTTATAATAATTTGTGATCTGCCTTATTCCCACATATTTAATACTGATGTCTTAAATGTCCTTAATTTCTTAAATGTGTAGATGTGTTTTTAAGCTGCATAGTATGTCCACATGGTTAAGAGATCTATGGGGCCCATTTCCAATGGAGTTCCACAGTCAACATTAATTTTTACTACTGTAAATAACACTGGTCAGCAAACCTGTACATCTTTGCATCCTTATTTTTTATAAGATTCCTACAAATAGCTTTGCCATGGTATAACCTCTTTATGGCTTTTAAAAATATGTGCTAGAATAAACTTAAAATAATTAGAATAATTAATAATAAAGTAATTGGATACTGTTTCCATTTGGTTATAGAGTATAAATGTTGAGTATAAACATACCAGACACAAAAACATTGCTTTTGTCAAACTGCAAATTTTTGAAAATAGACTAAGTAGACTGAATCCAGGCTACTTTCCATAAGAATTGTTTTAAGTTTTTTTTTTTTTTTTAATTTTTATTTACTTATGATAGTCACAGAGAGAGAGAGAGAGAGAGAGGCAGAGACATAGGCAGAGGGAGAAGCAGGCTCCATGCACCGGGAGCCCGATGTGGGACTCGATCCCGGGTCTCCAGGATTGCGCCCTGGGCCAAAGGCAGGCGCTAAACCGCTGCGCCACCCAGGGATCCTTGTTTTAAGTTTTTAGTTGGAATGTGAATAATAACTTAAAATATACTTTCATTGCTTTTGAAAAGTCAATTATTCTTTATTTGGTTCTCTTTCTACAAGTTTAGTTTGGGGTTGAAATAATCTAATGTTAGTAACATTTTATTGTAATACAGATTTGTAGTATCTTTTTATTGCCTTAGCTTATAATTAAGCTTGAATGCAGACGGATCTAGGTCAGTTTTGAAGTGTAAATTTTGCTGTTGGAATATATGCTGAATGTATGAGTTTGGCAGATTTAAGATAAAGTATGTTTAAAGAGCAATCAAAAAGACAAATTTTTTTTTTTATAGGTTTCTTTTTTTAGAGCAGTTTTAGGATCATAGCAAAATTCAGTGGAAAGTACAGAGTATGCATATACCCCAGGCCCCACACACATCAACAGCCTCCCTGCTCCAGACCAAAGTGGGTACATTTGTTAGAGTTGATGAATCTTCATTGACTCATCATTATTACTCAAAGCCCACAGTTTACAGTAGGCTTCACTTACAGGGTTGTATATTCTTTGGGTTTTGACAAATGTGTAATGCCGTGTGTGTACCTTTATAGCATTAGAGAGAATAGCTTATTGCCCTAAAAATCCTTGTCTCCTTTCCCCTCAACCCCTGGCAATTACTCATCTTTTTTACTACTGCAGGTGTCTTTTTGTAGGCCTTGTGGCAAATAGGTTAAGTATACTTAGTGTTAAGGCATGGGGAAATACTTGGGGAACAATTGATTTTCTATAAGTATATTTCAGCTTTTATCTTGAAAGATCATTTTGGGAATTGGAGTGGGGAAGAACTGACTTGGAACAGTCAATCAGGAAAATTTATTGGAAATCTGAAGTCACCTTAAGTCATTTTCCGGCATTGAAAAATGGAAATAAAATCACTATTCTCTGCATCGCATTTAACTTTAGTTTAAAATTTTAGAGTGATGCTAAATTTAAAAAGATTTCCAATTGTATGTAATCACTATGTGTTAATGTTTACAAGTAATCTAATGTACATTATTTTTCAGTTGCTTATATCAGTGTTTGATGAATGGAGTTCTTTATCTGTAGTTAGTACAAATTTGGTAGAAAAATCATAATGAGGGCGTAAACTTAAGTGAACCAGGTCACTATAATGTGCTCCATTATACTTTTGAAACATGGTTTGTGCACTTCACTTTGAAGTCTACACACTAGAAATGATGACAGAATCTAGACACTTGCCTATAAATCTGAGGTACCTATCTTTATCCATGTTAATCAAAGAAAACTGGCTACATGGTAACTATAGTCAACTAATCTAGGTAAAATTTCAAGTTAATAAAAATTTCCTGCCAAGTGATTTGTTTTTATTTTTCAAAAACTAATGCTTTCTTTATTGTAAGAACAAGACTATTTGTTGATTTTTTTAACAAAATCAATCCAAGTTTGGTCATTGTGATATTTTAACCTTTAATCATTTTGGATTCTTTATAATTAGTGTATTACTTAATAGAACTTAATACTTTTAATTGTAATTTTGTGATAAGTACACTACTCTTGAGTTGCTGGAAGTATTTTCCCAAACTAGGTGATTCTCAAATTTGCTTTTAAAATACATAGGGGCAGGTATAAAACTCCTGAATGAAATGTGTAAGTTTCGTTCAATCAAGAAATATTTATTAAGCACCTGTTAGGTGCCAAGCACTGTTCTGGATGCTGGGAGATGGAGTGGTCATCAGGGTGATTGAGGTACATATATTCTGTGGAGGGAGAGATAATAAGATACACGTGTAAACACATAAAAAAGGGTCATTTTAGATACTGAAAAGGACTGTGGGGAAAGAAACCTGTTTTTTTTAAAGTGATGTGGAGGGGTCTTTAATTTAGACTTGAGTGATCAAGGAAGGCTACACTTAAGAGAATATTTGAGCTGAGACCTGGATGATGGAGAATTAAGCCACACGAGTTTCTAGGGACCGATCATTCCAGATGGGAAAGCAGGACAAAGATTTTTTTTTTTTAAGATTTTATTTATTTATTCATGAGACACAGAGAGAGAGAGAGAGAGAGAGATAGAGAGACAGGCAGAGGGAGAAGCAGGCACCATGCAGGGAGCCTGATGTGGGACTTGATTCCAGATCTCCAGGATCATACCCCGGGCTGCAGGCGGCGCTAAACTGGGGCTGCCCCAGGACAAAGATTTTAAGGTGGGACACAGGGGACACAGGTTTGGCCTGTTCAAGGAAAAGCTAGGGGACTAGATTGAAGGAACCAGATAACACAGGGCTGTGGAGGTTAAGGAACTTCGAGTTCTGTTTTTTTCTTTATATTTTCTGGTTACGGTGGGAAGCTAATTGAGAGTTTTAAACAGAAGATTGATAGTCTAGAAGGGGGGACATATTCTGAGACTTAAGGAATAAGTCTTATTGAATTGATTAGGGCAATGGCATGGAAAAAATATTCCAGACAAAGGAATATCATGAGTGAAATATGAGTCTAGAAAGAGCTGTAATAGCATAAGGATCTGAAAAAAGGCTAGCTTGTCTATTTGTAGTTTACAGAGGCGAGAGTAGCACCAAATGAGGCAGGAGAGATTTGGCAGTGAGTACAGGATTTTATGTAGGATCGCAGTTGTTAATCCTCTGTAACAGTGATTTTTAAGGAGAGTAATTTAATCACACTCACTTATGTATGTTACTTAGTTGCTACTCTGTGGAATTTAGATCAGATTAGAGGAGGGACACCAGCAAGAAGAGACCAGTTAGGTACCACTCTGCATGTGTACCATGAAACTGGAAGTGATAATATCCTCTTTAATTAAATATTGATTGCTTTTACTTTCAAAGATTCTTCTTTGAAATGGCTTGCTCTTTATATTGTTATTGTTTGCAGTGCATTTTGAAATAGTATTGCTGCTTTTGCTACTTACAGTTAAAGGTGCCTTGTAATGTGGAAGTAAAGGCTCTCCTAGCTTTTGCAAATCAAAAGCTAGATTTTTCTTTCTGTAAGGAGAAAAAAAAATCCATTAATGTAGATACTTCATTTTTAAGAATAGTTGTTAGTTGGATAAGATATTCTAGCAGTGTTGGCTAATAATGTGCCACTTCTCATTGGGCTGTCTGCTGGTAGAGAAGGGACAGTCATTGCATTGAACAGAACAGATACTGTACATCTCCATAGATTGGGAAGGAGCTTAGTAGACAGGTTCAAGGGGGAGAGTCTCTTAAAATTGTTGATGTGGAAGAGGATAAGGTCCTCAGGAGTAAGTTGTTGCTACATGGGATAATTGATAGGGAGGAGAGCCAGACAAGGGATATAGACTCTGAAACCAGCTATTAGATGTTTTTGTTTATTTTTTTAAAAGAACAGAAACCTAAACTTTAGAAACTTGTCTCTGCTGTTTCGGGTTTTATAGTTACTCATTTTTTTTTTTTTTTTCTTCTCATTGTTGAGTAAAGTTCTGCAAAGGTTACCTTCTTTTGGTGTGCGGGGTGAATGAAGGAAGAGTTTATATAACTGTTTTGGGGAGATGTGTAATTTTGAAGTGGTGGCTGTGGTCTTTGGTGAAAAAGAGCCCAGAGGCAAATGAAACTATCTTATAGTTAGGCACCTCACTGTTCTTGTGTTTTCCACTAAGATATTAATCCTGTGCTTTGCTTTAATAAGGGAAGCTGTACTCTTAGGTTACTCTTACTAAATTAGGGACTTGTTAGCTTTACCATAAGTGTCCGTTTTAGAAACTTCTTATGACCCTAGCTTAGCCGTTTTAAGTTTCCCAGGGAGCAATGTTTACAACTCATGTTTTAATCTTTGTGGCTTAGAGTAATTTCCAGGTGATGCCCACAGGGAGAATTGGAATCTGAGTTATTCGGTAAAATAGACTCCCCTCCTACTCCCTTTTGCACAGATCAACTTTATGTGTGCATACAGGAATTGTTTATAGAATAATGCAGGCTCAAGAAACAGCTACTGTTCACGTTTAGCTGTTAAGACTTAATAGTAGAGGCTGTACTCAGTATTGCTGCTTATTGTATATATAGTGGGAAATCTTAGCGTATTCTTGGTTCTGTTATAGAGGAGGGAGTGAGAAATCCAGTATGTACTTGAATATTACTTTATATAAGTATTTTCAGATGATCTGCAATAAGGGGGAAATTACTTGAAATTTTGCTTTAGTTGTGATCCTTTAGAAATTTGTCATGCAGGAATTCAAGTAACCTCTTTCTCTTGTTTTAATTCTAGGTGAGAATTATGAAGATGATGACCTAGTAAACTCTGATGAGGTTATGAAGAAACCATGTCCAGTACAGATTGTTCTTGCTCATGAAGATGACCATAACTTTGAGCTCGATGAAGAAGCTTTGGAGCAGATATTGCTACAGGAGCACATACGAGATCTTAACATAGTAGTGGTATCCGTGGCAGGAGCTTTTCGTAAAGGGAAATCATTTCTACTGGACTTCATGCTTAGATATATGTATAACAAGGTGAATAGTGTCTTTTAAATTGAACCCAATTAAAACCAAAACCCAACCTTGTTTAAAAATAATAGACAAAAAACAGTGAGAACTGTGTCTTTAATTTTACCAAAATCCAGTTCTTGCTAAAACTACTCAGTTCTAAGACAGTAATCTAAGTTTGTTTGAGTTTTTGATTCCTCCTCATCTCCGTAATTGCTTTTTGCATGTAGTACATGTTGATGCATGTGAGTGAGAATCTACGTCAGAGTCATTGTAGCTCTAACCCGAGATGTCTGAGTATACGCTAAGGTCTCTGATACACTGTTCATCTCTCCCTTTTTGTTATTTCTTCACACATTCCCCCCCCCCCCTTTTTAAAGATTTTATTTATTCATGAAAGACACAGAGAGAGAGAGAGGCAGAGACACAACAGAGAGAGGCAGAGACACAGGCAGAGCAAGAAGCAGGCTCCCTACATGGAGCCTGCTGTGGGACTCCATCCCAGGACTCCAGGACCACGCCCTGGGCCGAAGGCAGGCACTAAACTTTTGAGCCATCCAGGGATCCCACACATTCCCCTTTTTAATCACCTTTCCAACAATGTGTGAAGTGGGCTGATAGAGACTTTTGTAAAAGTATACCTATGCTCTTCAAATAAGTTCGCTTCAGTCACTATTACATTTTGAGCTAAAGTCCAGTTCCTTAGAGTGGCTTCCAAGGCCTTTGATGATGTCTGAGCTTCGTATCTTGCTTCTCTGTGTCAAGCATACCATCGTATTTGCAGTTCCTCAAGTGTTTCTTGTTATTTCTTCAAATGTTGCTTTATCTTTGGCTAATCTTTGCATAGCAGGCCTTCCCTGATTTTTTTTATTTTTATTTTTTTTAAGTAGGCTCTATGCCCAAAATGGGACTTGAACTCACAACCCTGAGATCAAGAGTCACATGCTTGTGACTGAGCCAGCCAGGTGCCCTGAGGACTCCTCTGATTTTTAAGACTATGTTATATTCTCCTCCCACCTCTGATGTACAAGTCATTTGTTTCATTGATACTGTTTTACTTACTTATTTTTCCTGGTGAGTTTAACCTCTGTCAGGAGTGGGTCTTATCTTGATTACCACATCTCCCTCATCTAACACATTAATTGTCCCGTAGTAAGCACTTCTTGTTTTGACCAGTGAATCTCCCCTTCTCCACAGATTTTCACTTTTTCATAATACCAAGCAATTGTTATTTCCTTCTTTCCCCTGATTTTGGCATTCTCCCCTGAAAAAAAGCAAAAAATAATTTCACTTGAATCAGAATGTTTTTCTAACCATTGAATATTGGGCTGAGGGAGGGAGAATTTGATAGGGACAAAGAAGGAGGACTTGGAAATTTGGAGTGCCGCACTTAGGAGGAAGAACTCTCATTACAGGGGCGTTTGACATTCAGAAGCCACATGAAGATGCTAGAAATAACGCTTTGACAGAATTATGTAATTGTCTAAACACATGTCAGGGTGCTCACCTTTACAAGTTCTATATCAATCTGTAACTGGGTGTGCATCTGCCTTAAGGTAAGTAACAAGGTAAACATTCCTAGCTGATTTTCCAGGAAACTTTTCAGTAGTAAATTCTTTTCATAAGATCTCCTCAGGCATGGTCAGGTATGCCTCAATATCAAGAATGTAGTTCATATTAAACAGCACTATGTTACATGTGTAGCAAACTGAGAAAAATGCATTATTTCATCCATTTAGATTGATTATTCTCAAAATTTTACATCTGAAATAGAGAAATGAATAAATAGTGGCATATTCTTTTTAAAAAAGACTGTACATTTAAAGATGATAATTGAGGTTCTGACTCCTTAAGTAAGCTTATACTATTGTATGTATGTGTGTCTTGAGATGTTGAGTGCAAATGTATTTGATTCCAGGTAGGTCACAGACAGAATGTTCAAAGGGGAAGGAAGTGTAGATCACTTACCTAGCAATGACAGATAAATTTCACCTCAGGTGCCATTTCTACATCAATCTCTGATCAATTGGTAGTGGTGGTTCAGGAGGGGAGTAGCATGTGTCTTGTATTTATCGTCTCTGAAGTAACACAATATCCCTTTTCCTGGGGGAGACACTGAAGCCATAGGAAGGTTATCAGGACCTGAGTGAGGTTATATACCTACTTAGTGGCTTCTAAGCTGA